>NC_134576.1:105660010-105967510 GCF_050947875.1 Dermacentor variabilis
TGTTTGTTTAGTTGGTAATGCGGGGGTACGTAAATCGAACAAATAGTGATGAGTTTGTTCAGTAGGACAACTCGAACCGCTACTCCTTCGAGGGCCGTTCGTAGCTGTAAACATTGACACGCTATGCTTTTTTGAATTACAATGGCAACACCGCCAGTTGATGCCATAGCATCATCGCGATCTTTGCGGAAAGTTATGTGCTGTCGAAGAAAATTTGTGTGTTTTGGTTTTAAGTGTGTTTCCTGTAGACACAACACTTTGGGATTGTGTTTTTGAATGAGCTCTTGCACGTCATCAAGGTTCCTAAGCAGACCTCTGACGTTCCATAGAATAATTTGTGTATCCATATTGAAAGTAAATATGTGCTGTGTGTATGGAAATGGAGGTGATGCCGCTTAGGTTACAGAGCTCTTTCGAGGCCCTGTAACGGGGGTTCTGCCCTTTCTGGAGCGTTCGAGGGAGCCTCGCCGCTCCTTAGGCGCTTGGTGCGCCTTGAGGATGGGTGTAGTGTCCATCGCCTCTTGTGAGGCGCCGGACACGTGCTCTTGTGAGCGAGAAGTTACCAGGGAAGGTCCCGCCTTGGGGGGCAAGACCCCTGTGCCCACCAGCCCGGAGGTCGATGGGGCTCCCTGAGGGATTTGGCTGCGCCGGCTGTTGCTAGCGCTGGAAGAGGCCGGGGAGGTTGGGGCAGCCTCGGCTGCGCCCACCTTCGGGGTTGATGGTCCCTTCTGCTCGGGTGGTGGGGCAGCGCTAGCTGCGACCACCATGGGGGCAGATGGCGTAACTGCCGACTCACTGCTTGTGGGTCGGACAGCCGCCGGAGGCCGTTGTGGCGCTGCCCCCTGACGCGCCACATCGGCAAAGCTTTTCCTTGGCGGGTTTGCTACCCGCCTTCGTGCCTCTTTGAACGATATATTCTCTTTTACTTTTATGGTTACAATTTCTTTTTCCTTCTTCCAGGAGGGGCACGACCGCGAGTACGCGGCGTGATCCCCGTCACAGTTCACACAGTGGAGAGAGTTCTTACAAGCTTCAGTGGCGTGTTCAAGGGCACTGCATTTCGCACATGTTTGGCGGCCCCGGCAGCTCTGCGAACTGTGGCCGAAACGCTGGCATTTGAAACATCTTAGGGGATTCGGTACATATGGTCTGACACGGAGCTTGATGTACCCGGCCTCTACAGACTCGGGCAAAAAACTTGAACCGAATGTGAGTATTAGGTGCTTGGTCGCAATTTCTTTGCCATCCCGCCTCAGCTTAATTCTCTTGACATTGACAACATTCTGTTCACTGAAGCCGTCCAGGAGCTCAGCCTCTGTCAGCTGGAGCAGATCATCATCCGAGACAACGCCGCGGGTGGTGTTCAGAGTACGGTGTGGAATTACTGTCACGGGAACATCCCCAAATGACACTAAACTGGGCAATTTTTCATATTGTTTCTGATTATGAAGTTCTAAAAGGAGATCACCACTTGCCATCCTTGTCGCCTTGTAACCTGGTCCAAGGGCCTCAGTTAAAGACTTTGATACTAGAAATGGAGAGATTGCACGCACTTGTGTTTCTGACTTTTCCGAGTGAATCACATGGAATCGTGGGAAGTTGGGTCTTTCACCACCAAAGAACTTGAATACATCTTCGGTGCGCCCTCTTTTGTGAGGGCGATCAAGAAGGGAAGGGAAGGAACTAGCCATAGAATAATGTAATTT
Organism: Dermacentor variabilis; assembly: GCF_050947875.1. Classification (NCBI taxonomy): domain Eukaryota; kingdom Metazoa; phylum Arthropoda; class Arachnida; order Ixodida; family Ixodidae; genus Dermacentor; species Dermacentor variabilis. The sequence goes on from NC_134576.1 coordinate 105,661,717, forward strand.
TCGGCGATAACGCCAACCACCCACCGTGGAGCCCTACAAGGGGACGTTACAAGGACTGTAAAAAACAGGTCCTGCAAACGCCAGCTGTACGTTATCACTATACCCAAATATGAGATAACCTAGGTTGGTTATTCACACAAGGTTAACCCTTGCTGCCCGGAAAAATTGGAAGTAAACGGAAGCTAGGAGAAGACAGGAAAGGTGGAAAGCGAGAGAAAGACTAAGGTTGGAGGGAGAGAGAGACAGGAAAAGGCAACTACCGATTTCCCCCGGGTGGGTCAGTCCGGGGGTGCCGTCTACGTGAAGCAGAGGCCAAAGAGGTGTGTTGCCTCCGCCGGGGGGCCTTAAAGGTCCAAACACCCGGCATTGGCTCAACCCCCAGGATCCCCTTTTCCCCGGACACGGCTAAGCCGCGCACGGCTACACGCGGGAGGGTCCAACCCTCGTGTGCTCGGGTACGTGGTGTCGCAACACACCAAACGCCTGCTTGCGCAGACGCCCCTGCGGGGAGTCTCAGATCTGTGACAGGCACCGCAGCGGTAGGGTTAACAGTTTGCGATGCGATTGACGTGGCCATCTCGTCCGCCAGAACGTTACCCTCAATGCTCCTGTGGCCAGGCACCCAGCATATAATGATACGCTGGTTAGATATGTACGCTTTACACAAGACGGTGTAGAGTTCACTAAGTACAGGATTTTTGTGTGTATAGACTGACATCAAGGCCTTCACGACGCTTAGGGAGTCTGTATAGATCGCTGCTTTTGGAAGTTTTGATTTTCTTATATGCTTCACAGCAGAGAGTAATGCGTAGGCCTCAGCCATAAATATGCTTGTTTCCGGATGCAGTACGTCGGATTCCGAGAAGGATGGGCCGACGGCTGCATAGGATACCCCGGCATTTGACTTCGAAGCGTCTGTGTAGAACTCTGCACAGGAATGCTTGTGCTGGAGTTCTAGGAAATGCATTCTGATTTCGGCCTCAGGAGCGTGCTTTGTAACTTTTATAAAGGATATGTCACATTGTATCACCTGCCACTCCCAAGGAGGTAAGAGCTTGATTGTGTGCATTAAGCGATGCTCGAGGAGTGGGACATGCATTTCATTGCTAAGCTCCTTCACACGCAGCGAAAAAGGCTGTCTTATGGAGGGACGGTTGCTGAAAAGTGTAGCGCACGTCATATCGGTAACGGTATCAAAACATGGATGTTCAGGATTAGAGCGTACTTTAAGGAAATATGTAAAGCTGTTGTATGATCTCTGTAGGTGGAGAGACCATTCATTTGATTCGGCATGTAAACTTTCAATCGGGCTTGTTCTGAAAGCGCCCGTGGCTAAACGGATGCCTAGATGGTGAACCGGGTCTAGCATCTTTAGCGCGCTTGGGGCGGCAGAGTTATATACCACGGCACCATAATCTAATCGTGACCGGATGAGGCTCTTATACAGATTCATTAGGCACTTCCTGTCACTACCCCACGTAGTCTGGGATAGAAGTTTCATTAGGTTCATTGTTTTCAGACACTTTTCTTTGAGTTGTTTAATGTGTGGGACGAAAGTGAGTCTATTGTCGAGTATAATACCTAGAAATTTGTGCTCTTTGTTTACAGGAATCTGTTGTCCACACATATGTAAGCAAGGATCCGGAACTAGGCCTCTCTTCCTTGTAAACAGCACACAAGAACTTTTTTGAGGATTGATTTTAAAACCATTTTTCTCTGCCCACCCTGACACCTTGTTCAAGCCATGCTGTAGCTGTCTCTCGCATACTGCGAGGTTACAGGATTTGAAGCTTATTTGAATGTCGTCCACATATACGGAATACAAGATGGCTGGTGGTAAGAACGCACGAAGCGTTGTCATTTTAACAATAAAAAGTGTGCAACTGAGCACGCCTCCCTGGGGTACACCAGTTTCTTGTGTAAAAGGACGTGACAGCACATTGCCGACTTTCACCCGGAAGGTACGACTGGACAAGTAGCTTTTTATTGCGTTTAGCATATTACCATGAATGCCCATTTCTGACAAATCTCTCAAGATTCCGTAGCGCCAGGTCGTATCGTACGCATTCTCCATATCGAGGAATATCGATATGAAGAACTGTTTGTGTACAAGCGCGTCACGAATATGTCCTTCAATACGTACAAGATGATGATGATGATGATGATGATATGTGGTGTTTAATGGCGCAAGGGCCAGGTGTGGCCAAAGAGCGCCATGACAAGTGGTGATGTTGACGATGTATTATGGAGATGTGGCTTGGCTGTAAAGTGGCCTAAAAATAGTTGCTGTAAAGTGCATAAAATCTACGTGATATAAAATTATGGCGATGATTAATGACGAATACTGTGAACATTAAAATCCATCGTAAAAGAATGATATATCATTGAAAATATATGAGATGGTAAAATTGGCTGGAGCACTGTTGCCTCGCCGGAGCCCTTGAAACACAAGGGCCTAGAGGCACGTGCTACACGAAAGAGCTATCACAGCGGTATCCTCTGAAGAGAGGACCCGCTATGAACATGTGGGGCTAATAACATGCAGGACAACATCTTTCAGGAAGTCTAGGACTGCGTTAGTGTCAAAGAGTGGTTCTGGGCCGAGTAACATTACAGGATGAAGGGGAATGCGCTGCCGGTATGCTAATGGAAAATGTTTCTTTCTCTCAGATTCGGCTTTCCGACACTCCAGGAGGACATGGAGGACGGTCAGCCTCTCCCCGCATCTCCCACAGGTTGGGGGCTCATTTCCAGTAAGTAAGAAGTTATGCGTGCCAAAAGTGTGTCCTATTCTTAGACGACAGAATAGGACATCTGTCCGGCGTGATTTTGTTACAGGAGGCCAGAAACCTAGTTGTGGCTTTATTACATGCAGCTTATTATTTGTTTCCAGGTCCCACAAGCGCTGCCAGTAGTTTCGCAGTTTCCTTCTTAAGAAAGGCTTCAGGTCTGCGACAGGGACTGTAGCGGCAGAATTAACAGTGTGTGATGCAATTGATGATTTTTAGATGAGCCATATGTAAAAATACTGGAAGATATCTATAGCGGCTCCACAGCCACCTAGTCCTCCATAAAGCAAGCAACAAAATACCAATAAAGAAAGGCGTCAGGCAGGGAGATACGATATCTCCAATGCTGTTCACAGCGTGTTTACAGGAGGTATTCAGAGACCTGGATTGGGAAGAATTGGGGATAAAAGTTAATGGAGAATACCTTAGTAACTTGCGATTCGCTGATGATATTGCCTTGCTTAGTAACTCAGAGGACCAATTGCAATGCATGCTCACTGACCTGGAGAGGCGAAGCAGAAGAGTGGGTCTAAAAATTAATATGCAGAAAACTAAAGTAATGCTTAACAGTCTCGGGAGAGAACAACAATTTACAGTAGGCGGAGAGGCACTGGAAGTCGTAAGGGAATACATCTACTTAGGGCAGGTAGTGACGGCGGATCCGGATCATGAGACGGAAATAATCAGAAGAATAAGAATGGGCTGGAGTGCGTTTGGCAGGCATTCCCAAATCATGAACAGCAGGTTGCCGTTATCCCTCAAGAGAAAAGTATATAATAGCTGTGTCTTACCAGTACTCACCTACGGGGCAGAAACCTGGAGGCTTACGAAAAGGGTTCTGCTCAAATTGAGGACGACACAACGAGCTATGGAAAGAAGAATGATAGGTGTAACGTTAAGGGATAAGAAAAGAGCTGATTGGGTGAGGGAACAAACGCGAGTTAATGACATCTTAGTTGAAATCAAGAAAAAGAAATGGGCATGGGCAGGACATGTAAAGAGGAGGGAAGATAACCGATGGTCATTAAGGGTTACGGACTGGATCCCAAGGGAAGGGAAGCGTAGCAGGGGGCGGCAGAAAGTTAGGTGGGCGGATGAGATTAAGAAGTTTGCAGGGACGGCATGGCCACAATTAGTACATGACCGGGGTTGTTGGAGAAGTATGGGAGAGGCCTTTGCCCTGCAGTGGGCGTAACCAGGCTGATGATGATGATGATGATGATGATGATGCAATTGATGTGGCCATTTGGTCCACTAACACGTTACCCTGGATGCCCCTATGTCCAGGCACCCAGCATATTATCACATGCTGGTTAGATACATATGCTTTACTTAGGGCGGAATAGAGTTCAATGATTATAGGATTTTTGTGCTTACAGAACGATATCAAAGACTTCACAACACTTAGGGAGTCCGTATATATAATTGATTTTTTTAGTTTTGATTTCCTTATATGCTTCACGGTCGACAGTATTGCGTAGGCCTCAGCCGTGAAGATACTAGTTTCCGGATGCAGTAAATCGGATTCCGAGAAGGATGGCCCGACGGCTGCATAGGACACCCCGTCGCGTGACTTCGATGCATCTGTGTAGAACTCAGTGCAGGAGTATTTGTACTGGAGTTCCCGGAAATGCATTTGGATTTCAATCTCTGGAGCATGCTTTGTGACTTCCACGAAAGATATATCACATTGTATGAGCTGCCACTCCCACGGAGGCAGCAGCTTGGCTGGATGCATTAGGGGAAGCTCCAGGAGTGGAACGTGCATTTCTTCACTAAGCTCCCTCACACGCAGCGAGAAAGGCTGTCTTACGGAGGGACGATTGCGAAAGAGTGTAGCATATGTCATGTCATTAATGGTATTAAAACAGGGATGTTGTGGATTTGAGTGGGCATTCAGAAAATATTTTTGGCTGATGTATGTTCTCTGCAGATGAAGTGACCACTCATTCGATTCTACATATAAACTTTGTATGGGACTCGTTCTGAAAGCGCCAGTGGCCAGTCGGATTCCTTGATGGTGGACCGGATCTAGCATCTTTAGCGCGCTCGGGGCTGCAGGATGATAGATCACGGCACCATAGTCTAGTCGTGATCGAATGAGGCTGTTATAGATATTCATTAAACACTTTCTGTCACTACCCCATGTAGTCTGGGATAGAAGTTTGATTATGTTCATTGTTTTCAGACATTTTTCTTTAAGATATTTAATGTGGGGGACGAAAGTGAGTCTGTAGTCAAGTATGACACCTAGGAATTTGTGCTCTTTGCTGATAGGTATTCGTTGTCCACACAGTTCTAAGGAAGGATCCGGAACCAGGCCTCTCTTTCTTGTAAAAAGAACGCAAGAGCTTTTGTTAGGATTGATCTTAAATCCATTCTTGTCTGCCCACACTGAGACTTTGTTCAGGCAATGCTGTACCTGTCTCTCGCAGACTGCGAGGTTACACCATTTGAAAGCTATTTAAATGTCGTCCACGTAGACAGAGTAAAAGATGGCGGGTGGTAATGAAACACGAAGCGTGTTCATCTTCACGATAAAGAGCGTGCAGCTCAGCACGCCTCCTTGGGGTACACCCGTTTCTTGCGTAAAAGGGCGTGAGAATGCATTGCCGACTTTTACCCGGAAGGTATGATTTGACAGACAGCTTTCTATTATATTATGCATATTACCGTGGATGCCCATTTCTGACAAGTCTCTTAAGATTCCGTAACGCCACGTCGTATCGTACGCCTTCTCCATATCGAGGAATATGGATAAGAAGAATTGTTTGTGTACAAATGCGTCCCGGATATTTGCTTCGACACGTACAAGATGGTCAGTTGTGGAGCGCCCTTCTCGGAAGCCGCACTGATAGGGATCAAGGATTTTGCTCAGTTCAAGGAAATGAATGAGTCGCCGATTAATCATTTTTTCAAACACCTTACAGATACAACTTGTGAGGGCTATCGGGCGGTAACTTGCCACTGAGGAAGGGTCCTTGCCTTGTTTCAAAACAGGGACCACAATGGCTTCCTTCCATGCAGTTGGAAGGTACCCTGCATCCCAAATGGTGTTGAAAAGTGAGTAGTGTATCCTGCGTGTCATTGTGTAAGTGTTTGAGCATTTCATACATGATTCTATCAGATCCTGGTGCGGAGCTGTTGCATGCGCTCAAGGCAGCTCTCAATTCCGCAATACAAAAAGGACGGTTGTACGGCTCATTCTCTCGACCTTTTCTTGTTAATGGCTTACGTTCTTCTGTTTGTTTGTATTTGAGAAAGGATTGTGTATAATTTGTTTGACTTGACACGCTCTCAAAATATTCTCCAAGTGAGTCTGCCTGGTCTTGCAGTGTATCGCCCTGTGTGTTTACCAGGGGGAGCGAATGTGTTTCCCGCCCTCTAATCCTATTAACTCTGTTCCAGGCTTTGGCCTCATCCCTAAACGAGTTAATACTCGATAAAAACTTGTGCCAGCTTTCTCTTCTGGCCTGTCGGCGGGTTCGCCTGCCTTGGGATTTTACTTGCTTAAAGTTGACTAGATTCTCTGCAGTGGGAGAAGCGCGTAGCAGCCCCCACCCTTTGTTTTGTTTCTTACGAGCGATCCTGCAGTCTTCGTTCCACCACGGGACCCGCCGTTTACATGCCAAGCCATTTACTTCTGATACGCATTTAGATGCAATATCTATAATGAAGGCTGTAAGATACTGCACAGCAGCATCAATTCCTAAACAAGACATGTCATTCCATGAGATATTTGTTAAGTTTCGGAACTTCTCCCCGTCGGCTGTATCGATCTTCCACCTAGGAGCCTGTGGTAGACATTCTTTTTCTTTATGTGTTTTTAGCAGTATGGGGAAGTGGTCGCTTCCGTAAGGATTCTTGGTGACTTCCCATTCGAGTTCAGACAGTATACAAGGGGAAACTAGGCTGAGGTCAATTGAAGAAAATGTTCTGTTTGCGAGAGAATAATATGTGGGTGTCTTCTTATTCAGCAGACACGCACCGGACGAAAAAAGAAATTGTTCAACGAGGCGACCTCGCGCATCGATACGAGAGTCTCCCCACAGGCTGCTGTGCGCATTGAGATCGCCAAGAACAACATAGGGTTCTGGCAATTGATCGATCAAGGACTGAAATTCATGTTTGTTTAGTTGGTAATGCGGGGGTATGTAAAGCGAGCAAATGGTGATGAGTTTGTTTAGTAGGACAGCTCGAACCGCCACTGCTTCAAGGGGCGTTTGTAGCTGTAAAGGTTGGCACGCTATATTTCTATGAGTGACTATGGCAACACCGCCCGATGATGCAACGGCATCATCGCGATCTTTGCGAAAAGTTAGATACTGTCGAAGAAAGTTTGTGTGTTTGTTTTTTAAATGTGTTTCCTGTAAACACAGCACTTTTGGATTGTGTTTTTGTATAAGTTCCTGCACATCATCAAGGTTTCTGAGAAGACCTCTGACGTTCCATTGAATTATTTGTGTATCCATATTGGGAGTTAATATGTGCTGTGTGTACAGAAACAGAAGTAGTGATTATGTAAATTACAGTGAATAAATTACAGAGCCCTTTCGAGGCCCTGTAACGGGAGTTTTGCTCTTTCTGGATCGTTCGAGGGAGCCTCGCCGCTCCTTAGGCGCTTGGCGCGCCGTGGGGATAGGTGTTGTGTCCATTGCCTCTTGTGAGGCGCCGGACACGTGCTCCTGCGAGCGAGAAGTTCAAGACCGCTGCGCCCACCAGCCCGGAGGTCGTTGGGGCTCCCTGGGGGATTTGGCTGCGCCGGCCGTTGCCAGCGCTGGAAGGGACCTGGGCGGTTGAGGCAGCCTCGGCTGCGCCCACCTTCGGGATCGATGGTCCCTTCTCCACGGTTGACGGAGCAGCGCTAGCTGCAACCGCCGCAGGGGCAGACGGCGTAACTGCCGACTCACTGCTTGTGGGTCGGACAGCCGCCGGAGGCCGTTGTGACGCTGCCCCCTGACGCGCCACTTCGGCAAATCTTTTCTTGGGCAGGTATGAAACCCGCCTGCGTGCCTCTTTGAAAGTGATATTTTCCTTGACTTTAATTGTAACAATTTCCTTTTCTTTCTTCCAGGATGGGCACGACCGCGAGTACGCGGCGTGCTCCCCATCGCAGTTTACACAGCGGAGAGGGTTCTCACAGGTTTCAGTGGTGTGTTCTTTGGCACTGCATTTAGCACAAGTTTGGTGGCCTCGGCAGCTCTGCGAGCTGTGGCCGAAGCGCTGGCATTTGAAACATCGGAGTGGATTAGGCACCTAAGGCCTGACACGGAGCTTTATGTACCCGGCCTCGATTGATTCGGGCAGGACACGAATTGAAAGTGAGAATTAGGTGTTTGGTTGCAATTTCTTTACCATCGCGCCTTATCTTTATTCTTTTCACATTAACATTTTGCTCATTGAAGCCCTCTAGGAGCTCTGCCTCTGTCAGCTGAAGCAGGTCATCATCTGAGACAACGCCGCGTGTAGTGTTCATAGTGCGGTGTGGAGTCACTGTCACTTGAAAGTCACCAAATGACACTAGATTAGGTAGCTTTTCGTATTGTTTCAGGTCACGGAGCTCCAAAAGGCGATCTCCACTTGCCATCCTTGATGCCTTGTAACCTGGACCAAGAGCCTCAGTTAAAGACTTAGAAACTAGAAATGGGGAGATTGTGCGTACTTGTTTATCTGGCATTTCTGAATGAACGACGTGAAATCGTGGGAAGTTGGGTCTTTGTCGTCCAAAAAACAAATACATCTTCGGTGCGCCCCCTTTTCTGAGGGCGATCAGGAAGCGGAGGGAAAGAGGTTGCCATAAAGGGATTGAATTTTCGGCAATAACGCTAACCACCCACCGTGGAGCCCTACAAGGGGACGCTACAGGGACTGTAAAAAGCAGGTCCTGTATGCGCCAGCTGTACGTTATCACTATAACCAAATATGAGATAACCTAGGTTGGCTATTCACACAAGGTTAACCCTTGCTGCCTGGGAAATTGGAAGTGAGCGGAAGCTAGGAGAAGACAGGAAAGATGGAAAGTGAGGGAAAGACGAAGGTTGGAGGGAAAGTGAGAGACAGGAAAAGGCAACTACCGGTTTCCCCCGGGTGGGTCAGTCCGGGGGTGCCGTCTACGTGAAGCGGAGGCCAAAGAGGCGTGTTGCCTCCGCCGGGGGGCCTTAAAGGTCCGAACACCCGGCATCGGCTCAACCTCCAGGATCCCCCTTTCCCCGGACACGGCTAAGCCGCGCACGGCTACACGCGGGAGGGTCCAACCCTCGTGTGCTCGGGTACGTGGTGTCGCAACACACCAAACGCCTGCTTACGCAGACGCCCCTGCGGGGACGTACAAGATGGTCGGTTGTGCAGTGCCCTTCTCGGAAGCCACACTGAAAGGGATCAAGCATTTTGTTTTGTTCAAGAAAATGGATGAGTCGCCGATTTATCATTTTTTCAAATACCTTACACATGCAGCTTGTGAGGGCTATCGGGCGGTAACTTGCCACTGAAGAAGGGTCTTTCCCTTCTTTCAAAACAGGGACCACAATGGCTTCTTTCCATGCCGTTGGAAGGTACCCTGCGTCCCAGATAGTGTTGAAAAGTGTAAGTAGTGTTACTTGCGTGTCATTGTGTAAGTTTTTGAGCATTTCATACATGATTCTATCGGATCCCGGTGCAGAGCTCTTGCATGCGCTCAAGGCAGCTTTCAACTCGGCAGCACTAAAAGGGCAATTGTACGGTTCATTCTGTCGGCATTTATTGACGAGTTGCTTGCATTCTTCTATTTGTTTATATTTTAGGAAGGATTGCGAATAATGTTTTGAGCTTGATACACTCTCAAAGTGCTCCCCAAGTGAGTCGGCCTGATCTTTCAGTGTACCGCCCTGTGTATTTACTAGAGGGAATGAGTAAGTTTGTCGTCCTTTTATCCTGTTAACCCTGTTCCAGACTTTCCCCTCCTCAGTATAAGAGTTGATACCCGATAAAAACTTCTGCCAGCTCTCTCTTCTGGCCTGTCGGCGCGTTCTCCTTCCTTCAGATTTTGCTTTTTTAAAGTTAATAAGATTCTCCGCAGTGGGAGAGGCGCGTAGCAACCCCCACGCTTTGTTTTGTTTCTTACGGGCGGTCCTACACTCGTCGTTCCACCACGGGACGCGCCGTTTGCATGCGAAACCACTTACTTCAGATATGCATTTAGACGCGGCATCTATAATGAAGGCTGTAAAATACTGAACGGCAGCATCAATTTCTAAAGAGGACATGTCATCCCATGAGATCCTGGTGAGAGTTCGGAATTTCTCCCAGTCGGCTGTATCGATTTTCCACCTGGGAGGCTGTGGTAGACATTCGTGTTCTTTATATGTTCTTAGTAGTATAGGGAAGTGGTCGCTTCCGTAAGGATTGTCGTTTACTTCCCATTCAAGTTCAGACAGTAGTGACGGGGAGACTAGGCTAAGATCTATTGAAGAAAATGTTTTGTTTGCGAGAGAATAGTATGTCGCTTCCTTCTTATTCAGAAGACAAGCACCAGAAGAGAAAAGGAACTGTTCAACGAGACGACCTCGCGCGTCTGTACGAGAGTCGCCCCACAGGGAGCTGTGCGCATTGAAATCGCCGAGAACAACGTAAGGTTCTGGCAATTGATCTATATAGGATTGAAATTCTTGTTTCGTTAATTTGTGATGTGGGGGTATGTAAAGAGAGCTAATGGTGATGAGTTTGTTTAGTAGAACAGCTCGAACCGCCACTGCTTCAAGGGGCGTTCGAAGCTGTAAAGGTTGACATGCTATACTTTTATGAGTGAGAATCGCAACACCACCCGATGATGCGACGGCATCATCGCGATCTTTACGAAACGTAACATAAGTACAGAGAAAGTTTGTGTGTTTGTGTTGTAAATGTGTTTCCTGTAAACACAGCACTTTTGGATTGTGTTGGTGGATGATTTCCTGCACATCATCAAGGTTTCTAAGGAGACCTCTGACGTTCCATTGTATGATTTGTGTATCCATATTTAATGTAAATTGGTGCTGTGTATACGGAAACAGAAATGTTGAATTAGATTACAGAGCTCTTGCGAGGCCCTGTAACCGGGGTTTTGCCTTTTTTGGAGCGCTCGAGGGAGCCTCGCCGCTCCTTAGGCGCTTGGTGCGCCGTGGGGATAGGTGTTGTGTCCATTGCCTCTTGTGAGGCGCCGGACACGTGCTCTTGCGAGCGGGAAATTACCAGTGAGGGTCCCGCCTTGGAGGGCAAGACCCCTGCGCCCACCAGCCCGGAGGTCAATGGGGCTCCCTGTGGAATTTGGCTGCGCCGGCTGTTGCCAGCGCTGGGAGGGGCCGGGGAGGTCGAGGCAGCCTCGGCTGCGCCTACCTTCGTGGCCGCTATCGGCCCTGCGGGATCGCTGCGCGTAGCGCAGGTTGCCGCAGATGACTCTTGTGGGGCCGGCAACCCAAGGGTAGCCTGGCCTGGTTGGATGGAGTAGGCTTACCTACTTCCACCCTGGGGGCAGGAGCCAAAGGTACCTGCTCGCTGCACGCGGGCTGGGTACTTGGCATTGGCCGCTGCGACGCTGCCCCCCCGACGCGCCGCATCAGCATAAGGTGTGCTGTGAAAAGGTGAGCACCGTTTACGAGCTTCCTTAAACGAAATGTTTTCCTTGACTTTAAGGGTGATTATATCTTTTTCTTTCTTCCAGTTCGGACAGGAGCGTGAGTAAGCTGCATGGTCACCACTGCAGTTCACACAGTGAGGTGTGCCACTGCAGTTGTCTGAGGGGTGGCCCTGGACTCCACACCTTGCACAAGTTATTTGACCACGGCAGCTCTGCGAGCCATGGCCGAACCTCTGACATTTGAAACATCGTCTAGGGTTGGGGATGAATGGTCGTACATTTAACCTGATGTATCCTGTTTCAATGGTGTCTGGCAGCACGCTGGATGAAAATGTTAGGATAAGATGTTTAGTGGGGATGTCCTTGTTGTCTCGTCTAATTATAATACGTTTTACATCAGTAACATTTTGTTCTTTCCAGCCCTCCAGGAGTTCAGTTTCTGTCAAGTCTAGGAGGTCTGCCTCTGACACGACTCCCCGTGAGCTGTTCATTGTTCGGTGTTGTGAAATAGAAATTGGTATGTTACCAAATGTCACAAGACTGCCAAGCTTCTCGTACTGATGTTTCTGAGGGATCTCAAGGAGAAGGTCTCCGCTCGCCATTTTCGTTACCTTATAACCTGACCCTAAGGCTTCGGTCAAAGATTTTGCTACGGTGAATGGCGAAATAAATCTGGCTTGCTTTTCAGGATTTTCACTATGGACAACATGGTACTTCGGGTAGTTCTCTTTTATGCGGGTCAAACATGTGCTGAAGTCTTCGGTGCGTCCCTTCTTCTGAGGGTGACGATCAAGTAGGCGGGGAAATGCGGGTGTTCCCATGGTATTTCGATTCGTTTTCGGCAGCAATGGCGGCCACCCACCACGGAGCCCAACATGGGGACGCTGCAGGTCTTAACGCGTAAGGCTGCAAGCGCCAACCGTACATTGCCACTATAACCTAATATATTTTACCCAAGGGAGGGCAGATACACAAGGTTAACCCTTGCCGCCATGAAGAAAGGAAGTAATAAGAAGTGAGGAGAAGACAGGAAAGATGTAAAAGTGGGAGAGAAAGACGAAGATTGGAGAGGAGGACAGGAAAAGGCGACTGCCGATTTCCTCCAAGTGGGTCAGCCTGGAGGTGCCGTCTATGTGAAGCCGAGGCCGAAGAGGTGTGTTGCCTCCGCCGGGGGGCCTTAAAGGTCCAAAACCCCAGCATCGGCTCAACCTCCAGGATCCCCCTTTCCCCAGACACGGCTAAGCCGCGCACGGCAACACGCGGGAGGGTCCAACCCTCGTGTGCTCGGGTACGTGGTGTCGCAACACACCAAACGCCTGCTGACGCAGACGCCCCTGCGGGGGCTATGGATCAAGAACCGACTCAAGACAACGAAGACGGTACTTGGTTTCTCGTGGCCTGAAAGCGCAAGAAACAGGTCCAAGCTACGTCGAGCTTGCCACCCAACACCGAATCCGCATAGCAAGACCACCTACATCTGACATTGCGCAATAAGAGCTCGCAGCTGCCCCCGCTACCGATCGACGACTTGAAGGTGGTCTTCCGACTGAGAGATGGACTGAATCTCGGTGAGTGGCCGCAGCACTATATGACCAGAGCTATAGGCACAGCGGCTGAATTAAACGATATCACGCGTCACCAGCTAACCATCCGCATACGCCGAGAGCAGAACGTCGCAGTGGTCAGCACACCGGCCGAAGAACTAGCGGCAAGACTGCAGCTGATCAAGTCTATATGCCTGGAAAACAAGCAGTACGAGGTTCAGGCCTATGGTGGCTGCTCCGGATGCTTCCTGCAAAGGAGTCATCTCCGGCATAGAAAAGAACACAACGCCGACAACGCTGATGGTAAATATCCTATCACCGATGGCTCAGGTCCTGCATGTAAGAATGATGGGAAATTCAGCCACGGCCATCATCACGTTCTCTGGAATTCGGGTTCCCCGGTACATCTATTACGGAGCAGAATACCGGTGCTACATTCATAAACCCCTACAGCAGCTGTGCAGTGTGTACCTCGCCACGGGTCATCGAGCACATGTTCGCCCAACCCCGGATAGTCCCCGGTGTGCTGCGTGCGGAACTTCTAATGCCTCCGAAGGACATGATTGCACGCTGAAATGTTTTCATTGGGGTGGTGAGCACCACGCCACTGACTCTCCATGTCCAGTAAGGCAACGCAAACCCTCTAAGAAAAGCCACGTGTTCCGAGAGCAGCAGAAAATGGCGGAGCAACAACTCCAGCACGACAAGAAGTCCAGCAACGTAACCACATTCAACGGTGCTGCACCTGCGACTACTGATGCAATACGTGGTCGTCCTCGCTACCGATCCCGGGGACACAGCCAGTCCCAAAGTCGCAGTAGGTCCAGGGTCCGCAGGCCGTCCAAGGACCAGAAGCAACCACGTGGTCGAAGCCGATCTGGGAGCCGCAGCCCGACGCAACAGAAACAGCTACCGAAGGAACCTCAGGCCGCGTGGACGAAAACGCCCGACCATCACACCAGGAAGGTAACAGCGGTGAGTTGGTAAAGCAGTTTCCCCCTCTTTCCTGCTCCCTTCCTTCACCTCCGTCCGCACAGCAAACAAACAAAACAAACTGTCTCCCACAGCGACGCTTTCACCCACCCAGACACACACACTCGCACCTGAGAAACTCCCTCACAATTCCTGCACGAAACAATTGTGCGAAATGATAGAGGAAATGGTGACTGTTTTGAGAGCGTAGATGCAAAAAATGAAAGAAAAGATGACGGCTGATGTCAAGCACATGCTACAACAGGTCATACAACAAGCCATGAAACAATTCATCAGTGTAACTTTTAGCTCAACTTTCAGTCATCAAAACGACTTGCTTCCACGTGACACTAAGGACACTCGAGAACCAAGGTCACACCCTTACACCCGTCGGGCTCGCACAACAACTGCCCTCACCAGCGAGGCGGTATCAACCGATCAAGGCAGCAAACCTAAGACGCGCACTACCACCACCTTCCGGGTGTGGCAATGGAATTGTAGAGGGTACTGAAGGAAGAGGGGTTCCATCACACAGTTCCTAGCCACACGTCCTCACTCACCAGACGTCATAGCACTTCAAGAAGTACATTGCACTCCCACACTCACTGGATACAATGCATACACCGACACGCATGACACCACCCAACAACCACTAGCTGCCACCTTTGTGTACAAACAAATCAGTGATCGAGCACACGTTCGACAGCTCCCGTATTCCGCATGCGCTCTCAGAAATTGTACCTAGGAATCGATATGAAACCAGCTTGTTTTTGCTTAATATCTACAGTACACCCAAATCGCGACGAAACGACTTCGGACAACTTTTTTTCGACAGCTAGTAAACAAGCCAAAAAATTTATTATTCTGGGAGATTTCAATGCGTCCGAACCAGCCTGGGGGTACCAAACAGAAACTCCAAAATGCCGCCGTCTAGCCCACGCCATGAACCTTCATCACTCTGCTGACAGAACCTGACACACCAACCAGAACGGGCAACAGCGTAAGCAGGGATACCTGCCCTGACCTAACAATGGTCAAGGGTTTGACTCAATGCTCCTGGAGCAACCTAACGGAGAATCTGGGCAGTGACCACAGCATTCTAGCCACAGACGTCCAACTGGTGGCCATACGGCTCCAGCGTCATTTCCATCGGCACCGAAACATCCGCAGACGTAGAAGGCGTCGTCGAGGTCGAACGTCTACTGATCGACCGTGAAATTTGCTTCGCAAGGGGAATCGCTCGACTGCACAAAGGGAAATTTAAGCGAACGTGCTGCTGGCATATTTCAGCCTGGAATACAAACACCTAAGCAAAGGCTCGGCGGTCGCCTACATAGACGAAATTGTCGAAACCAGCAAACGACGGAAAGCCGAGGCTAGAACCTTCGACGAAGCTATGTGGAATACCAGCCCGACGACCGTGTTTGGATTTGGATCCCGATACGCCGACGAGGACTTACTGAAAAACTTTTGCGACGCCATTCCGGACCCCATACAAAATCCTACGACGCACTGACGCACGGGACGTTGAGTCGTGCCGGACGGCATTCCGCAATCACATCGACGCTGCTCATGACCTCAAATAGTCGATGCTGTGCACATTACGCCGTTCCACCACCGCTAACAAAATCTATGACTAATTCTTTGTTGCTTGGTATTATATCCTGCGTGTGCTTTTGTTTTCCCCTCTCGTGCTATGCTCCGAGCATCGGGATGATGCCTTTTAAGAAAGGTGTGTGACACGCGTTCTTTATCTTTTGCCGGAGACTACGTTTCACCGGCTTATAAATGTTAAAGGTTACATCACTAAGCGCAAGACGCACCTGCATGTATCAGAACATTCTCGATCGTTCTCGCCGATTATATTGTGTGTGTTGTAGCCGAATCTTGTGTAATCAGATCGCATGCGCTACGCAAATAATGTACATTTTGGAAGTCATGCGAGCACCAGCGATTACACTGGCATCTGTGAGGAGTGGGGCGCTTTGCGGGGCGAGAGGACGAGGAAGAAAAGGAAGAGTGCGCGGTGGCGTATGGCGAGCGGCACGAGAGGACAGCTCGAGCTGTGGTTTGGGATTGGACGGCTTGGTGGAACGGTCATGGGACGACGACGACGACCTGGCAAGACCTGCTCCAGGAGCGATTGAGTCGGCTACCGGTCCGTCTCCATCGCAAAGCCGGGCAGCCCAAGCACGAGGGACTAACGGTCCGCTCGGGCAACCATCTGAGCCTCCTGGGGACCAAGGAACGACTCCGGCAGCTAAAGGCCCGCAATGGTGGCCGTGCCTGCGGTCCCGCCTGAGAGCCGTCGCCGAGACCGAACCATGCTGCAGTTCACGTGGCCGCCAACAGTTCTTCCGGTCCTGTTACGCTGGCAGGAACCGGCAGAGCTCGCCGCCAACGGGTCCGTCACGCTCCTCGAGCCCACAGCTGTGAGAGTCTTCTTCGCCCTCTTTTCCAGTGCCGGAGCGTGGAAGCTCCACTAGAGGATACGGCTGCGGTCATTTGGAGTACCCCGAGGACACCGCCGTGGTTCTGCGCGAGAGTTAGTCGCCCGTCGGGTGAGAGCGGACACTTCGCGAAAGCGAACTTTGCCGCGTAGACACGGACGACTAGAATAGAACCGCGAAGTCTGCTCTAGACTTGCTTAAGTACTGCATGGATTTTTGTGTTTTGTGTGGATGTAAATGCTTTGCGCACCCTGGCATAAAAGGGATGTAGACAATGTCAGTTCTTCATGCCTTTCTCGCTGTCTGTTGAGCCGTGGCCCCACGAAGCCTCGTGTATATCATATTTGACGAGCGTGCCAGGATTGGCTCATACCACCCACAGCCAACGCTCACGCACGGAGAGGAGACATGGACACCGACATGCTATACAACCTCGGCCGTGAACTTGGCCTCAGAGATGCAGAGTTATGACAATGGATGGAGGAGGAACACGCAATAATGCGCGATGAGCAGGAGCGCGCAGCTGTGCGAGAGATGGTAGAGCAGCAGGTGAGACTGCTAGAGCAAGAGCAAAAGGCTCTTGAGTTGAAGCTTAGGCTGCAAGAGAAGAGCAGTAGTTCACACGCCGCTAATCAGCTGTACTGTTAGCATGGGGGTGATGGTAATCACAAATGTATGTAGTCCACCCACGAAACAAAGAGCAGTGCATGCTAAATATCACGAACACCTAGTTCAAAGTGTTGGATACACACCGGAACGCGTGCAAAGCCTTGGGCTCTGCCCTAAACAGACACGGGGAATAACTGGAGAATATAATGACATTCAAGAGACGTGTCTAAACATCAGGATGGTCCTGTTGACCCAAGTGAATATTTGGATCGGGCATATGTATATAGCTTCTCCGTGCCCGAAAGGATCTCAGATATGTGCATGCAAAGAGCAGCATCAACCACAAGGGTTGTAGTAATGAGGCACTACAGGAAGCTGCGGTCTTCCGTTGCAGCAAGCCAGTACAATGCATGCAAGAAAAAGGAGAGACATACATATCATGCTCCCGAAGCATGAGTGGCGAACTACAAAGCTTTGACATAGCAGCTGTGTAACAAAGTGTAAAAGAACCACATGACCAATGGTCCCATGATAAGGACACAAGCAACAGGAAGAGTAGCCTCCACATTATCGTGAAGCGCGGCCAAAGTGGAAGAGCGTGCTATCTAAAGACAAATCTGCTTGAAGAGAGTGTAGAGGTTTGCTACTTTGTGTGCTGTAGGATGACCATGTATTCAGACAAATTTTGAACATCACAGTTGCGTCTTTATTGCAAGTGTAAAAAAAACACCAAAGCACAGAGCAGCAGCTAGGAAAAAGGAGCAGTGGTTTTGCGCGAGCTCGTGGAAGAAGCGAGAAAGAAAGAGTTTAGGGCTCCACAACGCTCGACCAGGCGCTTAACGCGCTTTATACGCCGAAATATGGTTAATACAAGTGGGACGCTGTACAGGGTGATGGAACTTTTTCTCTTGTTAGTACTCTGCCTTGTCGCGCAAATTTATGGTAGGGATGTTCCTACATTGTGTGTTCTTTTCATTGCTTGTGTGTGATGTGCGCTCAAATGTTGCCGTTGGGCCACCTACGGACTCAAGCTCGCGACACGACCTACTGAAATTGGGGGTGAGTGATGAGTGGGGCGTTTGGCGGAACGAGAGGACGAGGAAGAAAAGGAAGAGTGGGCGGTGGTGCGTGGCGGGCGGCACGCGAGGAGAGCTCGAGATCTCCTCGGTAGGCTACTTTTGCCTATTCATGCCAAAAAATTACTGTGCAGACAACTTTCATTAAGCAGTACTTGCCAGTATTACATGATGCACACCTCGCCTCTCTTGCAAGCTTGTAGTACACTCGTCCTACTTTGTTTTACATCGAAGCTGATTAGCTGACGGACATGTATGAATGAGCCCTATGTGTGGTCTCGTAGGGGGGGGGGGAGGGGGGAGCGCAGGTATCTGGGTTGGCTAACGTCCGTAAAGTAAACAGGAAAGATGGCGGCGCGGCGTGGTTTCGAAGGAGGGGGGATATATGGGCTGGCTAACGTCCGTGAAGTGAACAAAAAACATGGCGCTAGCGCCGGATAGAGGAAAACGAGCGATAGTACGGCGAAGAAGAAAGGGCACGTGATTTCACTACGCACTGCACCTGCGGAGTGGGGCAGTGCATCCGCGTTGGCAGCCGTTGCTGCCGGCTGCGTCTTCTGTCGACTGCCCTCAGCGCACTGCGCGGCAGTTGTGGCGGGAAAACACGGGGGTGTGCGCCGCGGTAGCTGCTGCGCTGCGTAAGTACCAGATTGCGCATGGCAGAGAGACTATTACCATTACTAGATAGACCATTGAAAGACCACGCATTGTGCGCACGGCCGAAGAACAAGCCGAGTACGAGGACAGGCGTCCACAGCAGAGACGCGAATACAACCAACGACAACGTGCGAAAGCCGAGAATGCGGCCACTGACTGCCTCTGAAGAACGTCAACGTAATCAGATTACAGGGTCTAATCGTCGGCGTCGAGCACAAGCTACTCATGAAAATGGCGTACCAGAGGTCGCTCCTAAGCGTTAAGCCAGGTCCTTCGAGCCTGCGTCGAAGCGGCGCAAGCGTGAGTGGCCACTCACTTCGAGATTCACCGTGGTAAATGCAAAATTCAAGAGTGCTTCTGGACGTAGTTTGGCCATATCTGCTCGGAGCAGCTTCGCCGACTAATTCACCATATGAATGGTTGGACCTGAAATCATTTAGCGCTGTTTCCTCATCATATTTGCCATCATTCATGTATTTTCTTTTTCAACGAACTGAGTGGTAGGACAGGACACAAGGACAGTTTGTTGAAAAAGATGAACCCGTGCCAACTCGCACAGCTGTCAACGCTGTTTTGGTATATGTACTATTTGCCTAACCTTTGTTATTCCTGCTTCATGTTTTTACCCAATTTTGACATTGCTGCTTAAAGTAATTTTGTATGCTGTGGTACTGTATTTTGTACGTTTAACATTGGTACTGTTTAGTCCCTCCCATCTATTGTGTTTCGTAGAAGAAGGCCCTCAGGGTACCATAACAACAAAAACGGTGCAGATACTGTCAGGCAAATTTTTTTGCGATATCAACCAAGGTTTTTTTACTTAACTTTACTGCCAATTTCTTGTGAGATAACAGCAAGCACACACATTAAACGCAGTATATACAAAGTTGTAAAAAGAGAAAAACATTTACAACATGTAATGATCCCGTGTAGGACTGGAATACAGGATAGCTAATACCGAAACACCAGTAATAGCTAATGCTATAGTCATTGGAATAATAACAAAGCCTACAGTTATTGAGGTCAATTGTGTGAAAAAGAACATCTATAGCATGGAACTCCTCATTGAAAACTTAAAGCGTAGCAGATACCAGTGATGCCAGCAGGCCCTACTTCTATCGATGATCTTCGGACCATCTATTAAGCTTTTGGTGTGAAACAGTAAGTGAAAAGCAAAAACAGTAAACACTACAACATTAACATCCAGCGAACTCAAAATCGAAGTCAACGTAAGCGGTCACGTTACGTTGAACATCAGAGACTACCACTTGGGTCCGAAAGTTCTTGCTGATCACCTTCTTGTGGGTGATTCTACAGCTGCATGCTCTTTAGAAGATTTGTACAAAGAGTTTGATCCCATTGTTAATACTTATTCCACACCATTGTTTTCTCCACTGAAAGCGTCAATCGTTCTTGAAGTTAATGAATATTTAGAGATGGTGAAGTTGCTGTCGCAATCAGATTGCTTTCTTCGAAGTCCTCGCCAGGAGCCGACAATGTTTCAACTACTGAACTTTTAAATATGCCACCGAGTATTTTAACGCATTTTCGATAACTGGATAGCATTTGGATTAGTGCCGTTAGAAATGAAACAGAGCAGAACGGTATTTATACCGAAGAAACGCAACCCAGGCGGTCCAGGTGATTTTAGGCCGATCTCTGCGTATCCCGTTCTTTTCAGGTTATTTTCCAAACGCTTGCTGTGTAGGTTGTGCCACGAACCATTTCCACAAATATCAATGTTCAATGTCGGCTATGGCGTTTGCTGACGTTCTGCTTTTAATGTCCGATACTCGTGAGGGACTTCAACATCTAGTAGACGAAAGAGTTCGTTTAATCCTGCCAAATTATTACTACAAAGTCAATATTTCGGTGGCGTCCCAATCACTAGTAAGGGTTTCGACTATAACGTTCCTACATTGTCTATCTTGGGGCAGGATGTTAAACCTAAATGTAGATATGAGCCAACAAGATATCTAGGTTTAGATACCTTCATTAAAAAGAATCCAACCGTACATCCGGAAAAAGCTACGAAACTTCTTGATCTCCTTGCGAAGGCCTCACTGAAGCCACTTCAGAAGGTAAATTGCCTATGACAACTGGTCATTCCAGTATTCTTCTATAGTGCATCAAATGCCCTTGAGATTTCTTCGGAGTCCTGACGGCTGCACGGGCTCATTGGTAAATGGATCAAGAAGGTCCTTCATTTACCTCCAGGTATCCCCAATATCCCCGTATGGCTACCGTCAAAGAGTGAGGGGTTGGGTGTAATTCAGTTGCAGACGGCTGCTCAGGCACTTCAGTTCAAGAGCCTTGCGCGTTTACTTAGACTAGGGGATACATTCGTCGATCATATTTTTGATAGAATTTAAATAAGAATTTTCGAAGAATTGCTGAACTTTTCCAAATCCCTTCCGAAAGCGACTGAGACAGCAATGAATAGAGGATCCGAAAAGGGGTGGTCCGATCTAAACTCAAAATAGACCAACAAGGACCTCCTGGCACACCAAGATCAGATCGTGACTAACACTTGGCTGAGTCATGATTCTAAGTTATTGAAGGAAGGAGATTGTCCTAAGGCATTGCGCCTTGGGACTAATATGTGTCCATCCAGGTGTATCACTAACAAACAAAGCAGCGATCCGACGTCACTGCTATGCCATCGTTGTCATGAAAAACTAGAAACTACATTCCCCACTTTGCAGGAGTGAGTCTGTGCACTTCGAGCGTACTGACCGACACAACTTCGTGGCCAAACAGGTTCCCCGTCTAGTGCAAGAGAAGAGTCCGAGCGTTACGGTTCAATAGGAACCTCGATTAACTACTCAGGAGGGCACTAGGCTGAAACCTGACAGTCATCGAGACTGAGGACGAAGTTTTGGTGGTCGACTTGGCTGTCGTATGCGATGCCAATGCAGGGCTGCTCAAAGACAAGGCGCGTGAAAAGGCAGCAAAGTATGCTCCCTTACGAAGCTGCTTCGATCAGCGGAACAAAATTTTCCTCTCAGGGTTAGGTTTTCCGTGCAAGAAGCATGACATGTTGGCAAACTTTGGAGTTGGGTAAGACCTTGGGTCTGTATCGTTCGGGTCTGGCTTGGCTGGGTGGTTGCGTCCTTCACCGTAGCCTAATTTGTCTTAATAGATTTAGGAAAAGGGGTTAGATGTCCGTGAGAGATTCGATACGCGTTCCTTAATATTTTTACATGTACTTCGCGATTTAAACTTTTTTTCTTTTCTTTTTTATCTTCTTTCTACCGTTTTTGATTACCATTGTATTGCTCTATTATGACGTACATAGTTGAGGTTGGCCACATTTATAAAAGACAAGTATCACAAACAGACTTTAGTTTTCCCCGAAGTAGTTCACTTACAGATGATGTCTCGGGGAGGCCAGTACTGGACAACAAGGGCCGACATGAGGTCGGGTATGCCCTCCCGTGCTGGTCTTTCCCAAACGTCCGGTACACTAAATCTCGCTGTGGCCATTGGCACCACAAGTTTGTGGTAATGAGTGTAAATAGCAGATACCAGCGATGCATACAAAAACAGAACGCAAGGGGAAGAAAATGGAAAGCCCTTACGCACAGTTGGAACTTTAGACATTACTATTAGAACATGTAATGCCAGGTAATGTAAATCTTAAGAAACTTGTACAGGAAAAGAACACACGTAGCACAGTAGGTATTGTAACTGCTAAGCAAGCAGTGCTTTTTTCTAGTAGAAATATAAATGTATTGAAGGAAGTAGTATTAGTCCTGTTACTTAGTTAAGAGATGACAACTTCCTCAACACGTAAAAAGTTGCTTAGTTAAGAGCTGGCACACAGTATTGACAGTTTTCGTTGGTTCTACACTGGCTGTGGCTTCTGCGAGGTGCTATAAGTTCGCTTTGACTGCTGGTTTTAGTAGCACGTTTTTTGACAGAGCCAACACCATGACTTGCTTTGGAGCATCTCTTAATCCGAGGCATGTGTAGTGGAAGGACTTGCAACCAGCACCGCTGCGTGCAAGCTTCTTCCTTGCTTCGGGGCCATGGTAGTAGCATTTTCCACTCGTACCTGGAACGCGCAGGGGCAACAAGGTGATCGAACTTTGTTGGGTGAAGCCCAGCGCGATTACGTTTCGCCATGACTGCCTCAGAGCGTCGGTTCACGCTGCAATACCGTGACGGTGGTCCCAGAAAACAATGTCGTAACCGCGCGCCTATGCGCGCACCTGTCCGTGAGGTTCCTTAACAAGGCGGAATGTAGCCTAAGTAGGCGACAGCGGCGCATGTGACATCACGTGCACAGCAGCATAATGTATTTTTTGTGTTCTCTATTATATGTTTCTAGCTTCGATCCATACCGTGATACTGGTTTTTTTTTTTCGTTTAGAACAACGCTGCGCACTTTACTTCAGGCCAAATATGGCCTCAATTTGGGCAACAAGTGCAAAAAGCTTTTATCTCGGTGGTCAGCCAACACAAGTACACGTTGCTGGGCTTGTCGGTTCATATTGCTGAGTAGACCATAAATATGATCTCTTTGGCGCGAACAAGGAAGGACAGAAGGGAACAAGAGGAGCGCCCGCCAACAGTCCGTAGACGCCTACTCCGAGTATGTTAGCCGCATTTGTGCATGTGTTATCGTGTTTTATTAATTGCTCTCTCATGCTCTTATTTTTGTAGTGAACACAACAAGGCCTCTAAAGTCAGCGGCAGACGGTATCAAGAAACCTGTAAACAACAGCATTCCTTTTGGCGGCTCCAGAACTCTTGCAGGCCCTTTGAAGACGTTGGTCATGCCACGTCTGGTGTTACCGCGCTGTCGCTTAACCCCAAAAGTAACAGCGGGAAAGTTCGATAAAGTGTAATAAAATTTGTTATTGCAAAAACAACAAGTTGAACTATTTGAAAAGCTTGCAACAAGAAATGATTAAAACTTCTTTTTCCTACTTGTCATTTGAGCCACGTGGGGAATGCGTATGATCTATGCAAGGAGCACGCGTGTGCTTAAAGGGCCAAACCAGGCCCACAAGTGAACGGGCCAGAGTTCGGCATAGCCCGGCACCGCGGCTTCCGACCCAGGCCCGGCCCAGGCCCGAGAGCTCATGCAGTGCTCTAGTACGCGGCGGTGCTTTCCAGAGCTCGCACATTCTCGGCATAAGTTGCTCTTTCGGGCTGGAAACAAATTGTCGCCAATTCTTAAGCCCGTGTTGGTGGCGATAGAGGCAGAAACGTCGGCTGGGGTGATCGAATTACCAATAAAGAGAAAACTATTACTCAGCAAATTATTGTGCAGGTGGCCTCACTCCAGACCACTTCTGTCAGCGTACTTGACAGCGGATAAATTCTGTGCTGCCAGGTATTCTTGCTTCTGGAGTGTGTTCGCCATTGTAAGGCACCTCAAGTTGTGGGACAGGGATAGGGAGATGGGATAAGGTGCATTGTTAAAAGTGAGAAATGACATTTTCAAGAGATAGGTGTTCGGGTAGTCGCCGCAGTTCATGCAGCGAAAGGAATCTTCTTCGAGACCCGGGAGAAGTGGATGCAGGCGGGGGTCAAGAATGTCTTGTGCATGATGGTGGCTTGCTTGACGTATGATGTGCGAGTGTAAGAAAAAAAGTGGCGAGAACGCTTGAATGACTCGGCGGTATTGCGCTGTACTGATTTATGTTTCTTCTATGATGCTGTTATTGTTGACATCGGGAGATGTAGAGAAGAATCCTGGCCCTCTAACAGAGCAAATGTTAGACAATTTTGGACAACCAGGATAAATCGGACCGAAGGCTAAATGCTATTACAGAGGAAACCTCAGCCCTAAACCTTAAAACAGAGCGACTAACCAATATTCTTGCTGAATTTTTGCAAATCTCTTCCGGAATAACCTCTCCGAAGGCGATTGGGACAGCATTAAATAGAGGATCCCAAAAGTGGTGGTCCGATCTAAGGTCAAGATACACAAATAAGGACCTCCTGGCACACCAAGACTAGATTGTGGCTAACACTTGGTTGAGTCATGATTCCAAGTTGTTGAAGGAAGGTGATCGTCTTGAGGCATTGCGCCTTAGGACTAATCTGTATCCAACCAGGTCTCTCACTAACAAACAAAGCAGCGATCCGACGTCACGACTATGCTGTCGTTGTCATGAAAAACCGGAAACTACATTCAACATTTTGCAGGAGTGAGTCTGCACCTCGCGCGTACTGAGCGATGCAAGTTCGTAGCGAAACAGGTTGTCCGTCTAGTGCAGGAAAAGAATCCGAGTGTTGCGGTTCAAGAAGAACCTCGATTAACGACTCGGGAGGGCACTAGGCTGAAGCCTGACGGTCATTGAGACTGTGGACGAAGTGTTGGTGGTCGGCTGGCTGTCGTATGGGATGCCAATGTAGGAGTGCTTAAGTACAAGGCGCGTGAGAAGGCAACAAAGTATGGTCCTTTACGGAGCTGCTTCGATACGCGGCAGAAATTCTCTCATAGTTTGGTTTTCGGAGCAAGAAGCATGACATGTCGGGAAGCATTGGGGTTGGGGAAGACCTTGGGTCCGTCTCGTTCGGATCTGGCTTGGCTGAGTGCCTGTGTCCTGCGAGACAGTTTAATTTGGTGTCCCAAAGAGATTCGCTTCGCGTTCTTTAATATTTATATTTTACATTATGGTTCAACTTTTTTACCTTTTTTCTTCCTGTGCTGTTTTTGACTACCATTGTTTTGCTCCTAACGACGTAGTAAGTTGATGTTGGCCACAGCTATACAAAACATGTATCACAAACAGACTTTAGCTTCCCCAAGGTAGCTCACATGCAAATGACGTCTTAGGGCGGCCAGTACTGGACAACAACGACCGACATGAGGTGGGGTTTCCCCTCCCGTGTTGGTCCTTCACAAACGTCTGGTACATTAAATCTAGCTGGGGCTACTGGCACAACAAGTGCGGTAATGAATGTTACTAGTCGAGGAAATGAAAGTTAAGATCGCTTCTCTTGAAAAGACCAGGCTGAACGATCAACAAAGTTAGAAAATAGAAGCAGACGCAACAACCTTGTAGTTTTGGGTGTTCAGGACAGGAGCAAAGAAGCTGAGGCTGACTTTAAGAAATGACATATTTCGGAAGCAGTTGGACGTTGAAGTAATTCACCGCAGAATTCACCGCATCGGAAAAAAACACCCAACAAAATGTCGACCCATAATAATGAACTTTCTTACGGCAGGGAAAGGATAGCGTGCTGCAGAATTGCAAAAAAAAAAATGAAAGGGAGTTCTGTAAGCAATGATTATGCGCATAAAACTGTAGTAGTTCCCACAAAAATTGTTGGAAAGTGCTGCTGATGACAGGGCGAATGGTAAAAAGGCAACCCTCCTCGGTGACAAGATTAAGATAGACGAGCAAGTATACATATGCGACACAGCTCGAAATGAGCTGTGCCGATATCAGAATCACCGAGATAAAGGTTCTTAAAGCACACGTTCTGAAGCCGGTGTAGCGCAGAACACGCATTCGTCTCGGAATAAGCCACCTGAACTATAAGTACGCTTGATTCTCTTGAATGCTCGTAGCATTAGTAATAACATTACTGATCTCGAATATATATTACTGTCGGAGCACCCTCATGTTGTGTTAATATAACCGAAACCTGATTAAGCACCTGGATACCAAGCGATTATATTGCACCGCCAGGGTATAACATGTTTAAATGGGACAGAGATGCAATAGGTGGGGGCGTCGACATTGTTAAGGGTAAGCTGAAAGACTTTTCGAAAATAATGAGTTCCCTTCGGCATTGTACACTTTTGAATCCACTCAACACGAATATCTCGTTTAAAAAGGGCGGAAACAAACGCAAGCGGCTGTTCTTTGCAAGAAAACGCGCACCAGCGCCTCAGGGCATCGCGCGAACGCCGCTGTTGCCCGTGATTGGTCGGGACCGCTGTGACGTCATTCACGGGGATCGCCCGTCGGCGCCGCCGTTTCAGAGCGTAGCACGCTGTTCTGTTCTGGCTTCACAGCTGAGTTGTAAGTATTATGGGACGTTCTCACTATCTCGGACAGATTGTATTTTCGCCGTACATGTGCGAACCGACAGCCGATACAAAAAACGATGGCGGTAACGGAGGCAACGACGGTGTTGAGTGCGTCAACAGCGAAAGCAATGTGTGCACCTTCTCGCGTGTTAGAAATCTTAGCTGGTACGTATGTTTTTTCATGTAGTTGCACGTTCCAATGACGGGAGGAAAAACGCGCTAAAGTGTCACTGGGAACTTGCTGCTTGAAGAATGCCGAAGCACTAACTTCTCATTAGATTGTAAACACAGGTGCGATTCCGCGATGTCAAGCACCTTGCCGCTGCTTAGCTAAAGTTCCGTGGTTTTTGCTTGTTGATACACGCTCGCGAACATACGTGCCGCGTTTCAACGCGCGCACATAGTGCTGCGAGGTACAGTCATGGAAGTTGCTTATCATGCACATCCAGACAGGGCGAGGGGGATTATGTGTGCAATATTCATACTATGGTTCGACTACATTACGATTGTGGCTCGATTAACAATCGGTATGCGTGCTGCATGCTAGTGTTGACTTACAGATATTATGAAGTTTTGCGCCGCCGTATCATGGTAACTTTACGGTAACTGCAACCGTACGTCGAATGTCGCTAGGCAAGCCTATACTCCTTTTCATACCTCAGGTGCAACGCTGTGGAAGCTACGCAAGAAGTCCGGTCACCAAATTTATTACTCCCTGCGTTTCCGTCTATGCTTCGCAGCGTGCCAGCGGCGTTTGCTCTCGCGAGTATACACGTGAAGCTGCCGCGACGGGCTGCAATTAAAAAATAACGGAAAGCAAATTGATTTAACGTTTTAGCAGCCGTCTAAGTACACGGATTGTTTCTATGGGCAAATTCTCTCTCTTTTTTTCATTCAGAACTGAGCGCCTCTTGGCGAAGGCCGCTCTTCGAGGTGGCGAGGTGTCTCTTGTGGGAGAATATAGACGTAAAAACGCCGGGCTTCAGTCGCGCCGATTTAATTGGAATACCGATTGCCCACATCGTTGTCAAGCTCCGATTATAATCACTGTCGCGGAAATGGTCCGAGCACAGCGCAGTTGATTTCGTCGGCACGAAATTATCTCTCCTCACCGCACGGACCCACTGCGCTGCAATCTTTTTGTCCTTCGGGAACGTGTGAAACACCACATCGTCTCGCCCACCTGTGTTCGCACAGCCGAATGTTGCACAGAACGAGGGCATGTTGGGCGCCCTTAGCAGTAGGCACTCGCGCAGCACAGAAAGGAAGCGCAGTTCACGAAAATCGCAAAAGGAAACAAACGTCAGCGGCGGCAGATCTCTCATAGCGTCGTTTAGTAAAGCGCAGGACGGAAAGAAGCATGCCAACAGATGCCAGCACGCAGGTCCGGCCGCACGGTCCCATGGAATGAAGTTACTTTTGGGGGTTCTCTGCTCCGGTTGCCTCACCCGGCGCTCCCGAAAGCGACAAGGGCATGTCCGCGGGTCGGATTTGGAAAGCGATTTCCGCCCCTTATATCAACAAAAAGAAGAACAAAATTTCAGAACCGTAAATTAATAGGTCTGTTCTTCCCAACCCCTGCGATTCATGGAAATTGAAAACCGTTTCAGCTTCCCTCTAAGGATTGTTGTCGGGTCATAATGGTAGAAAGCAATGTGTCAGAGTCAGTGTGGTCTAAACTAATTTTTGGGAACATTGCCTACCTTGTTGGAGTAGTTTGCAGGCCACCAGCCACTCCGGTTGAATTTTTAGATGGCCTCATCGAATTTCTCTGCACTCATGTAAACAGAGGCTCTAGACTAATATATTGGCTGGCGACTTTAGCTTGGCACACATTTATTGGGAGGCTCTGTCAAGTAACCAAACCAAGACAATGAGTGCAAATAAATTATTGGAAATTGCCTTTTTCATGACTTAGGGCAAATGTTTAACAAACACACAAGGGTGACACCCGCATCCCGCTCAATATTGGATTTGGAATTTCTGTCCAGTAATGCAGGAGCATATGACTTATCAATTCTGGATGGTATGTCCTACCATAATATTGTTTCAGTAAACATACTGCCATCGTCGTGCAATCATTCTGCCTGCTTAGGGCGTAAAGAACGAGTGTCAAAGATGACGAAAGAGCAGATGATTCAGTCTTGGACTATTTAGAACAATCATTTGACGAATTTGAAATTGCCTCCCAGTAAGAGTCAGTCGAGGAATTGTGGCAGCGATTGAAATACATTACAAATTGCGTCGACAGATTTGTACCAAGTCCTTACAAAAGAAAAAGAAAAAAATCCATGGATAATTGGCGACATTGTTCACATCAAACTTAAAATAAGAAGGCTACGCAAACAGTCAAAGAAGTTAAACGAACTATCACAGGTGCGGAGCGGCTTTAAAACAACATTATCAGAATAAAAAAAAGTACTTCGATGACACTCTCGCAAACTTCCTTAAACATGCGCCACAAAAAATTTGGCGTTTTTTGGGGGGAGCACAGGAAGCGAAACTAGAGCAGATAACAATATAGGGCGACCTTGTCACAGACACGCAACAGATAGATGGTTTCAAGTTCCAGTCAGTGTTTCACAGAGATAAAGAATCACGTCACAGATGACGTAAACTATTCCTGCGCTTTTTCTTTGGAGCCTCTCGTTTCACGAGGAGGGCGTGTTTCATCAACTGCTTAACTTAGATTCAAGAAGGCCAGTGGCGCCTACGGGATACTGACATTATTTCTGGAGCGATATGCCGAGTGGATGCCTTTTTATTTAGCAATTATTTTTGAACGCTCTTTACGTCCTCAATCCATTCCACAAGATTGGCGCGAGGCTGCTGTTACTCCGGTGTTCAAAAGTGGAAATCGCCTGCTTCCAAACAACTTTCACCCTGTATCCCTGGCATCTGTATGCTGCAAACGAACTCATGGAGCACGTAATAACAAGACACATTATTCATTTTCTAGAAACAAATAAGTTACTTCATGCAAATCAGCATGGCTTTGGACAGGGCCTCTTAACGGTTACCCAACTAGTCAAAACGGTTCACAATTTTTGAATGGCTAAAGACATACACCAACAGACTGATGTGATTTTCGTTGATTTTAGGAAAGCGTTTGATAAAGTGTCGCATAATAAACTGCTTTTTAAACTCCGCCAAGTAGGTATCGATAACGGTATTTTAAAATGGATTGAACTATATTAAAGAGGTAGGAGGCAAGAAGGAGGCAAGTTGTACGCGTTAGTAATTATGAGTCGGGTCTTTTGGAGTTATCTTGTGGGGTACCACAGGGGTCGGTGCTAGGCCCATTATTATTTTCGCTTTATATTAATGATGTAGTTAGTTGTTCAGCCTCCACTGGTGTTGAAGCTTTTTGTAGATGACTGCTTACTTTATGCACCAATTACCTATAAAAACGATCAGGTGAAACTTAACCCGTGTCCGGAAGGTCTTCATACTTGGTGTCAGAAATGGGACATGGAAATTATGTCAAAACCACCTTCGCGAACAATACCCGAAATAAAAAGGTTGTTTCCTTCCAGTATCACATCTGGAATGTTATTTTGACAAATGCGCCTAGTTTCAGATATCTTTAGAAAAACTAAATTATGGGGTTTTGCGAGCCAAAACTACTCTGATTATGAGGCACGCCGTAGTGGAGGACTCCGGAAATTTCGACCACCTGCGGTTCTTTAACGTGCACCTAAATTTAAGTACACGGGTGTTTTCGCATTTCGCCCCCATCGACATGCGGCCGCCGTGGCCGGGATTCGACCCCGCGACCTCGTGCTCAGCAGCCCACCACCATAGCCACTGAGCAACCACGGCGGGTTATTTCAGATATCTTTTATATTGATTACTAATGACCTAAACTAGCGCAGCCAGATTGAAAATGTGTGCTCTGCATCGCACAAAAAGATGCGTTTTCTTCGAGTAAACCTACGAAGCGCCACCAAACACGTTAAGCTAATGGCATACAAAACTTTTAGTCGACCTGTTCTAGAATACGCTGCCGTAGTTTCGAGGCCCCATCAAAAAGTCTAAACGCAAAACTAGAAAGAATTCTGACTTGCAGTCCGATTTATATGTTCAAGGTACAAAACAACAGATTCGGTTACCTAAATGCTAAGCTCATGTAATTTGGAATTAGAAATTAGGCGACAGAGGAACAGGATAAAATTATTTCAGATTCTCTAGGGTCATGCAAAGATTGATAAGAACAGGTACATACGTGCACGTGGTAGACTTAGCAAGAGCATAATTCATGGTGCAACCATCCAGCCTTATGCCACCCGCACAAACGTCTTTTGTTTTTTGTTTTTTCCTGATGTCAGAAAAATAGAATGGACTACCTGCATATATTGCTGAATGCACTGATGTAAAAGCGTTTGAAACTTTTCTTGATAGTGTTGTTCCCTGAAATTCATTCAATGTTTTCTTGATGTTCTGCATTCCTGTCAGTCATTCTACGGCACTTGTTCGATGATCTTTTGTTGAAGTTTTATCATACGTCAAAGTTCCTTCCATATCATTTTTGTATATGTGATGTATTCTCTCTCTGTAATGACCCTCACATGAGGGTTAAGAGTACGTTTAAATAAAGATAAAATTAAGGTGTGGTTATAGGGCGCGTCTGGGTAGATCCAGGGATGACGGAAGCCCGGAAAGGAATTTCTCGGGCGAGCAGGTCAGCTCCTTCAATGTCCGGCATACCCTGGAGACCTGTGATCCAGACGACTTCGGCAGGTAAGTCTAGGTAGCGTTTACTTTGTTGAGCAAAGTGTGGGAGCGAATCACGTATTAGACGCTGTCAAAGTGGTTGTGGAGTCGTTAAATATAATGGTGACAGAGGCGATGATAGCAAGGGAGCATGGGTAATAGACGCTCCAATGGCGTGTGATTACGCCATGCAAGGCTCAAAGGGAGCAAGGATTTCTGTGTGAGTGGTGTGCGAGTAGTGATGTGTGACAGCTATGGCCGTGTGTGTTCCAGCCGTTCTCATACTTGTCTGAAGTTAAGGTCGGTGTGGATTGCCGGCGGTGCAGCGAATCTAGTTTGCCGTGCATTGAGTTCGTCGGGCTGAACTGAAAAGTGGATGCTGCGCTGATACAAAGATGATATAAGATGTGAGCGAGTAGCAGTGGGAAGAAGTACGTCCCGTAGAAGGGGGCGGATGGGACATATGGTAACCTAGTTAGGCGAAAATTGGTCCCTGTCGAGTGAGGAGAATTCGGATTTCATGACAGCCTCTATGGATGGCAACTAATAAATTTGAAGCACGCGCTAGGTGCTGGCATTGATTAGGAAGTCCATGGCCAACTTCGTCCTCTACAGCAAAGCTGCTTATGGCTAGAGTTCCGTGCATTTTTCGTGTGTCTAATCTGTGTGAGCAAGAACTATCATTATCATTAATGGCTCGTGCCACTGCGTGTCGGTGCGGTGGTTTCGGTCTCAAATTGTCTCTATATATCGCGACATGAAAACACGCATATATCGCGACATGAAAACACGAATACACTGAACGAATGTACAACACGAATCAACGCGGATAAATAAAGGAGGTGTGTGCGTAGCTTTCGTCACGGTTACCACTTAACAAGACAAATGTGTTCGTACCTTTGTTCAAAATTCTATGGGACCTCTTTGTCGTATGTTACACAGCTACGCTGGTCATGTACCTTCACAGAGTCGAATGGCTCATGATGTTTCTGCGTATCAACGCACACAACTTGGATTTCTGCTGCTTTGCGATTCGAGTGTATGGGGTATGGCACCGGAGGCGGAATATTGAGAGGGCGTTACACTCTCAGCCCCACATCTTTTCTAGTTCACGAGAGGAAGTGGAAATACGACGGGATCCGCTGAGTACGCGCTCGCCTTATTGCCCCTTGTCATAAGTGCACACCAAAGCTCCTTCGATGCAAATTAGCATAGAGCTCTCAAGGGAGCATTAGTTCAAGAGTTGTATCATTGCACACGGCCTCCGATGAAGCTTTTAACAGCAACCGCAATGTGCCCTTGGCGCACCGGTCATCTGGCAAGAATACAAGGTTTGGGCCGAAGTACGCATTATAAAGCATTTATGTTTTGTGTTCCGAAACTTCTCTTAGTACATTGGAGCTGAAAACAATACGCACGTAATAAAGTCGTTGCTTTACCAAGTACGGATGCTTTGTTTGTGATGCTGGGCACAATGTGCGCCGGCTGCGCACTATATAGCTGTCCCATGAAAGCGTCACCGCCAAAGGAGCCCGCCAGCGAATAACTATAAATGGCGATGGCTGAGTACTTTTGTTCTCATCGGGTACGGGCTGTACAATTATGGCTTTAGCCAACTTAAAAGTCGAATAAAACAGAAAATTTGAATTTGATATGAAAACATTTCATCAAGCTGAAGCATTCATTCAACACTGCCTCCGTTATTTTCCAACCAGTTACAAAATTTTACTAGATGTATTATGCCAAATTCTATGATTTCTTGAATCATCATTCTGTTAGTGGAGCACAATGCTTACAACTTACTCTTTTTAAGTCATTGCTGTTTATTTTCTTGCGCTGTGCAACTACGTAAGTACAACATTGCAGGTACAGCATCTCTTGGCTTTCCTTCGTCAACCATGGAACACATGTTCAAGTACGTCATCGTGGCTCACAAGGACACCGTCCAGGCGCATGTGTGTATAGTCCGTCTGCATTGGCCGAGGTGGTTGCAGGACCACTTTTCAAAGTCCGAAAGAGATTGTAAATGGAGTTGTAATGCCACCATTGATACTATGTGATCAGCCTTTACCCGCTCACGCCAAATCTTATGAATCCTTTTCACAGGTCTGATGGTAATGTGCACAGCTGCTACCACTACGACCTGTTAGGTCGAGGATGATTTTGAGAATACCATCAAGAGGAGGCTGAAAGCCTGACTTAGTGTTTGTTTTTTATAAAATGGATGCAAACGTTGCTAATGTGCCAGTGACCGTAAGGACATGTGTGCTTCGAACACATGTCGACACTCTGCTGAGTTTTTCACATTTGTGGCTGCACGAGAGTAAAACAAAGCACGTTGTAGGTACGGCCTGCACATATACAAACCGGTAAGTTGTAAGCGGTGCTGGTATTAGGGCAGCCGTTGCCGAGTACTTTGGCCATCGTGAACAACTTATACAGTGCTGCACGCTTATGAATGTCCCTGGACTTCAGTAAGGCTTCAGGTGAGCCTAGTTAGAACATATTTCGGCTTACTGTGCTAACTTTCGCACAAAACCTGTTTGTAATTTTGCTTGTATTTAACCAGAGCAGCAAGCCAAAACAGGCTCGCCTTTCTTTAAATGCAAAGCATTTATTTGCGAACATTTGCCCCTTTGACAGTATCTATCTAGCCACCTACGCCTTGGTGCTCTCATTGCCGTTTCATTAAGTTTGTATGTACCAAAATTGGCATACCACGACAAGAGTGTATGACGAATATAAAGGATATAGGTCATGATATGCGTGTCATGTAGGCCACAAAGGGCCGCCTACGTCTCTGTGCTCTCATGGTCGTTTCGTTAACTTGGTAGGCTCCCCGCAACACTGTTTCGCATAACATCGATTCCCGCAGGGCGTGGGTACTGCCTATTTTTTTTCTGACAAGTTGCACTCTGCCCTTTTTCTTTAGTTATCACTTTTACTCACTCAGTGATCCGATTAATACGTATCGATATGAAAGCAAACCAGAATGACTGAAAACTGAAAACGCATTTATTTATGTTATGTAGCTTTTGTACATTTGCTATTGCTGCAGTGCCTGTAAAGGCTGAAAGGACCATAACAGATGTTTCCCCACACTATCGCCAAGTCCTTTGTCGTTGTGGGATTGCGAGGCGAAGCCATGTCCTAGGGCACGGGGTCGACACACACACATACAGAAGTCGTTTACTAAATACGGCGAGCGTACGTCTTCCATTTGCACGGGTTTTGAGCGTGTCCTGCGAGCCACGTTGCATGTACAGTCGAGAGCAAAAGTCTACAGACCACGGCATCATCAAAAGATCAATTTCTTTAAGCATAGCAGTGCAACGTGAAATAGGTTTAACGCAAGACGCTGGTCAAACGGGCGCACGTAGGCTGCACTACTTGATTTTGGCGCTTCAGTGATGGAAGTCACTCTTAGTGTTTTGAAGCAGCTTTTGAAGCAGAACTTCATGCTTTTGGAACAGAAAAAAATACTACACAGCAAGGAAACCATAATATGAGAAAACCTGCGTACTTTAAAAATATCTCAATTTATTGTGGTTCACATATTGCACAGATTCAGTGTACTAAAGAACAAAATGAACACTTCAATTCTCAAGGTATACGGGACAGTTTTTCTTTTGCACATTATAACTGTGTCACAGGAATATTTAATATCACAAAGAAATAACCACATCACAGATTATTCAGCACAAAAAATGCAATATCACCGTGAAATTTATCAGCGGGCCACTAAATTGAAATCTGTACTTCTAGACTACACTATATTTGATTCTTTAGGCCTGTAAGGGAAGCTACAAAATTTGCGCTGTGCACTTTGTGCGAATCGCATTGATTCATATCCAGCAAAGCAGGATCTACGAGCTCATTTAAAAGTTTCTTCAACGTCAACATGACATTGGGCCCATCACTGTAAAAGCAAAGCATGTTTCTCTGAGGCGAAGTTTGGATAGTTTTTCCTTACACACGCTAGAATGATACCTGCTGTTGCATAGCCCAAGTGAAAGAAGTGCAGATCCTGAACTACAACACGTTTTTGTGCACCGAAAAAGTGTGACGATGACGTCCAGCTGTTGGCAGCATTATTCTGGCAGGGGTGTTTCAGCATTTAACATCGTGTAATGTTACGTGTTTGCCTTGTTAAGTTCGTCTGACTGCTTTCTTAGGGTAGGGTCCTAAACCATCTGATATTATGCAAAAAATATTTCGCCCACACTGGAACTCTCCGGCAATTTTTGGAGTCCGGGGGCATCAATGGCATAATCCATGTGGCTGCATCCCCGTGCGAATAGGTATGCAGACATGGAAACTCTAAGTTCAAAATATGTTTCCGCTCGAGCAGCGCGGTCCGCCTCAGAGTCCAGGTCCAGATGAGAACATGACTACAGTTGAATTTGACTGTAGCAGGCTTCTTTAGGATCCCCAGCACATTCCTTTGTTGGCTGCAGACATTCAATGTGGCGCTCATTCGCAGCGTGACGCGGTTACGCCGTGCTGTGAACAGCTCATGACTGTGTCGCAGAAGATGCACAAGGCTTCTTTGATGCCTCCTGCGCAGTAACTAGTGATGGTGTCTCCACTGGCTTCAACCTCGCTGAGAACTTGTACATTATAAAATTTGCTGTGACGACCTGAAAAGAAACGCTTACTGAGATTATACAAACTGATAACGCAACCGCACGAAGTCTCCTTATAGCTTTAACGCATTAATACCTAAGCGATAATAAATTTTTAGAAAATTTCTACGACATTCCTAAGAAATGTTCTACCGCGTTTCGGGGAACTCGGACCACCCAGGGTCCGGCGCTAAATGCGAAGATGACAGCGAAGAAACAAGGAAACAGTGGTGCGAGCTTGCACACGAAGAACTACACGCGTATTTTTGGCTTTCGGTTTTCGCCTCCACAACGCGCACACGGCGTGCCCAGGGCATACGAAGAGCAAACTATTGGGAGCGGGGTTCAGGGCACACACTCATCGAGCAGCTGCTCTTTCGCTCAGCGCGCGGCCCGAAGTAGTAGCGCTTCACACATGACCACTGAAAACAGGAACAAAAAGTAAAAATACGCGCAATTATCCCGAGCTGCTTCCTATAGAACTCACATTGCTGCCGTTCGCTTTAACAGGTGTATAATCGGAAGCACGCACCAAGTTGTCAGACGCGCGCTTCGGTTATCGCAGGCGAGCGTCTGCGTCTGAGGCACGTGGTCTAAGGTAACCGTCGGCGACGACCCGCTGTTCTCGAGATAGTCATTCAGGCCCATATACGCATGGACGTTCGGCTAATTTGGACAATTTTCGTGGTTCCGTGGAATCCGCACGAATTAGATTTTACTGGTCGTGCTTGCAGAAGCTACGTAGGGGGTGACAGTTCAACACGACTGCTGTCAGCGGCAAACAGCATGCCATAGAATCACGCGCCCACACTAATCTGCATGAACATATGCGACGTTATATACATCGCAAATTGTTGTCAAGGCAGAAAATGAACGGTAAACAGCGAGAGGCTACCGATCTTTAGACAGACTGACCGAGGCTTGGGTATCGTATGTTTAAATTTGCACGGGCTATCCATGCCCGCGTGATTTAAACAATAGATGCCCACGAAACGTATTAAAGGCTTACCTTTAAGCTTCGAAAGGACCATTGCGGTTCAAAGCCAGGCATGCAGGAGCCCACACAAGTCGGCAAACTCCTGCGCTTCGGTGTCGTTGCGCACTCAAATGGGGTCCCGATGCGACCACAAGCAAGTCGAGCGTGCTGCCATCGCTGCAGGTACCGCTTGGCTTGGTTGCAAGGATACCACACCCAGAGTTTTGGAACTATTACAATCCCGCATATTGTGTGGACGTGAGAGGTTACGCCGCTCATGTGCGCCTTCGCCCAGGCGTGAGGCAATTTACGCGAAAAGGCGCAATTTGGCGCAGCAGGTATCAGTATTTCTATTTCGGCGCAAAATGGCGCACTTGGCGCAGCACTTTTATCTCTGGCTAGGCTGCGAAGAAACATGTTTATCAGCACCTTTGGTCCCAAAAGCTTTTGCTCTCAACCGTACATGCATGGAATGGAACGTTGAATGGAACGGTTGTCACTGGCTATGTATTCTGTATCACATATCGCGAAACCTCGATCCTATGACGAGCATGCTGCATGTGTTTATATTATGCAGTGGGCGCTGTCACTCATGACTGACTTAGTCCGTTTGAAGTGTTTCTTGACTTGTGATTTTTGCTGCTCCGAATTCGTATTCCTTGACAATGGTCTGTTAGCTGAATGTGCTCCCGAGGCGGAGAGCACAGTAGAAGCAGTGGAATGTACGCGTCCTAACCTAGCTTCATCATGGTTTGCTTGTGTGGATCATACATGGGCATCTTGTGACAGACAGCTCATTGTGACCAATGCTCCCGTATGGGAGCCGAAACGTCTTTTAATTTTGCACTAAGCGTGTTTTTTTTTCTTGGTCGGCGTTCTCATTTTTTTTTCAAGATGCACACCTTCAAGAAATGAAGTTCAGTGTAGTCGACCAGGCCACTGCAGCTCTTGGGCATCTTAAGGATGGCAGCGAGGAAGGCCGGTGGCTAAGTGGCGCAGTGGGGTCAATCCAAAGTTTGAGTTTATCTACCGCAGAGCGGACAATATGGCAGCCTATATATCCCTATGGAAATTACGAAAACTGATAAACTCACGCATGTTTCACTGTGTCACACACTTCGGTTGGGATTCGACACCCGCCAAAGCACAAGGTGAATCTGCTGTTGACTTGCATTTCAGCCAGGCATTCACCTTGCAGTGATTTAGGATAAATCTGACGCCACGATGACGGGCCCAGCTTCGCCTGCAGCCATCGTAATAAAACAGCCCAAGGATTCATTCAGCTTCAACGGACGGCCCAGAAACCTGGCTGGGGACTTTCCAAAGAATCTCAACTTCGACAAATAGAACACTGAGGATAATTTGCACCGTGTATACTTCTCCTTGGAAGGCAGAAGTTGGTTCGACAATTAGGAGCCTTCAAAACTGTGACCTCGTTCGCAGCAGCTCCTTTAAAATTTGTACAAGCATCGTCCGAAAAGAACGAGCAGAACTTCCACAACAATCCCCAAGGCAGCTGCTCAATGAGAACATCGCCGTCTTCTCGGAAGAGATCACCCGGCTTTTCCGGCACGTCGACCCGGAAACGTCCTGGGAGAAAAATGCCCGTTTCCTCACGTGGGGCGTAGAAAAAGATCTCTTCGCCGAACTGATCCGAAACCCGTCGAAGTTTTGACAGGGGCGAAGACGATTGAGAAGACTAGAAATGCGCAGTAGGCAATATAACCACCAAGTACTCACGCCGCAGAGCGAAATCCAAGCAATGGGCTCCGACGAGCTCCAAGAGATCAGCATGACCATTGTGCGCGATGAACTCCGCCAGATGTTCCCTTCTTCGTATCCTCAGGTGGCCTCGATCACTGACATGGCCAAAGACGAATTCCAACGGTCACTGGGAGTTTACAAAGTGCAGCCCGAATCGCCGCTTGCAATGCCAGAAGTGATGACATACGTCGCCGTCAAGGTCCTCCTCCGCGCCCGCGGCAGGACCCCGTCGCAACTTCCCAAGGAAGGCTGGCTTACGGCGCGCTCCAGACCACTGCACCCTTTTCTATCACTGCGGTGAAGCGGAGCATGTCTACCGCCGTTGCCAATTACTCCGAGATTGAACTACGACGGGTAGCCGTCAATGCTACACGTTCCCAGCAAGGCGAACTGCCTTGTGACCATCACCGACTAACTTGCCGCAACTCGGTGGAGCCCTCGACGACACTCCCGTTCGCCGTTGCCAGGCCACTACCCGTCGCCGCAGCGCCGACCACACACTGGCCGAATCCTTGGACGGTCAGTTAGCCCATATCCTGAAAACTAAAAGCGGCAGCCGATGTAGGTGCGGTTATTCGTCGAAATGTCCAAGCTCCTCCGTCGCTGACGAGGGTGCAAGAACCACCTCGACGACGCAGCAACGACACGCCACCACCAAGACGAAGACTCGATGTAAGGAAGAAGCCGCCGACACAAGACGTGACGAGACATAACTGCGGAACAAAACGACGCAGCCATGACCCGACGCCACGACCTAACTGCAATGCAAGACTAAAAACCACCGACATTGACGTGCTTCGCAACGGCCACGAAGTCACCGCCTTTATAGCACAGGAGCCGGCTATTCCATCCTCAGTGGATCCTTCGCCGCCGAGGTGGAGTCAAAACTGAATGGGACGGCCCACAAATCCGGAAGTTTGGGGGACACCTTAATAAAGTAGATACGAATCTGCACAGCAAGAGTTAAAGTTCATGACCTGACACACTCAGACGTTCGTTATCCTCCAAGAATGCTCACGGGACGTAATTTTTGGCATGGACTTCCTGAGCCATCAAGGCGCAGTCATTGAACTAAGTGGATAAGCCTGTGCACCGACCAAGTGATACTACCGAATTCTCAGATATGTCTTGTACGTGCTCGAAGACCAACTCAGCACACTGCCTCGCTCCGGCGTCATCATTTCCGTCGGCACCGAAACATCCGCAGACGTACAAGGTGTCGTCGTGGGCGAACCCCTACTGATCGACCGTGAAATTTGCGTCACAAGGGGAATCGCTCGACTGCACAAAGGGAAATTTAAGCGAACGTGCTGCTGGCATACTTCAGCCTGGAATACAAACACATGAGCAAGGGCTAGGCGATCGCCTATATAGAAGAAATTGGTGAAACCAGGAAACTACGGACAGCCGACGCTAGAAGCTTCGACGAAGCTATGTGGAATGCAAGTCCGGCAACCATGTTCAGATTTGGACCCCGTGTAAAAAACTTTTGCGACGCTATTGCAGACCACATACAAGATCCTATGACGTATTGGCGCACGGTACTAGATGGCCGTGCCGGACGATGTTACGCAATCACAGCAGCGCCGCTCATGACCTGAAATAGCCTATATGGTGCGCCTGACGCTATTCCACTACCGCTAACGAAATCTAAGACTATTTCTTTGTTGCTTGGTATTTTTCTTTCCTGCGCATGCTTTTGTTTTCCACTCTCGTGTTATGTTCGGAGCATCGAGATGATGCTTTCTAAGAGAGGGATATGTGACGCGTACTTTATCTTTTACCACAGACTGCGTTTCACTGGTTGATGAATGCTAGAAGTTATCATTCAGAGCAAGACGCACCTGCATGTATCAGAACATTCTCGATCGTTCTCGCCAATTCTATTGTCTGTGTTGTAGCCGAACCTTATGTAATCAGATCGCATGCGCGACGCGAATAGTGTTGTACATTTTGGAAGTCACGCAACCGCCAGCGATTACCCGTTCATCTGTGACGAGTGCGGCATTCGGCGGGACGATAGGAGAGCTCGAGCTGTGGTTCGGGATTGGACGGCTCGGCAGAACAGTCACGGGACGGCGACGGCCCGGTAGGACCTGCTCTAGGAGCTAAGAGCAGCAGCAACCACAAGAGTTGTAGTAATGAGACACTACAGGAAGCTTCGGTCTTCCGTTGTAGCAAGCCAGTACAAGGCATCTAAGGAAAAGGCGTGACATACATCTCATGCTCCGGAAGCATGAGTGGCGAACTACAAAGCTTGAACAAAGCAGCTGTGTAACGAAGTGGGAAAGAACCACATGACCAATGGTCCCATGATAAGGACACGAGTTCCGCGAAGAGCAGCCTCCACATTATCGTAAAGCGCGACCAAAGTGGAAGAGCGTACTATCTAAAGACAAATGTGCTTCAAAAGAGTAGAGGTTTGCTACTTCGTGCGCTGTAGGATGACCATGCACTCAGACAAATTTTGAACATCACGGTTGCGTCTTTATCGCAAGTGTCAAAAAAGCACCAAGGCACAGAGAAGCAGCTAGGAAAAAGGAGCACTGGTTTTGCGCGAGCTCGCGGAAGAAGCGAAAAAGAAAGAGTTTAGGGCTCCACTACGCTCGACCAGGTGCTTAACGCGCTTTATGCGCCGAAATATGGTTAATACCAGTGGGACACTGTACAGGGTGATGGAACTTTTTCTCGTGTTAGTACTCTTTCTTGTCGCACAAGCTTATGGTAGGGATGTTCCTACATTGTGTGTTCTTTTCATTGCTTGTGTGTGATGTGCGCTCAGATGTTGCCGTTGGGCCACCTCCGGACTAAACTCGCGACACAACGTACTGAACGTGGGGGTGAGTGACGCGTGGGGCATTTGGCGGGACGAGAGGACGAGGCAGAAAAGGAAGAGTTCGCGGTGGTGCTAGGCGGGCGGCACGCGAGGAGAACTCGAGCTCTCAAGGTTCGGGACTGGACTGCTCGGCAGAACGGTCACGGGACGGCGGCGGCCTGGTGGGACCCGATCCAGAAGCGACTGAGTCTGCTACCGGTCCGTCTCGATCGCTCAGCCGGGCAGCCCAAGCACGAGCGGCTAGCGGTCCACTCGGGCAACTGTCCGAGCCTACTGGGGACCAGCGAACGACTCTGGCGGCTGACGGTCCGTACTGGTCGCCGTGCCTGCGCTGTCTACCCTACAGTGGCAAAT
Organism: Dermacentor variabilis; assembly: GCF_050947875.1. Taxonomy (NCBI): domain Eukaryota; kingdom Metazoa; phylum Arthropoda; class Arachnida; order Ixodida; family Ixodidae; genus Dermacentor; species Dermacentor variabilis. Next base: position 105,703,671 of record NC_134576.1, read on the forward strand.
AAAGTTGTTTCTCTCTCTCTCCCTCTCTCTCACCGCCTGGGAGCAGTCGCCGACATAGAACCGCGCTGCAGTTCGCGTGGCCACCATCAGCGCTTCCGGTCGTGTTACGCTGGCAGGAACCAGCAGCGTTCGCCGCCAACGGGCCTGTCACGCTCCTCGATCCCACAGCGATGAGCATCTTCTTCGCCCTCTTTCCGTTGCCCAAGCATGGAAGCTCCACGAGACACGGCTGAGGTCATTCGAAGTACCCCGAGGACACCGCCGTGGTTCTGCGCGTTAGTCGCCCGTCGGGTGAGAGCGGACACTTCACGAGAGCGAACTTTGCTGCGTAGGCACGGACGACTAGAGTAGAACCGTGAAGCCTGCTCTAGACTTCAGCACAATGCGTTGGCGGGCCAGTTGGTGCGAATCCATTATTACTTTGTTTAGCGCAAAACAGCTTGTTTTGTGTGCCTGTAAATGCTCTGCACACCCTGGCATAAAAGGGATATAGACAATGTCAGTTCTCCATGCCTTTCTCGCTGTGTGTTGAGCCCTGGGCCCGCGAACCCCCGTGTGTATCACACATCTTCGACGAGTAATGTATACACAGCCGACGTGCTTGACCCGCGTAATCGGGTTTCGATGATTGACGAGTGTGCTCGCCATTATCATTGTGCTCAGTGTCGCTTGTTTTGCTGGGCACAGGCTCGCCTAATAAAAAGTTAAATTTGTGCCTAAACCAGTTCTGACGTGCGTCTTTCTTCACTGTCGCTACAACGTGATAATAAGCACAGCTATTTAGCTGCATGGGCTACGCGAGCGTAACTAGAGTAGGAAGAAATTTTTTAATTGATGTAGATAAGCTGTAGCTCCTCCTGCCTACACAAAGCTATATTTATATAAGTGTCGCATAAAAACTACACTTTTCACACCGCATTTTTGGTTAGTGTGGGCAGAAGACAAACAGGCTGGCGTTGCAAACGCGTGGCACCATTTTGTCTGCGACTGTCAAGACTGTCAATGTATGCGTGTACGTGTGTGTGGTGACGATAGCTAGTGAAAGTTCGCTGCAGGGATGGCAGCGAAGTGACCGCATGTCACACAGGAAGGTGTGCGAATCTTCCCAGATATTATACCCACGGCCCACGGGTGATGCGTACTCAGACACAGCGAAGCTGTCTATGGCTAGGATGTCAAGATTTCTTCGTGGAGTAACGTCGTCAGGAAAATATGGCTCATGCCCCCATAAGGCAGAGGCTACAAGCATGAAGTGTATTCTGCATGCTGCAGAATGCATGCATTGTTTGTAATCACGCATACCACATACAGAACAGCATACGTTTCATTAAAGAACAAGCTGAAAACAAGCATTCGAACCACATAATGATAAGGCGCTCCGACGCCTACATGCAATGCTAAACACGTAGCGCTCCGCGCATACGTTTCCCAGTAAAGATTACTGTTGCACAAGCTGCCGTGGCGACGGCAGCTTGACTGTAGCATACGAAGCAGGGAGTGACGTAACCACACTTCCGTGTGTAAAAGAATTAAGAACCCGCCTAGCAACTGATTTGTGTTGCGACAGTTCTATGGGAAGACCCCGTACAGTGAGGACTCCTGAAGAGTAGCGTGCATACCAGGCGCAGCGAATTTCTCTGCTCTCTGGTCCACTCTTCGTAGGTGCACGAAATACATAGCGGCGCAAGCCAAGTCGAAGGCCGTCGAAATGTCTTAGGCTAATAATTAGGCAAAGTGCATGTGAATGTCGCCACGTTAATAAGCTCAACCTACGTCGCAATGGATAATCGTTCTAGTTGTTTACAGCTTCGCTGTTCGACTACCTATACAGCATGGATTGGAGACCTATTTGTTTATATACATAAGAAGTCTTACCATGCGCTGCTCATTCGCGATGTATTTATCTGCAGTTCGTGCACATAGAATACTTGGAATAGAATACTTAATTCTCTTTTTCAATGTTATATACAGCATCCAAACATACATCGCCACGTCAGGAGGGAGGCTAAAGGCTGTATATGCCTGACGAGGCCTATCCTCCTCGTGGTGACAAACAGTGCATTTGAGACAACAAGCTTTCTTAAAATCATTAAAATCGCATGTGTTGCTGAAAGGAAACTGGTACACCGGCTTTTAGTGCTCAGGAAAGGGCGCATACGCTTCTATAGCGGGTGCGAACACAGGCCCAGTGTACTATGACCACAGCCCAGACATTCCCGAGTGCAGCACACGTCGTCATACCCTCTGCTCGACACTACACTCGTCTGCACGAAGTGTAGGTAAGAAAAATATCCCTACTGAAGTGTAATTAACTCTCGGACTTGGGTCAGGTTGACAAGAGCAGGCGACACTGCCCCGTGGAATGCCGCGTTGGGTGTTGTCGTGGTTCGGGGACGAGAAGCCGCCCAAGCTGAGACAGTATGTGCGGCCGCGAAGGAACCGACGAACGTAATTATATGTTCTGGCGCCACAGTTCGGTGCTTGGAGCTCCTCTAACGTGTTATGATGATAAACGTCATCAAAAGTATTTTCGAAGTCAACTGCAAGAATTAGTTGAGCCGTGCCAAGGGCGGAGAATATTGCCTCCCGGAGTGGAGCGCTTCTTTGGTTGACGAGTTGTAGGTAGTACGTACCCAACGAGCGAGTGCGGGAGGCGTCTCACGTCCGCGTGCGCGTAAACAAGGCGGATAATTGCCCGCTTCACAAGATTTCCAACAAAGCGAAATGTTTCAATGGGCGTAGAGTGAGAAAGCTTGCGTACGCTTACATGTCGGTCGCCGAAGAGCCGCCGTAGTCCACCCCACGTAACGTGGATGCATGGTGAAAAGCGGCCTGCCCCGCTCCGTCGTCGTCGGCGACTCGGAATGGCCATAGGCTTATCGGCCGTTAGCGGCGTAAATGGAGAGGCGGTCGAAACAGGAATTACCGAAGGTAATCCGACCTGTTCTGTGGAGTGAAGGGAGAACACTTACAAGCAGATGACGCAATCAGACGCTGGTTAGCGGTATCCGCCGTGCTTCGAGAGCCACAGCCAGTTTTGGACAGACCGATGCAGACACGTCCGACGGCGTTGGGCAAACGGAGCGCCCCACTCGGACCGCCGAGATACAGGCCCACCGATGGTCGTGGCTACGTAAACGCGAGGCGAACGCTTTGTGCCGCACGGGCGCGTGATACCGAGGACGCCTAGCTGGTTCGTGATAGCGCGCATTCGTCTGAGCATGCGCCGCAACACTGATTGGGCTGCACTGATCTTTTTTCGCCTTACCGGTTACCGAGACTTTGTCAGACGCAATCATGTGCTATTGCCGGGGAAGGCGCCGTAAGATCGAGGGGCAAAAGCGAAGATAACACACGTAGGGAAACTTTCAGGGTAGCGCGTTCCGAAGCGTTTCATCTGTTCTTGCTCACTGGCCTTTTTTTACACGCTATATAATTCGCTTTTTTTTAGCTATGTAGCGAAAGCGTTTCAAATGCCGCCGTCGCATCCTAATCACCGGCGCTTGATTTCAGGCTGGAAGCTGCTTTGGTCCGCCATGTTCACCGTAACGAGGTGGTACGACGCTCTGGACAATGAAGTGCACATTCAGGATTACAACGTGTTTAAACTTCAAATCGCCTGAAATCATGCCGAGAGGTCGGTGCATGAACCGTGTACTTTGCTGAGCCCTGCTATAGCGCAACGTTTGATACTCTAATGGAAAAACTTGGAGCGCTACAAACACACAGGACGTAGAGAAGCAACACAGACCTCGCGCGCTCACCCACAACTGATATTTAATGCACGTATGGAGAAAAAAATACATATGTAGAAAATGGACGCATCGCGCATGTCAAGACGAAGTACACAACAAGCACACATCCAAGGCACGTGTTAACATCGATTAATAAAATTGAATTATTTGTTATGCAGTAATAAGGATGGTTGGCTTACAAACAGTGCGGCGTTCTTGGTGATATGATGGGCTTCCGAGATCCCTCGTGTGGTTTGGTTAGGGTGACGGAACAAAATGACCGTGTTTTCGAAAATGCGTTTACACGGACACCATTTACAATGTGAGGCAAGGAGAGAGGATGGCGCCCCGTTTAATTAATTTCCATGCTCTCTGTTTAATGAATTTCTGTGTTCGACGTTCATACATCGGCCTGTTTCGCCAACGTACGTATGACCGCAGCTTAGAGGAATTCTGTATACTGCTCTCGAGACACAATCGACAAAACTACTAGCACGTTTCTGACTACATTTTCGATCACTCAGTGACGTGGCCTGTGCCCTTCTTTGCATAACGGAGCAAATGCGACTAAGCCTGTGCAGAAGATGCCACCCGAACGCCATAACGCCTTGCTACAGTTTTCAGGCCGCGTGAAATTTCATGTACGTAGGGCATAACTGCCGATTCATTGTTTCCCTCATTTTGAACAGGAGGACGACGCCCGCATTTTCCTTGCTTTGCAATGCGCACGAGCTTTTCACGAACTGGTAGAGTGCATAGAGTAACCTGCGGTCTTAAGGCGTTCCACTCGCATTCGGTAATTCGTGCTCAGCTTGTGCACGCAAGTTCTTTTTCCAGGACCATGCCTAAGCACGACTGAACAATTCCGCGTTTTACAATTTCTGAGTGCCCCGACGCGTAACCTAAAAGCGGTTTTGCAGATCGTCGATTGTAATGCCAGCAAACATGATCCGCACCAAAATTCATGCACACGTCAAGAAACTGCAATCTATTATTACTCGGAAGCTCGGAGGTGAATTTTATACCCATGCCTTCTCCTTCAAGGCAGTCAACAATGCCTCCATTTTTCTGTGACGCGCGCGATTTCTCACTAAAAATCGACTAATCCGTCCACATATCTGAAGACTGATACACCCTCCTGAAGTTTGGCGTTTACAGCACTATCTACCGCGCCAAGAAAAAATGGAACTTTATATTGGCGCCACTCAAGAACCTATACAAACGCCTAGTTTCTGCGTATAAAGTTTTCCGTGCCAAATCACGAAGGTCAACTTTAAGTAGAAGGTAAAACTTCGAAAAAGATTAAACCGAAACACCACATCTATTCCTAAAGGCAAATTCGTCGTTAGCTTCTACAATACACTCTTCAACGCGGCTTAACAATTTGTCGTGAGGCAAGGAATAATAAAGATCAACTACGTCAACGCTGAAGGCTGTGAAGCCAGCAAGGTCATTGCTGTTAAGGTACTCCACAATAACGCAAGGGCTATCAGCACAGAAAGGCTATGGTATGTTAACACAGAAAGGTGCTTCTGAAGATACTTAGACACGGCTAGCTGCCAAGTGTCCTTTTGTGGCACAATTGCTCTAAACGCCATTTCCGGTTTTTGCGTTTTAATAGTGGAAAATATTTCCATCTCTACACCTTTCGCTCTCTGAACGCTCGAGCCAAGCTTTCCTAAATTAAGCCTTTGCAGCAGAAGCATTGCTCTCGTTTTTACCTCCTTGCTTTCACCGAAACTGGTTAACTTCCTTAACTTTTTCGGTGAAGGCGCCGTCATTAACAGTAACAAGAAAACATTCTTTATCAGAGGTAAGAACCTTTAGCTTGTTTTTGGAACAAAAATGTACCAAAGGACCCATACTCAATTTACGCTTATTGCTCGAATTTCGCTTGAGATTATGTCAACACATTTCGCAACACCCACCCATGTCGTTCTTCGTCTCTGGCCAGCCTAGAGATAGCCCGGGCTGTAGCTACGCTTCCTTCCAGGCGGGGGGAAGGTTCCACTGAGAACTTGGGAGACCCCTCCGTAGAACATGCTGAAACTTGTCGGGCAACGCCACGTCGCTCAGGTTTTTGACCCGTCCCTCAGATGAAGCTCGCCTCTTCTTGACTGGAAGTGGCGGCCGGACGCGGTTCCATAGGACTTCTGTCATCCGGTCCGAGGTCTTACGCCAGTCACCGAACGTTCCACGGTGGGTGCTTCGCTGAACGTTCAGGTCGCACGAGACCCGCAGCCGGTTCTTGCGAAACCGGACTTGCCTGGCTGTACCCCTCGGAACGAAGAATGCGGCACATCCTCTTCGAATGATCATGGTGACAGGTTCACCTATCCAAACAATAGCTGCACGTCCTCTGGGCACGAGCCTTGTCGCAAGTGCCACGAAGCAACCGGTGCGCGGCAAGTAGACACAGCTATACACGATGCTAAAATAGCGGGGTCTTGAAGAGAGGCATTGAAACATGGGAAAGAGCACTGTGTAATATAAATACATTGAAACGGGATATATAGGTGGGCTAGTTGGTTAGAAACTTAAAAAACCTAGAAAACTTAGAGAGCTATAAACACACAGGACGTAGAAAAAGAACACGCACCACGCGCTCACTCAAAACTGATGTTTAATATAAGTATGGGAAAAATACATATATGGAAAATGAACTCATCGCGCATGTCAAGACGCGGTACAAAACAAGCATGCATCCAAGGCACGTGTTAACATCGATTAATAAAATTGAATTCTTTATCGTGCAGCAATAAGGATGGTTGGCTTACACACGGTGCGGCGTTCTTGGTGATATGACAGGCTTCCGAGATTTCTCGTGTGGTTTGGTTAGGGTGACCGAACAAAATTACCGTGTTTTCGGAGATGGGTTCACACGGACACGATTTACAATGTGAGGCAAGATGAGCGGATGGCGTGCCGTTTAATGAATTTATGTGCTATCCGAGACGTACGTTATTGACCCATCGGGCTGTTTGGCCAATGCACGTATGAATATATACAGCTTAGGGGAATCTTGTATTGGGGGCGAGCTCCACCACTGGAAAAGCTGGCGCCACCGTCGGCGTGACGTTGCATGAGGGATCACGTGGACTCAGCGGCCGCGTCGGCTGCTTCGAAAGCGCCGAAGCGAGCTGAAAATGAAAGTTTAAAGTCCCACCTGCGCTGCAGTTCTGATTAATTGGGGAGGCTTTCCCGCCTTGGGGTGTCTGCTTGACAACATTTGAAAGTACTCTAATAGGTAGTGGCTGCCTTTGAAGGCGTGCAGCATGGTAGGCTCCGTGCTCGGTGCCGCACTGCCGGACGTACGCAACGGAGCCCGGTTTCAGCATTTTCACACGTAGCCGCACTACCAGAAGCTGCGTGAAGTTTGGCTCGCGAAAATTACAACCGGCAGACAGCCATCGGCTACAACTCGGATATGCAGCAAACAGTCGCGAGGAAGATTTCTATTACGGCGCCGGGACTGCGATGTTCGGCGAGTTGCACAAAACGCGCACTGAGACGCTCGCTCACGCCCGCTGCCCGACTAATGTCGTGACGGTTTGGTCTATGAACTTTTTGATGCTACATACTGGCAAGCTCATTGCAATGGAAAGGGAGCTGTAAGAAGCACATAAAAAAACGCATGGCATATGGTCAGGTTTGTGCTATGAATTAATGCACTTGATTACGAAAAAGTAGCAGCGGGAAATCGCACGCTGAGAAGACCAATAAACATACAGTGCGACGCAACTTCAGAAATAATATTGAAACAACCAAGAATTTAGAAGAAAAAAAAAAGACTGAATCGTCGCGACTGCACTTCACAGTCGCTGTAGCCGTACTAGTCTCTATAACGATATTACTTTGGACAGTTCTGATAGCGTCCACGCAACAATGGTTGCTTGTGTACTGCCATATGCTCATATTCTGCGGCCTGAAGCTCACGACACGGTGCGATCGCTGCATTGAGGCTTCATTCAGTTATGCTCATTTTGGTTATACAGACAGCCCACTATGATAACATATTTCACATAGTTTGCTCTCAGCGTTTGCCTGCCTTTCACGCAAGAAGCCGGTTCGAGAGACTCCATCGCGGCGACCGCGCGCAGTGGCGGTCCCTGTATACGTATTCGGTAAAGATATAGCGTCTGTAAACGATTCTGTGCTTTCAATTTACCCAAGATTATTATTTCGACAGTACAAAACTGACCTCGTTTTGAGAGTACTTACAGAAACGTCCAGAATGGCTGCCGCGTGGTGTTTCTATTGAGCGCCGCAAGCGAAACCTGTGTGGAGCGCGCCGCGTGATCCCTCGTACTACGCAAGGGAGGCGCTTCCGACAGATGGCGACTCCGTTAAGCTGTCGCCCCCAATACTGCCCTTGAGACACAATCCGCAAAACGACTAACATGTTTCTGGCTGCATTTTCTATCACGTCCTCGCCCCATTACTGCCCTTGGAAACAATCGACAAAACGACTAACATGTTTCTGGCTGCATTTTCTATCACTCAATGATGTGCCCAAAAAATTTGCCATGAGCAAACATTCAACATTTCTAATACGAATCGAACAGGTTCTTGCCATTCGATCCGTACTCAATTCCAGACCTCACTGTTCGATATAGACGAATATTCGTTTCTGTTCGAATACAAGGGATAACCACAGTTATTTCAATAGCAACTATATGGACACTCCAGGCGAATTTGCGCCGCATGTTCCGTATGAAGTCCAAGTACGATAGCATTGCGGCCGCGCGCTTTGTCCTGTAGGTGCGCGCAAAAGCTTGGTGAGCCGCTAATGCGGCGGTGTCATCACGCGCTCGCAAGGGTGAAAGGCGGGTAGGGTGCAAGCCGCCTTCTCGCGCGCGCAAGGGGGGAAGCGGGGAGACAAGCGCGCGCTAGGAGGAGGAGGAGGGCTTACAGGCTAGTGGGCATCTCTTGTACTCCAGCTGCGGCGGCAGCGCGAGTGCTATCTTGGAGGCAGTCTGAGATGGGTTCGAAGGCTAGCCGACCCAACACAGCTGATGGCTTTGGGTGTGCTGTGTTATCGCGCGCCTAGTTCGCGTTCAAGCGAGAGGCGCCGCGAAGGGGAATTCCCTCGCCACTGCTGCCTCTCTTCTTTCACGCCAGCCTTTTGGCAGCGAGTGTCCGCGGCCATCGGGTGGTGTGTGTTCGTGTTGGCCTCTGCGGGCGTGACAACATGCTCGTTAATTTAGTCAGTAAGTGATGGTTTACAGCAGTTTATGCAGCTGGTAAAACGACAACCCTAACTTCGTATTGCGGTCTAATAATTTGCTATAGCGATCAACGCTTCGCCTTTCGGGCAGAACCGAGTTTTTGAAGCCTCGACGGAAATAGACCGATGAAAGACGGGACTTTTCCAAATGATTCTGACGCAGGAGACCTAAGACCCAACCACTGGCAGGCGTCGGCAGGCGCCTACTCGTCAAAAGCGTCGGCCGCAAACAGGATGACGCGTTGCGATGCGGGGATATTTGGACACCTACCAGTGTAGAATACCGTGTGACGCGTCGCCGGCGTCCACCAATCAGTCCACAACTCCGGATGCTATGTCTATGCGCGCATAGTCCGAAAAATCGCACGGTGAAGGATTTCAGCGCCCTAAATTTCAGAGGCCCTCGTACATTGGCTCTACGGGGCACGTGGAGCCGCGAAGGTGTCCGAATTACCAGGCCACGTCCGAAAATCAGTCGTTGGCTCTATGTATATAATGCACATAATTAGATGGCTTCGGGTGTAATAAATGCAAAGCCCATAACGGCGCTTTGGTAAGCTGTAGTAAATTTTCAGTTGTGGATAGTCCAGCAAATTAGCTACTATTCAATTAATTGTCATACGAATTGCCATGCAGTGCTGACAAGTTCCGGAGTCAGTTTTCCCCTAACTCATGTTGAATTCCAATGGCGGAGTCGGAGCAAGTTTTTCTGCTCGTTTCGGAGCAAGTCTGTTCCAATGGCAGAGTGAGGGCGGGAGTAAGGTGTTCCAATGAGAGAGTCGGAGGGGATTCAGAGCGGGAGTCAGTCCGTGGAGCAGAAAAAGATGCTCCGCCAAAATCGGCGGAGTGGACCGGAACTCTGCGTGACGTATTTCCTTTACCACGTTTGTCTGCTGGGAGGCGCTACCGGTCACGACTCGCGAGGAAGCAAAAGCTGCTGCACGCTTGGCGAGATATCCATTCCGCACTTAAAAAAATAACAGGTGAGCGGCGCTGAATAGACAAGTGACCGGTGCGGCGGTGCTGGGAGCAAACAGCGGAAGGAAATGACAACACGCAAGGTATCCTGGGTAACTCTGTGATAGAACTTCCGCTTCCGCCTCGCTCCGGCGGCGCAGGTTGTGTTCCACTCGCGGATCCGGAGGCGTTGCTCTGCGCCAGAGTCGAGTGCTCGCTCGCGGAGTCCGTCGGCTGCTCCGACTCCGCCATTGGAATTCAACATCAGATAAATTTCCTAGATTTCCCCAAGTTTTTGTAGATATGGCTGTTTGTCAACATGGTCTCTGTGAAGACACATCTTGTTTTTATGCAAATACACGGCCAATTTAATTTAAACTTCCTTCTAAGCTCGTTTTAGAATATTTCAAGAATGATGGAACTCCAATAGAAGTACCGCATTTCCAGGTGTACAACTCGCTTTTCCTTTTTATTTTCAAAAGCTTTCGCCAGTGCATCTTGTGCAACTTATGTGTGTAGAAAACCACGCATTCTGACGCAACCAATGTGTGCGTTCTTTTTATTATATTTTTATTGTTAAGAGTACAATAAATCTTCGTGTAGCAGCATTCTGAAATAAGCCGAATCGTGTAAAAGCAGTGGGGGACAGTTGGTAAAGCTATTATCTCATAGCTATGTAGGCAGTGTGGCAGCAGCAGTAAGGTAGCAGCAGTGAAAACCGCCAGCTCCGTCATTAGAGGTCACACTAGTTTGCTGTATAGTTTCGTTTTTCTTTTTAAAGAAAGACCTGCGGAACTGATGCAACAGGTAACTAGAGGCACCACAAGTTTTTACTGTTACATTGTGGCACATGGGATCTACCCTTTCCAAAATGTAGCACTTGGATATAATCATCACCAACTGCCCGCACAAGAAGTTGCAATGCTTCCGTTTTCTGCGGTGCTGTTCTGGACACTGTAAAATTCCATCACATTGTCAAATTTTGTAGTGGTGGCACTGTGAGCCAATCGGAGAGGCTGTAGTCGCCCTCTGGGCCTGTTCTGGGTCAATCAGCGCTCACCAAATGGTAATTTCGACAATATGATGGAACCTGACAATGTCCACAGCAGCACCACCGGTTAGAATGTGCTAGAACCTGGTCGCCATTTTTCTTTTCGCATGCGTGTGTTCGGCCTGGTTCAGGCGTGCTGAGGTCTTTTGCCTGTTCGCAGCGAGCACGCCGCACCACAGTGGAAATGCCTGCAATGTGCCTACAACACCACGAAGCCAACAACAGTTACCCAGTAATGCTGCCGACTAAGTTTCTAACAGTGTATGGGAGGATGAGGCCTTCATTGGCTTCAAGTGAAGTGCAATAAATGCTGCACTGTTTACTGTGCCTAAGAGGGGTGTTAATAGAAAGATTTTTTTCTGCTGGAATTTGTGCCTCATAAAAATCTTGTTTACAGAAATTTAATGCCCTGAAGTGGGCAAGTTCGGCATTTTGCGATAAGTGTAATGCACGCATCGTTTCATTATGCCGACCAAATTAGAATAGGCGTGTCTTATAAACTGGTGCGACTTATGCGCCAATTTCTTTTTTCAGCGAAACTCAGGAAAAGTGGGGGGGTGCATCTTATACTCCGGAATCTATTGTAAAATGATGTCGCAGTGCAAGTTGTACCAACAACACAGCCTCCTGCTTGGAGCCATGTTCACAGAAGACGCCAGGATGCTTATAGTTTGCTCCACACACAAATCAAGTTAGGACAACAAAGTGCCAAGACTGACACGGAACCCTACTTCAGTTGCAAGATGAGTGCCAGGCCACCCTTACAGAATGTAGCAGTGACGAAACATTGGCCACTTCACGACAATAATGTAAAATTTGTGCGATACCATTGTTCTTGCACGTCGTGACATACTGAGGTAGCATCACCACGTTTACACGCTTACATGTTATTTGCAACGCAACATGCAAATACACAGCTAATTCTTTTTCTTTTTTCTACATGCCAAAGCTCACCCAAACATGTGACCACTGGGACTTTACAATGACAATGTCCAAGGTTGATCTTCCAAAGCTCACCCAAACACGTGACCACTGGGACTTTACGACTCTGTCCAAGGTTGCTCTGTCTATGGACGGTTACGGGTAAACAGGTGTGCATATTGGGCTGTGAAGCCCCACAAACACCTTGTCTTGCTCAGCGCTAGGGATTTGTGTCCACTTGTGCCGAGAATTGCCTGTGCTCCTTTGTCAGGTGTTGCAGCACACATTTGCATTGCCAGTTACAGATAAATTATTTAATTCTAAGGGAGCATAAAGCAACAGCACAGTTGGAGGTACAAATGGCAACAGTGCAGTAGCTATGCTCCATTAACAAAACTCTGGACATCCCGACCTTGTCATTTACCTCGCGATATGCATTCACTGCGCTGCAGTATAATCTTAAACTCAAACTTCGCATGCTAATGCAAAAGTCATTTGAGGTGACTGAAATCAAAATACACCGTGATGTCAGCGGTTCCATGTATCAGAAATTGCGGCGTCGCAACTGTGGTTTTTCACGTCTCCAATGTTTTCCTTTCCATTACATCTTAGCACAAATATTCCCTAGACTTAAATAAATTTACCTCTTGGCCTAAACAAAACCTAGAATAGCTAAGGGAATTTTCCCTGGGGTCAGCAGGACTGTCTTCACAGCCACAAATAAAGGTGAAAAAGATGTTTTTTGTACTTGCTGAGTAATAGTGTTATGGCCCCTGTCGGGTTATTGAGCTTTTAGTGTATGATCAGGTGCTTTTAATGTTGTAGACCGTTGCCCTGCTACAACCTTTATAGAAGTGAAGTAAAATGCAGACCCCTCATGTTCACTGTTAACTTTATTGCATATTAAAAATATTTCATTAGTGGTTCACCGAGGATCTGCTCCACTTCAAGGATGACATCTTGGCACAGGCTTTCCACTTCGGTGCTCTCATCTGAACAGGAGAAAAGGATAAAAATATTTTTCTGTACTATAACTTTAACTCCTTGCCTTCACAAAAATGAAACAACTGCACATAGGTCTGTACAGGCAGAGATCACACCAGCAAGTATAAACTGTGATGGCAGTGAGTGTGGCTACAGACTGACGAAACTAAGATGACCTTGCAGCCTTCTTCAGAGAAAGATAGATTTCTTCAACTTCTTTTTTTTTTTCAAATGTCTAAGTTAAGATTGTGGCTTATACATTAATTAATAAAATATCAAAATGATAAAACAAACTGTTTTTTCAGTCACTGAGCCCTGCTATCTCACGAGTGCAGCTGTTATACAAAATTAGTGCATACATCAGTACAGGGGAACGATTGCTCTCATCAGATTTTTCTTCCCTTAGACAATCTGGAACACCCTGAGGGTTTGCCACTACAGCAAGCTATAGTCAAACCCGGCTATATCGAACTCGCAAAAAAACGCCTATCAGTTCGATATACAGCATAATTCGATATAAGCCAGCTAAATAATTGGATGTCATAAAAGCACATACAATTTATAAAATCATTTTATTGGTGAAACTAGCTTAGTTTCGCACGAAGTAGTCCTGCATTTTCTTCTGCTTGGGCAATTTCGTTGCCTGCGACGCACGCACTTTTCCAGATGGTCAGCGTTGGAGCAGCTGAGGCCGCAACCTTCCGCATTCGCGCAGAAGCACCGACTAGCACGAGCGCACCAATCACTTCGGAGGATGTGGGCCAAGGACCGGAGTTGCTTTCCTCATTGTGCCCACTTTCACTTGTGCTCGGTACAATGTTGGCAATGTAGTCTTCGTTTTCGGGCTCTCCTGTGGTCGCGACACCATCATTTGCGCTCACAAACTCGTCCACCATCGATTCGTCAACAGCTTCCAGAAATTCTGACAGATCGCTCCGAACTTCGGAAACATCGGCAACAGCTTCTTCGCATTCATCAAGATTTAGTCATCACCGAGCACGCGAAAGTCGGCACGGCTGAAGCAATTTCGGATGAACCACTCGCACACGGCCCTGTGTACGCGTCAGGCGCCACGGGCACCGGGTCGCGAGTTTGGCCGCTTTAGCCGTAATCTCCCCCTTCAAGATCGTGCGGAGAGTGCTCCTCGGCATCTTGTACGCTGCGGGGACATCTGACTTCTCATCGCGTTCGATCGTATTTATGATTACGAGATTCACGACAAAAGGCGAATTTTGCCGCTTCATCACAGCAACACTGCGGGAGACGGCTTACAAGGCGCACACACAATGAACCAGAAAAGCAGCGAGACAACTCGCACTTCCGCCATCCTGCACGACGAGGGCACAAGAGCCTCTGATTGGCTGTCTGAGCAAGCGCTGCGGGCGGGCCAGGATCATTTTTTGCAGGGGGGTGTCGACGGCTCGTCCGAGACAGGGCGGTCACGGTAGGGAGAGCGGTTGGATGGAGCCGCGCCGCCGTGTTTTCCCGTCACCAGGAGGAAAAGCCAACTTCCGGGGGCACTTTCTGCAGCTTGACGTTCGATATATCGGGAGTCGCTGCTTTTTTTGTTCGATGTAAGCGTAATTTTTGCTATATATACTCATTGTAACTATACCGTGTCCAGAAATTGTTCGATATATAAAATAATTCGATGTAAACGGGTTCGATATAGTCGGGTTCGACTGTACATTCTGAAAGGGAGAGCCACAAATGTGGTTTTCCCTTCCCGCGTTGGTAACTTGAGCTTAGTTAAGTAACACTGTAACACATGAAAAATGGCTACTACTACCTTACCTTACGATAAAAAAAGAAACACACACAGAAGGCTTCTCCTATGCTCATTTTGTGCTAGTTAGTTTTCGTATCATTTTTAATGCAGTGAGAGGAGTGCAGAACCATCTAATGCAATGACCAGACAAGTTTCTACTTTAACAAGATCCGGACTGCTCCTGTTAATGTCCCACAGCAGCTGTCTGTGTGACACGTATTTTGTGACATGCACACTTTCTGTAAAATCATGCATACACATTCCCTGTCCTGCTTCCAATAAACATTCGTTGATAACGCTTGCATGTCTCGCCTCCTCTGGCCATACCTCGATGTTGCACTATTACTATAAACTTCTACATAAATGAAGTTGTTTGCACAGGTATATATCGGCGGTTTGTGTTCACCAAACTAAAGTGCAGCTCAGCAAGTATTACTAAAACCCGCCAGCTCTTTGCATTTTTACTGTAACAAGCATTGCTGCACTGGGCTCCTTATGCAGCTGGACATGAAATATCAACCTGTTAATGAAATAGCTCTACCAAAAAATTTTTTCACAAAGTAACAAGTCGTGCATACCTTCCATAAGCTCAGCCAGGAATGGAACAGCCTCAGGTAAGAAGGACAGGTAGTCATCACCCAGCTTCCGCACCGCCTCACGGAATGCCAGCAGCGTTGTGTAGCGCACCTGCAGAGCATAGTATCACATGCGACATAACTTTACCACAATTCCTGCAGCCACATTTGAAGCAGCAGATGGGTGTGTGGCTCTCAATGACTGCAAAAGACACTTATCCATCAGTAAATGTCCTGGGGCAGAAAAACGAGCCACTCCTTGACCACTGAGAACACACTTATGATACCAGTGCTAATTGAATCGTCAGTGATGTTGGTATTTCGTTGCGCTAGTAAAAGACAAACACACCCTTCCACCCTTTCCAACGCCGCTGTTCGGAATGCAAGTTATAAGCACCACATATGTGAAGATAAGGTAATAGTAGTACCAGAAGCACAGGGTGCACAAGACAGATATTTCTGCATGACCTTCCAGCTACATTGTGAATGGCCTAGCATTTCTTTAGAGAGTGTGCGATGGCCATTGGTGACTCGACGAACCTGTGCTGAAGAGTTGCGCATCTGGTAGAGCAGCTTCTGGTGCCACTCCTTCCGGGTGGCATCTTCGCAGCCGGCAGCAAAGCTGGCCAAGCATGGCACCAGGTGTCGCTCCACTCGCTTCTGTGTCACCTCCTCGCCACCCAACTCATTCTCCACCTTGTCGTAAAGAAGGGCGAAGCGGTAAGACCTCTTGCAGAAAAGATACCACACTTATCTCCTTTTTAAAGTAAACGTCTAGGAACTTGAAAACTAAAGTCATAATTATTTGGTTATTTACACATCATTAAAGGGACAATGAGACATCCACCCAATCACAGCAATTGCTATAAAGGAAACCGATACAGTTTGCTCGAGAGAAAAGCCTCACAGTTGAAGACAAATTCGTCCTGGTCCGTGACTCAAACCCGGGGGCACTGCCTTTCCGGGGCAGACGCTCTACCATCTGAGCTAATCAGGCGACTACCAGATGGCAGAGCAAAGTCGAATTTGTCAACAACTAGAAGCAAAGGCATGAGTTTGACGTAATATTTCTGCGGACTTCCCCACGATGGAGAAAAATAATTAATAAAGGGAGAATGAGACATGCACCCAATCGGGCAGTATTGGCAGTATTTACAAATGGCAGTAATGGCAGTATTTACAGATATTGCCATTTTGCATAGCAAGACACAGCAGGAGTGTGTACAGATTGCAAGCAAACGCGACTTTGAATACAGACTGTGCAAGAACAAAGAGTAATCAACAGTCACACAACATGAAAATACGTACTTTACAAACACATCAAGAGGTAAGTCATGCACAGAACTTTCAAGATCAACTGCTCAATAGCGTTTGGAAAGAAAGACAACTTAAAACAATCTACATATGACCAAAGAGGAATAATATGTGCACAATATCTATCTGCAATTGACCAAATAACCCTAAACTGCACAGTTTTTCAAAGAATATTGCTTAGCAGAGTATCGTGGTATTGTCAACAAACTTCTGTTTGCTATTGTGAAGCTACAGCTAGCCATTAGCCTGAACTGGTTGGTGAAAATTTCGAATATGTAGAGGGTAACCTACATTAGGCATCATGTCAGCCATTCCTTCACCCCACCCCTCCCCTCCTCACAAATTACAGAAAGAAACCAGTTACATCGGACTGAATACTAATGATGTCTACCCTCTACCCTCAACAATGCACTAAACTAACCCTCATCACATACCTGGTTCACCAATGGCTTAAGCAAAAATGCAGCCCTCTCGCGGGTCAGAAACTGCTTGCCTCCATGATGAAAGCACGCCGTCAGAGTTGCCAGAACATGGTTCAGCAGGCGACAGCTTTTGGCCTCATTATCAAAATAGTCTTCCTCTGTGGAGAAAATCAAAAGCAGGCATAGAAATAAAAATCTCAGTTTGCATTGTTCTTTAAGCAAATGGTTAAATGTCCGAGCAGTTCATGAAATGCAGCTCCAAATAGCATTCTTCATTAGTATCAAGGTTTTTCCACTCAGTTTCAACACCGTGATGAGATCACAACACCAGAACATGTGCATGAGTGTAGCAGCTATTCTAAAGAGAGTAGGCAGCAGAAACCAAGCTACGTCTTGGAAGAATGAATGTATGGCAGCACGCACCTGTTTTCGCAGAGTTCGTCGCCACCAACAAGTCAGCCCCATGCTCTACAAAGACGCCAGCAAACAGCACAAACAGGCTCTTGAGCATTTCTGATAACCTGCAGATTAAAAAGAAAAGAGAAAACAATAAATAAGTAAGGCAGCAACAAAAATTACAGAAGCTGCCTGTAGCAGCTCAGAACACTTAATCAGTGCAAGGAGTCACTCCATATGCAAATTGCGCTCTAGATTTTACGCAGATATAAAATTACAGAAACTGCTGCAACAGCTTGACGTTTCATTAGTCCAACGAGTACTCTTTGATCACTTGCCTCCACTCTTTATCTCTTAGCTCTTATCTTATTATGTCAACATCTTAACAACACAAAACTACTTGTACTAGTACAGACAAGAACTGCACCTCCATAAAGTGCATGCAATATATAGACTATGAATCAAAAGTTCAACTGCTAATCGGAAAAAATGTGTACTTCTTGCTAGGAATTTTTTACCTTTCAGTGAGGTGGTAAAATGTGAGGACCTTGTTCTTATCTGGTTCTTCCACAGCAGCCCAGTTGTATATCTGAAAATGGTTCACAAGAAGCTTAATTAAGGCACTGACGTAATAACTGCTCCTTATAGTAGTTCTCAAATGATCAAGATCAGCTCAGATTGTTTTGCAAGCATGTGGAAACAAAAGGTGACCTATATTCCTAGCCTTGTACACTGCAGATACTGATTAGAGTTAATGAATTTAGAAAGAGTGTGTAGTTCATGAACAGAAAAATGGCCCTGTAAATCACCCAATAAAATAATGCAGGGATGCTGTCCGTATTTTGATGATATTAATATGACATCAGATGGGAATGTTGCAAGTACACTTCAGAAGCAGAGCTGCGGTGATATATCTAATTTTATTTATTTATTCATTTATTTGCTTACTTAAAACTATATACAACACTGTCTTGAGAGACATGGCTAAAGCCACTGGCTAAAGCCCCAATTCAGACACTGGAAATATTTTGAGGTTCTAGCACTGTTTCCATGGGGATAAGGATGCTTTATCAAAATCTCTTCTGGAGTCAGCCATCATAGCTCAAATTCTATGTTCAATTTCAGGGCTTGAGAGACTTATTCTGTATGTTGAGGATTTTTGAGCATAGGTAAGTATGAAGACAGGATAGTTAGAAATGATTTATATAAATTGAACAAGAAAGTTAAACAGAAATGGTTTCACTCTTCTGCACTATACATGTCTGTGTGGCAATGACATGTTCTGCATTCCATGTAGTAGACACAAAAGCCTCTAAATATAGCAGAACTTGAGGTATAATAGAACAGTCATTCAGCACAGTGCATTATAATCATATGCATGATGTGCATGTTATAATGCTAAGCACCAGGGCAGAGCATATGCTTTCTCACAGAAATGAGAAGTTAATAAAGCAAAGGCATTACAACTATTGTCAACTTGACCAACTTGTAAAATAATTGTTTCTTAAGCACTTCGAAAATGCCGGTACACTTTGTGGGAGGGACAACTGCAGTGCTTATGGGTTTTGCATACCGGGAATTGTAAAGTTGAGGAAATGTTACTAGAAATAAATTAAGCACAGCGAATTTGCTGGTAATGTGTTATGCAGAATAGGGGTTGTGAAGGAACAGATCTCATTGTTTTGTTCACAAAGAAGTTTAGGAAAGAAACTAAAACTGAGGTAAAGAAGCAGAAGTACAAGTTCTGCAGCACCATACCAGGGGAAACACTGCCTAAAACTGCACAAGTAGTGCATGCAAAATTGATAGTTAATGTTTAAGTGAAAACTTAAAGCTTCTTTTCTTACACAACTTAGGGAGCTGTCTAGGCATGCATTATTCGGCGACTGCTTAAAGTCAACACCTTTTTGGTGCCTGTTTGCAGTGCCTTTTTTAATTTGTTCACTTGCAAGTCAGTGGGGCTTAGAACAACACACAAATTAAAACAAGAAATTAAAGTGCCAAACAATACAGACTTAAACACGTAACACACCTTGTAAAAGAATGGGCGGAATGTGACCTCTGAAAGCTTGAAGGATAGAGACGTCACAACACCAACTATGCCGGTCTCGACGGTGTCAACTTCTGAATCTTCCATCTGAAACCCCAGCACAAAGATTGTCAAGGGTCAATAAGTTTGCACTTACAAAAGTGCTAAATGCTTGCCTAGATTAAGCAGCAAAACAGTACAGACGTAACACATACACAGGTGGCCAAAGACACTAGTACACATAGCACATTTGAAATCAAGGCTGCATGCCCAGGCTAAAAAAATATTCAGCTTTTTCTGAGATATTGCATCCTGTAAACATTTGTCCACTGTAGGTAGTCGTACTTACTCAAATATAGGCTGACAATTCTTTAAAACAAAAATTGTGTTAAAGTCTGTGTCAACTTGTGTTCAAGGATGCGCTTTGGCTGCTACTACCAGACACTTAAAGTCACCTCGCGGCCACAGTGTTCTAGACAGTGTATTGCAGCGTAGTCTACGAAACATAGCGACACAACACCTGATATCGGAAGCCATGATTGCAGCTGACAGGCTTCAATGCATCATTTTATTTGCACATAACATCTTGTCGTTGGGGAGGACAAAGCAATGAGGGAATAAATCAGTGACAGAGAGGCCGGCGATGTCGATGAAGACGAGTGAACGTTGCACATGCTTGCGATGGGTATCGAAAACGATACTGAAATGCGCATTCTTTTTGCAGTCAAGTGTCTTTTTTCATTCGGCTTAGATTGTAGGAATGATTTTCTTCTTTTTCTTATCTTCACAATTTCAGGGGTCTTCTTTGAATCGAGGCCACCCTAAGTTCAAGTAAATAGCGTAGTATCTCATAAAAACTGTGATGGTTCGACAGAGGCTTGAACTACACGAACCCTGTGGTGTGTATGAGCCACCTTGTTCGTGTTACATCACCTTCACGTCATTTTTAACGAACATCATTTACTAATGTGACATTCTATCTGCTGCGACAATTTACACAGTGAGTAAATGCGGTGAGTAATCACCTAAGTGAGTAAAGACTAAGCGAGTAAAATAAAACTAAAGATAAACAATAAAACTAAGTGATAATCAGACTTCTTACAAAACCTCCAGCTGCCCAGAAAATGTTGACTGAATATTAGCATTAAATAGAAAAGCATGGTGCCCAAGTCCTTATTTTCACTGCAAGTACTATAATACAAGAACATTGACACACAAGAAGATTGTGTTGAGGTTCTGCCTCACTATCTCAGAAACGTAAAATGGAATCCTTATCCTGCCGATCTGACAAATGATAGATCAAAGCCAGCAAAGCTGTATACTACATACACAAGTTCTCACACCCTTCATAAGTACTAAGGGGGCATGCCTGCTGGCACACGGCCTCGCTCAAGCGCAGCTGCTGCATTTGAGCACGTGCTCGGCTGTTCTTAGCGACAGCTTTCACGCAGGCTGTACTGCAGCAGCATGGCGTCTGCTTTGAACGTCGCAGCCATACAAACTCCTGGCTGACCAATGCGAGCCAGTATAACGCAACATGAGAAACAAAAAGATTACGGATTACTGGCTAGAAGAAACTGCACATATTAATTGCCCATCTGAACATATAAGCAAGGTAACTTTTATCTGATAATCATTGAGATTCAAAGCGAGTTCGGAACCTCCGACATACAGTATGTTGCATTTACATTCGATATCGACCATGCCACTGCAAAAGTTGCTGCATGCTGCCTCATAGAAACCATTGTAGAACTCCCATTAACAGCTTTGCTGTAAAAACAATACACCTGATATGTAAGAAACAGCACCAATGAAATACAAAGTTTGTTGTGTTAGTCATATGTACAGTGCTCACGGATGAGACCAAGGACAAAGGGAAATACACAGGGCATACACTGTTTGTTTGTGACTCCTTTTGTGCATCTTAGCTGTAAGCACAGTAAAAGTACAGTAAAAGCTTGTTAACTCGAATTCCATGAAACCAGAAAAAAATAAGTTTTCCAAATTAATTGAATGTTGTACTACTGAATGTAATAAGAAAACAATAATCATATGCTGACATCAACATGCCATTACTTACAGAAGGAATCTGCAACCCTCATTCAATTTTGCACAAAATCAGCATGGAAGCTGCATTTCTCGTCATCTCATGCTTGATAAGCTCTGAGCGATGAGGGCCATGCTTCCTCAACAGTGCGACAGCGATGCACGTCTTCATCCGAGTAGAGCTGCTTTCTACTATCGTGTGGACATTGGAAGTATTTTAACACCGGTGAGCTCGTCAGCAACTGATTGTCCATTGCACTGTTGCCATCGAGTTTTACGCCAATGCATGAGACACAGTATAACGGTTCTTCATCCTCGACAGCTTTTGCCACATTTGTGACATCAAGTGCACTTCACGCTGAATCGAAACGAAACTACTCTTCGCATCAACAGCTGCCGGTGAACCTGCGGTCACTATCAGCAGAATCATGGATGATGACCATGCAGTTCTGAAGGCACACAGCTCATGCGGTGTCATGCAAAACAGTAAATGCATGATTAAAATTGTGTAAATAAAATAAATAAAATGGCACAAAGCATTCCCGTCGTGCTTGTACAGTTCCTGCTGATGAATATGGTGATGAGGACTTTATGCGCAGGATGCTCAAGGGTTGCGCGAATTAAACGGCGCACAGCCTAGTGCATCCAAATTAACGAGAGCTGGATGCCGTTAAATAATGCACAAGCTTGCCTGGACCAGAGAGCAAGCCCTAGTAATCAGATTATACAAATTAACGAGGGTTAAATTAACAAAATTTTGCTGAATGAACTTATCTTTCAATCCGAATGTCACTGTCATTTTCCAGCGTTCATACATCACCTGCTCACCTGCGGGTTGTCCCGACGGAAGGACAGCAGCTGGAGGACTAGCTCTTGAAGCTGGGGCAGATGTCCTTTCAGGTCAGCCTTCTCCATGGAGGTAATGAACTCGCCTAGCACAGACATCAGGGGGGCCAGGGCAGCTGCCTGCAATTACAGTACAATGGAATGGTTCACCAACTTGAGAACCATCTGGTTGCTAAATGTGACAGTGCTCAATTAAGTGCTCGAATTTAAGTTAATTGGGTGCTTAATTAACAACTTAATTCAGTGCTCAAGCTTAAGCAAGGAGGTGCACAGAAATGTACTCATAATTTTGTTAAAAAATTTACAAAATGCACAAATATTACAACTTACAACAAAAATAACACTTGACTTAAGAAATGATGTGTAACATAACTTGCAATAAAGACGAGAACCAAGCGACAAGAACCATAGCCGCTCGCCGCAGCAGCTTCCCCACAATACTAGCCTGCATGTCACGTGAAAACGCTGACGCGCACTTCGTTTCTTATTTTAGTATACAAGTTAATCTCCTCCCGGATGGTCACACACTGTATTCAGCGCTATCGCCGCTAACCCTATTGCAATAAGCATCTTCACCTATCTGTTTCACAGAGTGTAGGGCGTGGTGCCATGAGAAGTGCACAGCGTGCTTTCAATAGGTGACAAGTCGAGCAAGCCTCCATTCTTTGCTGTAGGCAAGTAAATGTCATGTTCTGCTTTGGCTGCATGATAGGCATAGTATTCCGGCGTCATCGACTAGCTCGATTTCATTTCCGTTTGCCGCTGCAGTCTACACATTATGAAAACGGAAACGCGCGTCTTGAGTCGCTTGAAAGTTGGGCCCCACCAGCTCAATGCACGTCGGCACCTTGTGCTGCAACAATTCGAGTGCAGTGGGCACAGCAAAAGTTCCTGCCGAGATACCCTGCTCGGAGTATCTTCTGACACAGGCCAAATTCGAGTAGCACAAATGTAAGTTTGCTGAAGCCGCAAAAACAACCAAGTGCCTCTCAGGCACCCCCAACTCGGCGTGTGTTAGCGCCTCATGTTGCAATGATTTGTATGACGCTAAGCATCACGCAGATGTCAACTACAGCTGAATCTGTCAAGGTTTTTAATGACTTTGGATCATACGTATTCCCGGTTATAAGCAGTAAACAGTGCTAAAAAACAGGACAAGGAGAGGGACACAGACAACAGCGCTGTTGTCTGTGTCCCTCTCATTGTCCTGTTTTTCAACGCTGTTTACTGCTCGTAATCATGAACCAATCAGCCCAAATGCGTACTCTTCTTCCTGGTTATAATTTCTTTTCTTTTTTTTTAGAGAGCTTATGAACGAAGTTTTATTGTACTCATGTCATGTTGATGCTATGATTTTTCCCAGTGATGTGGTCTGTTAGGTGTTTATTGCAGGTCTACTCTTTAGCCTAACCTTCCACCACACTAAGGGCACCTACAGTCATCAGCGATAACCAACAACACTTGCTGGCGTGCCTGCTTTGAAAGCGAAATTACGAGCACCAGTAGTATCACCAGTTGTTGCTGGGCTAGTTGGTTCATACTTATTAGGAAGTGTTAAGACGCAAACCAAAGTGAAATTCCCGTTTTTGTCGTGTTTCACTTTGGTTTACATGTTGAACTGTTTGCATGAACACCAGCACCTACCGAATGGCTGAGCTTGTGGAAGCTTTCTTCGATTGCTGGGATGAGGACACGAGCTGGCACGTGGTGAGCAATGTGCGTCGATATGGACTCCAGCCGCTGGCCAAGGATTCCACTGCCAGTCTCCTTCGCGCATGACACGTGCATCAGGCACACCTGTTGGCAGTCGATCCAAGACGACAAAAAAGCCAATAAATAAGTCACAAAATTTCATTTGATCGGTTAATTGACAGCAGCTAAAAACATACACAAACACACAACACAAACACAAAAAGCACACCTTTTTTTAAAAGATTCAATTAAGCACGATCTGAAAACCATCATCTGATTATGAGGCACGTCGTAGTGGAGGAGTCCGGATTGATTTTGAACACCTGGGGTTCTTTAACATGCGCGTAAATCTAAGTATGCAGGTGTTTCTTTTTGCATTTCGCCCCGAACACAGCTTTTTTGTGATTTCATTCAGAGGGTGGAGGTTTATTAACATAGACAATTTCAACAGATGCGGGGAACAAAAAGAAAGGAAAGAAAAAAATATGAAAGTGCTGAAGTTGCTTCCCCCATGGACTACCACAAATTTTGCAGCAGAATCAAGACAACAATTTGGCATGCAGTAGTCATGACTCGGTGTATAAAATACAATTTTCTACCAGGCTCATACCAAGTTTCACAGCTCTAAATTTAGAATTTTCATTTGAATGATGCAGCTAGTAATAGATGATTCCTGCAGTGGAGATTGTAAAATTGTAGCAAGCTTGAAAAAAAAAATTAAATTCAAATTGATGCAGTGCAGCTGGAATACTTGAGAGCTCTCAAGCTCACCAGTTCTAAGAATAAAAATAAATTCCCAAAGAGGCCACACAATATTTTTAAAGCTTGCTTTAGCAGATAAAGCAATATGGAGCAAATTACTTGAGTGCACTCACCTGAACCAGGATTGTGGTCAAGTATGCACTCAGGAATGGTGCCAGGCTTTCGACCAGACGATGTAGGGCTGTGATGAGTGCCATCGTAACGACATCTGACCTGCAATGCCCAATGATGATGGAATGCGTCAGGCCTGGGTAACATTTTTCACAGAGGACTAGGTTTTACATTATGTCTCCGCTGTTTTCTTTCTTCTTTTTTTTTTCGTTTCCCTTTTTTGGTGTTTTTCTTCTTATCATAAAAACAAAAGGTAGCAGACCCTAATCTTTGACTTAGGTGTCTCTCAGTGGCACTCGGACATCAGCGTTGGTGTTCTTTAGGTTAAGTTTGGGCGAACGCAATGCGCAAACCGAATTCGGAGGCAACTGCTTTCCATTAATTAGCCAGGTAAACATCACGCCACCATTTTTTGTGTGACTTCATTAGTGACGTCATTACTTTCACTTTCTATTTCCGGGTTTCCAGGAATTTCGACAAAGTCGTGCTCACGTAGCGGGTCTCTAAAGTCCGCGATTCTGTGCTTTGGTGTGAGGTAATCAGTGATTTCAAATTAATTCTAATTATTCCAGACACCTCAGTAACTCAACTTGTAACTACACTTATGCTCTGGTATCGCATCTACAATGAAACCCATTAATTTCGTACTCTACTATTTTTTTTTCTACTTTTGGTTTATTTTGAATTTCCTTCCCGGTCATCTCTGGAGGTGAACCAGAAGTGCCGCGCAAGAAACAAGAGTCAAGAGTATCACTCAATGCTCGTGCCACTGAAAAAAACAAGGTAACCATGGATGTTGTGAGAGAGGGACTCTTGGCTTAATATGTTGCCGACACTGCAAACATGGCCAGCGGAAACATAAACCGTGATAGGTACCCTCCTTAAAGGGGTACTGACACATGTAGATTCGATTGCTGCAAGCACAGGTATCATCTGGAAAGTATTAATATCAAATGCAGCTTAGTTTATTCAAATTTGATGTTCGTGCGAGTGAGGGATCTGACAGTGCAGCACCTGTTGGTGTAGTCATCAGCGTAGGCCCTGTTTGTAAACAACGATACGTCAGGAGTTTCAGCGAATGACTTTGGTGACATGCAACATCATTCGCTTGTCTTGCCTTTGCACTGTTTGAATTGGGTCTCTGGCACTGACCGCACACGAAGCGAATGTATACTCGTGCACAAGAAGCGTATGTGCAAACTTCTCACTGCTTATGAATTTTCAGGTTACCGAAGCTGTGGCCGGCAGTAGCAGAGCTGCTGGCGACATCTTGTGACAACTTTTCCAACTACAACACATTCCCAATTTTTCTTTTTGCCACCTCAGTGCTATTGTTGAAGGGAATTATCATAAATGTATGGTATGTTTGCAGTTATGTTGCTACCAATGCTTTACACCAGCAGTTAGGTAGAATATGTAAGTTGCAGTACAGTTAAACCTCGATATAGTGAAGTCGGTAAAATTGGTGGTTTGATTCGTTATACAGAAATATTGTTGTATTGAAATTCAATTCTCTAGGCAAGCAAGTACAGTCACAGATGGATTTTTCTTACATGCAAAAAGGACCGCAAAATTTTCTGAATTATCGAGCAATGGGAAAAAGCAAATTTGAATGAGAAAAGAATAATTTTGTTGAAATTGAGTGTCGGTGATGAAAGGTTCAGTTTCATGACGTGTCAACAATTTCTTTGCTTCCACGGTACAAAAGGAAGCCAGCCACGCTCTCGTGTCCAATTCGCCCCCGCGGTTGATAATGTCGCCCGCAGTGGAACGACGGTATCATGAAAAGCACCAGCAATGGGGAGCGTATGCATCATTTGCATCTCGCTTCAACGTGCCTCCGAAACTCAAGGTCACGCAACCTCAAGCATTAAATGCCCCAGGAAGACGGTGCACAATGCCACGCCCACTTGGCTCACCCAGACTTTGCACATGGAGCAGATTACACCTAAAACAAGGCGTGCGAGCTGCATATGCGCTCAGCCATGCTTGCAATCGTACACAGCCACGGCCGCACTATAAAAAGGAGACGGGTCCTAACATGCCCCACCCCCCTCTTTCCATTTGCATGCTTGATCGGCCTCACGAGCTCACTCCCCTCTCTTGCTTTCCCCTTGCTTGTGCAGGAAGACGACACTCATCAAGTCTCCATCCTTCTTAGCTCGCCCTCCCACGCTTTCACTCACACCTAGAGCGTACAGTGCGTGGGGCCTATAGAATCTTATTGCACTTGGACTTTATAGAGAACATGACATTGATCGAAGCGGTTGCTCTTGGTCGCTTGGCACGTGATTTCAGAGCTGCATTCGCAAGCAGCCACATGTAACTCAACCATTTGACCAACTGCATCCACGTATCTTCCATTTATGCTCTCGGTATTTATCCGCAACAGCAGTGAAATTGCGTTATACAGTCGAACTCGCGATTACGAAATCCCACGTCAACGAAATTCTCGTAGCAACTAAATATTTTCGTATCCCCGGCAAACCACATAGGATGCAAGCATTGCATACCTCCCAAGAATTAAATGTCACTGAACTGCAATCCTGCTGCAACGAAATTTGCCGGATGTAACCGCGCACATTACCTACTCACACGAGGCTTGCAGGCTCCACCAGGTGCTCAAATGTGTTTGCTTCGCACTAAAATTTTGTAAATTACCACCACATTACGCTTGCATGGTTGCCGCCATTTTTGTTTACAATAACAACCACGCACTGGAAGCAATCACTTACGCCGAAAATGTGTGATAGCCACCATCTTGTTTGTTGATCACCCATTTGAAGCAACAGTGAATTGCGTAATGAGCTGCTCAATTAGAAAAGTGCAGCAAAAACAAATAAATCCCATACATACAAGTCCCACTCACCACATACAAGTCCTGACGTGGACTTGTATATGGTGCTAGAGGTTGGCAGCCGCAGCGTGGACAGCCACTCATCAGGCTGTAATTGGGCAATCATCCAGGAATATGCGTCCCTTGCTTCATGAACGCTGGCTTCAGTGCCACCCAACAAGCATCGCATGCGGATTCGGCACCAGACATAGATTTGCATGAAAGGGCCATAATCTAGATCAATCACTTTCAGGGACATGAGATACCATCACTTTGGCGCTCGCCACCGGATGCATTGGCGTCTATAGGCGACAGTGTGCACTGGAGAAACACTGCTGCGAGCGTGGAGTGCTGTTGCTCTGCATCCGGTGCCAAACTAGGCGAACTCTTGCAAAGCGATCACATCAAAGATAGTGATCGAATGAGAATACTGCTCCAAGGCAGTGCCGCCACCACTGATCGACACATGGGGCATACTTTGTGCTGTTGGCAATGCGGTCCTCGAGCAAGGCTTGCCAAAGTAGGCAAATGGAGTTTTGACAGTAAATTTTCATTCTGTAATGCATTCCCTATCTGTGCTGCCTCATTTTGCAAGAACCAAATTCTTGCAAAATCAAATTTTCTTGCAAGCCCCACTGATTTCATTATTACAAGGTTCAACAGTATTGAAATTGGGCATTTGCACACTTGGCTATATTGAGGTTCAAAATACAGGCTGCTCTATGTACAAGAGGTCATAAAATGTTAAATACTTTATTATATCGAGGTTTAACTGCATTAGTTTTGCACGTTCTCCAGTGCTCTCTGCGTGCTCACTTTGTCGCCAGATGTCATTACCAGCATTGTTCCGTCGTACACCACTCTCATTACTTAGTTATGTGCGAACACTAAGGACTTTGTAGACGTGCTAAAGCTCGCTAATGCGAAAATCATACTGCATAGAAGACTTCTGCCCAACAAAGCACTACAATGATGTAGCAATGCACAGGTTTCCCACCAGACTAAAAGACGAAACAGGAGCATAGATGGCACGGTAGATGGTGCGCCAGCATGCTTCACAAGCAGGGTTCGTACACAATATTTCACTGAAAATTCAAGGACATTTCAAAGATTTCAAGGATGCAAAAAGGCAGAATTCAAGGAGTGTTAGCATAATTTTATTTCCTCACATGACTTAGGAAAGGAGCCCTATTTTCGCATTAATTTTTCTTTCAAGAGCTGTTATCTCAGCTTCTTTTTCTTTGGCTGTTCGACGGGAACTGTTGGCCTTGACAAGACAAGTCAGGTCATTTTTTGCTTCGGCGTCTTCTGAAAAGCGATCCGCTGACTCCTGCAAGCACTTAAGAGTTTTTTGGAGCTTTGTCTTCTTCTCTTGCATGCTCTGTAGCTCTAGCTCGAGTTCTTTTCTCTTCAAGGTTACCTGCTGTGCTACAGCTTGCTTCTTCTGTTCGTCCATGTATAACGCATACCTATGCCTGGCTTGGCGCACTGGTGACTTCAGTTCTTTCGACAGCGGAACGTTAAGCAGCCCACCGTGGATTTTCACGGCCTCGCAGATGACTCGTTGTGAGATATACGAGAGCTCTGCCATATTTTCGACCGCGATCTGCTTGTTTACACTGAAACCTCTTTCTACTGACGCCTGCCCATGGCTAAGCAAGAGAAGGACCTTCAGTACTTCCCACAACATCGAGAACGCCGGGTCATGCTTCAAAAGGCGCACGAAGAGAATATCAAGGCATTCCTGGTCTCTTTCATAGTTTTGCAGTTCATGCCGTTTTTCTTGGCGGAACTGAATGTACTGTGCACACACAATATCGCTCTTGTGCTCAGAAAGAAGCTTGCTGTCAATTAAACAGTTAAGAACAACTTTCAGCTTCCCAAGGCACATTTCTGTCTTTGACATCTCCCTGGAGTCGAAGCATGACAACCCTCGAAGCAGAGGGTACCTAATAGGACTTCTCTCCATGATTTTCAGGATCATGTTCACAATGAACTTGCGACACTCACCCCTAAATTCAAAAACACACTTGGTACTCGCTTTTCCGCTCTTTAAGATCTTCTCAGCCACTCGTCCAACATCCACCTTCTCAAGTGACGTGTAATTGGCAGTATCATGAACATCAATTCGCAGCAGTTTCGTGATGCTCGTGGCTTCTGTCAACACCGAGCGCTTCATGAACTTTGCAAGGAGGCTCCTCAAGACAGTTTCGAGCTCTTTCGCTAAAAAAAATGTCTTTGGAGAATCACTCTGAAAAACAGTCAAGAAAGGCTGCACAACCATTGCAATGTTTAGGGAAAAGTTCAGTTTCGCAAGTGCAATCTGGTCCTTTAGAAAATCACTGACGTTCTCATACGCTCTACATTTCGGCAAGGGTGGCCTATGGTCGCTCACTGCTTCGGTGTAGTGCCTCAAATGCTCCCACATAGCCAGGGCTCTCTCCAGTACTGGCACGTTCTCGACCCAACGGTGGGGTACGAAAGGAAGTGGAAACAGCTTGCTCCTTGTTTCTTCAACAAAATCTTCACGGCGGGCCGGTGCATCATGGAAGAGTGAGAATAACCTCGAAAGAAAGGTGTCAACTGGCCAGCTCATCGCATGCATTCCTGCTTTGTAAGCATTATGCACTGTGTGCAAGCCACATGAACCAATATCCAAGCACTGAACTTGAAAGTCATTCTTCATGTGCTGCTGCAACTTGTTGAAAAGACTCCAGTTGACATTCGGGCCGTCCATCGAGAGCTGCACAATCTTGCTCAGGGGAAAAGACGCGAGTGTTTCCGTCAACTTCTGCATAAGGTCGTCCGCTGTGCTGTGACCCATGAATGTCGAAGTCAGGTATATGGTTGCCACCTCACAGTTGTTCCACAATCTGACGTGAACATCAAGTTGTTTTCTTTGCAGGTATTCATTCAAAGTTTCGTCAAAAAGCACAACAAAATTGTCAGACTTCTCCATCATTTGTTGTACCTGCGAAGTGAAAAATGGGCGTAGACCGTGGCACGCGACATACGCGCATTTTTTCTCAGAGCAAGTGAAGCTTCTCGCGACCTCGCTATCCGGAAACATCTTTTGGAATAGCTGGGAAATGGATCCACTGGAGCTGTAGGAGTAGTGTGACGACACAACTTTCATCGTCCACAAAATCTCGGCTTCGATCACGGAATCATGCTTTCTGCAGTCTTTGTCAAGTGTCGCAGCCCGAGAGGAAGTTGCCGTGGTTTCACGCTTGCAAGGAGCCGCGGACGTCAGATTTCCCGCTTGCACGAAACTTGCGACGGATGAGTAGCCCTAACCTGCTGCAGTTTTGGATCGGTGCTTTGCGCCTTTCTGGTGGCTCTTCAAGGCAGATTCCCCCATCGTTGCAATGTCGACCATCTTCTGACATATTGCACACTTTGCTCGATAAGGATCGCTTGGTTCCGGTCTCACCCAGTGACGATAGTCCGTATGTTGCAGCCACGCAGACTGAAACTTGCACTTCCCGCCCGGCATGTTGTCAAAGCAAACACACAACGCAAACGCGAACTTCGCTGAAATGGCGCGCACGAGGCCGACAGACCGTACGTAGGAAACTCTATGCGCCAGACGGTCCAACTATAGTGCCTAAAACAGCACTCACTAGTGCGCCGAGCGCGGGTGTCGCGGTAGCACCGAGAGTGACGCCTGCCGCCGCCGGCCGCTTGGTGCGCGCTGTACTACGAGACTGTGCCGGACCATGCTGAGGCATGGGCGGACTTCAGCGAGACACGACGCGAGCTTCCCCATTTGCCCGGCGATCTGCCTCTGTTATGGTCTTGTCTCAATCCGCGATACATTCGGGGTCTGCGGACGCGCTGGGTAATGAGAGGAGCCGTTTCTTTCCACGTCTGTCTGGGAAATCGCAGTTTCGCGACCTGTTTAATGTTTCTTTTGACAGACGAGCGCACACATAGACGCAAAACACCCACTCACAAGAAGAAAAGACTGCAACGAAAGCGGCAGCAAGGCGCGAACTGAACTACGCATTGCAATCAACGCATCGCTAACGAACGCCATTCGAACTCCCCACGGTTTAGCATGGTGCCGACAGGCATCGCCGTCTGGTGGCCCGCGGCGGCAGGCATCGCTGCCCGTGCCAACGTCGCGCGTTGCAGACGCTCGGTGCATAGGCTCGGTGGACAGTGCACTAGAGTATATTCTAGGCATAGAGTTTCCTACAAAATTTTGTAGGAAACTCTATGATTCTAGGCACTGTAACCGACCGAGCGATATGCCTCGCATTGGATTGGATTCGATTTCCGATGCATATTAGTTGCTAGACGACGTAGGGGCTGCGGGATTTAAAACCGAAACTTCTTGATGTTGCCCTTTAGTCAACACAGCTTGTTTTCATGGGCATTCGTAGGCGAAAGGGCCTTTAAATTCAGCGTGACTTGCAGAGGTACGTCGTTAATTTTCTCTATCGGAACAAATCCCTCGGGATTTTCAAGGATTACAAGGAGCTCACGGGTATTCAAGTAGTTTCAAGGGCCCTTGAACTCATACTGTCAATATCAAGGATATTCAAGGGTTTCAAGGGGCTGTGCGAACCCTGCACAAGTCATGTGAGCACCACATGATCAGCTCACAAGCTCACATGATGCTGATTCTAAGCATGCCTCCTACATCAAGGGGCACCCCCCAAAGTGCTCTTAGAAATCAAAACAACTGGTCGTAACATACAAGCATCATTTGTTGAGATTGTTTAGTTAAATAATTGCTATATGCTGGAGCAAATTAGTTTCCTTACCATGATTACTGGGTCAATAGTCGCTGATTAATTGCAAGAAAGCCCAAAAGATTTTGTTTCAGTACTCGCACTGATACTAACTGCTACAGCCAACCCTTGTCATAAGGTTGGCATGGCAAAAGTCACAGAAGAAATGGTCTATTGGGCAACGACAGCAATAAAACCAACGAAGAGCAAAGGAGAGGTTGGAAGGTGCTGACCCTTCCTTGCTCTGTTCCTGCAGGATGTTGAGGAAGGGCGGCATGAGACGGCCGAAATGAGCAATGGTGGGCGTCGGCAGGCTGTGGCACAACTCAGCAAAGCACAGCAGTGCGCTGCTCATCAGCAGGGGGTTTAACCGCTCGTCAGACAGCAGCTCGTGAGCCAAGTCGTACACCTGCGTGAGGGAAGCACCGATGTCAATCATCACTGCCCTTGTTTTAAGTTGCCTAGTTGCAAATCAGCACGTGCATGAATTTGCTCTATAATTTTATAATTTGAGTGTGGCATTCAGTATTGTAAATCCCGAAAGCCCAAACAACATTCCAATTCGAGAAAAATTAGAACAACTTGATCACTTTTACTTCTGATAACAAAGAGTAAACGTTAAACAATAATATTCACGCAGAAACTCCTCAGGGAGTTGTCCAAGTATGTATAAGCAAGGTACCACTTGCTCATCTCCATGCAGCCTGGTGTCATTATCAATGCTATGAAACTTTATCCGACCAGTATAAACGACAGCGTTGCGGTGACACGAACTGCCGTGGACAGCTACGCAAAATGGACTGCCGCAAGCAAACCACTGCAGGTGACAGCGCCAGGTGCGCTGATGCCATTCAGGTCAATACGAGCCATTACCGTACTTTACAACTTATCTATCCATGTCGGACCATTATCAACCATGATCAAGCATACTCCAGCGGCGGCTGCATATGCTGCTGCTGGAGTATGCTTGATCTGGAACACAGGCCGCCGGGCAGGCCTGTGTTCTCACCGCTCAGTTCGCGTTGAAGCAAGACGCATGGACCCTACCTTGAAAGTGATTCGCGATGGGGACACAGTGCGTCTAGTGCTGATAGCTTCGCGTGCACTGTGTTCTTGCCGTTTAGTTCGCGCTGAAGCAACAGGCAGCAGAAAGGTGAATTCGCTTGCTGCCGCCTGCCCTATCTTGAAAGCAATTGTCTTACACAGCGGCCATAAAGATTTACCGTATTTACTCGCATAATGATCGCACTTTTTTTGTCAGAAAAATTGACGCAAATTCAGGGGTGCGATCATTACGCGGGTTAAATTTCCCGCAAAAAAAAAAAAAAAAACAACTTTTCTTTTTCGTACCGCGTTTGCTGCGGGATGCGAGATTGCGGGTGCGGGACACCAAAACAAAAATGGCAGCTGGCGTAGCAAGCCGAACGCGCCGAACGCGATTTTTTTTTCTTCTCGTGAGTACATTACGTGCATTGAAACAGTTTCTTCCGTATCAGTGATGAATAATATCGTTAATATAGGCAAGTTTGCGGTAATAACGTAGCCATGTCCACTTTGAGGGGACAGAAACAGGTGGGCGCGCTTAGCTGCCAGTGACATAGAAATGCATGGCCGACGTGCTGCGGAAACTGTGGCATCTGTCTTCACTACTATCCTAATACGGCACGTTTCCGCTAAGGGTGCGCGAATATCTTAGCTGTGTTACAAGCGTCGGCGTATGAATAGGGTACACTTTTAACGTATCAGTGTAAACGTGGCTACTATCATTGCCGCGCGCGATTTGTTGCGTGCTCACGAGTGCAGATGAAAAGGATCGAAATGCGCCTTTATTGTTTTTGTTGACATCAACCATTATAAAGCCAACCCATAATAAAGGCAAGTTTGATTGTACCTCATTTTGTCATGGAAGTGCGGAAAGTGATGACAGTAATGAAATGAGGCATCTACTTAAGAATGTTTGGTGCGTGCAGGCCAGTTGGCTTGTCTTGAAGAGTCGTTCGCGTAGCATTCGACAGATGGTAAGCGCGATCATTATTAGCTAGACTTAGCACACGACATATCGCTGCGGCAAGTTCGGGGTGCGATCATTACGCGAGTGCGATCATTATGCGAGTAAATACGGTACTTGTTGGGTAAACATAGAAATGATTACGCATTTAAAAGAAACAATGAAATGTTGGAGTAATCAATAAATAAATTTATAATTTACTCACGAATTAGTGGTCGGTTTGCTGAGCTATCCACAACTAAAACGTTTCTCTAGCACATGAGAGAAGCTACTGCGTCTCTTGTGTTAAGTTTCTCGAGCTTAAATACTCACTTTGAGGTATTAACGTATCAAACTAGATATGTTGGGCTTTGGCAGGCTAACATACATGGAGAAGGCGTCCAATACACTTCTTACTGCTTGAAAAGTTGTACACGAAACATAACTACAGCTGTTATTTCTGATGTAGATGTGATTTGACACTTCACCAAAATTGTGGCACAAATTCGATGAACGTGAGTGACACTGAAGTGCTTTCAGCAGCTTCAGCACATGCAGACAGCTACTCCAAAATGCAAAGTGCACTTAAATTGTGTACGCTATGGTCAAGGAACCAAGTAAATCCAAATTAAAGAAGTAATAGAGTTACACGTAAATGAAAGTGACATGCTAATTGCAGCAAAAGTGTTTTCGTTATTTATGTTAACAAGTCCTCTCCTCTTGAAGTAACTAAAAAGGAATAAAAAGCCTGCCTAACTTATATGCTTTCTGTGTTTCAAGAAAGTCCAAACTAATGAGGTTAAACTTAACTCGCATTAAAGGGACACTAAAGGTTACCAGAAAGTCAAGTTAAAGTGGTAAAGCAATGCTCTAGAATGTCTAAGGCATCAATATAATCGCGAACAGAGCTTTAGTAACCGAGAAATTGAGGTAAATGTATGACACGACTTGAGACCCCCCAACAACATTCCAGTACTAGCCCGATGACAAAAGCACTCCTCATCATAATTTATGTCACTAGTACTCAACTACTCGTATTAAAAAAATAATTTCATTAAATTATAAGACGGAAGAAAATGCTACTTGTCTACTTCTATTCGATTCTAAGAAAAAAATAACATTTTGACGTTACCCTTGAGTAGTATGGGTGATCGAAAGGTTTCGTTTTCGCTTGACTCTGCGCGCTCGACTTTGCGCAGCGCGCGCTTTGGAGTTTCAGTTGTTTCTTTATCGCGTCGTGCTGCGGTGGTCCTGCTGGCTCGCAAAACTTGCATTTGGAACAAGCAGTGAGAATGCCACGTCCATGTGATGTCGTGAGACGCGCGAACGGTCTGCAGAACTTGGCCAAGAGCAGTTGCAGCGGCAAATCGAACGTTACTTATCATTGTGTGCCAACGAGTGAACCTCTCTGTTCGAAGTGGTTAAGTGCCGTACCTCTGCCACAGCGCGCTGGCAAAGAGCTGAAAAATCACGTAGTGTGCTCGCTGCACATTCGTCCAGAGGATTACGAGTTCAACGCCGACTTACTGAAGTCGCGTGAAGTGCCTTTCAAAGCAGGCCGTTGTCGTAGTAGTATGCAACGATGCCGGCAGCGTGAGCCCTCGACAGCGGGTCACATTCATCAGTGCTTAAATCGCTTAACTCGAGCCCAGCATCGCGAGCTAATGTATCGTTGTCAGGGTCATCCATCGCAATGAGCGTCGAAGCTGGCGTCATAAAATAAAGAACCAGCTTATCGTGGTGCGCTTTCCCTTCCGCTAGCCACCATAGTTCCGCTTTCGCGCTGCTGTCGACTCTGTCTTGGCTCTGTTTCTGGCCGCGCGTTTGCATTTTGTGCAGAAAAGCCGTAGCACCGTCTGCGGGAGCCGTTTTACTCACCGATGGCGCAACGTCACTATGAGACCATAATGTCAATACTTCTCGATTGGAGGGCGGGCGATTTGAACTGCGCTAGAGGTATGCGGACGCTTCAGAACGCATTTTCTCTTAAAATAAGTCTCTTCTTCGCACGAAACAAGCGTTTCGAGGTTTCTGGGATGGTATTTCAAGAATCCACGTTGACTTAATATTAACGTTTAGTGTCCCTTTACCTAAGTGGACGATTTGGGCAGCGTGGTCACAGAGCAACACACAGGCTATGAGAGAGGCTGCAGTGAAGGGTAGCGAATCAATTTTGACCACCTCGGTTTTTTCAATGTGCCCCACAAGCATTTTGGCTCCTGCTCCCATTAAAGTACGGCCGCCTTGGCTTGGAAGAGAACGTGCAACCTTGTGCTTCGCAGTGTAACTTCGAGTCTCTGAGACAGTGTGATGTTAATTAGGTGGATAGAATGTTGGTATTAAAATTTACGAACCTCCAAATATTCACACTGGCTTTCATGTCTGCAAGCCGCTGAGCAAGGGCAAAGACAACTCCACAACTCAAGTAATCACCACTCACTGCGATCCCGCCTTGCCACTCACCTCAGCGAAAGCGTCGCGATGCTCGGCGCCCAGCGTCCGGATCAGAAGCTTGAGTGACAACAGTGCCGTTTGACGGTTGAGTGCTGCTTCCTCGCTGGAAGGGGCTCGAGATGTTTTGTCACCATCAGCTGGCTTCACTGGCGCAGTGGACGAAGATTTGCCACGAGCCATTTGCAGCAGCATAGGAACCAGCTCCAACAGGGACTGTGTCTGAGGGAACCGTGGATCGAGAATAAAATGAGTAGGGGTGTGCAAATACTGAACAGTAGATTACGCATGGAATATCAAATCGAATTGAATGCTGAATATCAGAAAGTTTACCACAAAGCTTTACGCTTAAAATTTTGTCAAAACAAAGTAAGGTGCCGCACGTGCTCAGGAGGCTACTCACTCACATTATGTAACAAGAATCTTGCTAGCTCTCAGTAACTTAGGTAGCTAGGAATCGGGATGTATAGTATGCTCTACTCTCATTAAAGGGAACAGCAAATTAGTATGCCAGCACTAATAATTCAGTTCATACACAAAGGTCCGGAAAATATTTTTTATATATAGAATATCTGCTGAATAGATTCAAGTGACTTTTTCCCTCTGAAGCTGAAGAAATAGTGAAGTTGTCCTAAATACTAATAGGGTTTTCATTTTAATAGTAGGCCATACTGTGCTTAGTGGGAGTCTTGTATTGCTTAGAAAGTTTTTCTTTCCAGATTAAACCAGCTTGTTAATGCCAATCTAAGTGACAGACAAAAGTGGGGAATGCGCATCATGTCACTCAACACTGCTTCGCACGGTCATCAGTGCTACATGGGTCGACCATGGTCAGCAGTTACGGTAAAGAGTTCTGAAACCAGGAGGCCCACTGCAAGTTTGCACGACATACCCCCCACCCTCCCCCCAACTCCGTTTTGTCTGTGCATCCATCTGCAGTCTGTGTAAATGTGTCTGCAGCCAAGGGTCAGCATGCTAGTCACATGATACAGTCAACATTTCATTTTTCAGACTCGCTAGGCGCCGTGAAAATGTCCGAAAAATCGGGCAGTCCAAAAAAAATGAATGCATGCCTTTTACTGCCCCCAAGGGCTCAAATCACCATAGGCGCGTCCGAAATAGCTCTAAAGGCCTGCCAGTACGCTTACTAGCGGTATCGGTGCTCTTACTGTGATAGGGGACGACAGGTGCACACGTGTATAATTAAAGAATACATACAGTGCCTCAGAAGGGTTTGGGTGCGAGCTAGTTGGTACGGATCATTCATATTTAAAACAGCGCAAAAAACACGGACCTGGCAGCAGAATGATTGTGGAAAAGCAGCATGAAGACGGGACACAGAGGACAAGAAGCTGACACAGCGAAGTGTTCTCTATTTGTTGCCCTCTGTATCCTGTCTTTGCACACTGTTCTTTTTCGCATTAAGATTTGCACGAACCAGCCCAAGTAACACAATTCTGGGAACAGACACCACTAAACTAGTATGTCCCCATCCAGTGCTTTTCCAATGGGCAGCAATACTACTGATAAGGCTAGCACAGAGAATCCAAAAGACATGTAACAAAGCCCACACTTACATCCTCCACTGCAAAGTAATCCTTGGCGGCCAGCTTCTCATTCAGCATGTCCATGGCGCTGCGCCGGATGGAGGGAAGTTCGTGGCACATCAGCGACCGAACCACGGATACAAACTGCCCGCTCGGAAGCAACCCATTCACCTGGTGTGACAAAAGTAAACGATCGAATGAAATTAGTAGGCGCAGCAGAAAAAGTCAACAATAGCTGAATAAGTGTGCCAAAAATGGTAATCTCAAAAAAGAAAAAGCATAGAACAAGAAAAAAAGTATGACAAGGCTCCTTGTGTTAAATTCAGAATCATGCTTAAAATATTATGCAAGATTCTGTTTTTCCCCCTCTCACTGATTTTGAGCTTCACAAGAAGGCAAGCTCAACAATTACACGACAAAGCTATGCAGAAGGGTTAACCTCTCTATGCCAGGGAGTGCGGGTTTTCCAATAGAGCTCAACACAGCACAATGAATAGAAATGAAGGTCATCGCAGTAGTACAATTGAACCTACTTATGAGAATATCAAGGGCCACGAAAATCCCATTGTTATAACCAATGAGTGTTATAACCAAGTCACACACAAAAAAAACAGAGGGGACAAACACTCAAACATGTTAATTAGGCAGAAATAAGTGCAGCCGAACCCACTTATGGCATTACTGGTTTTAACAAAATACAGTAAAACCCCATTAACAACTCGAAGCTGTAAAGACCGAAAATAATTTCGAGATAAGCGTGGTTTCGAGATAAGCAAGATCATGAAAATAGAAGCCCTCTGGCTGCACATAGAGCATGCGGAGCTTTCCCCAAAATAGTGCTGGTGATATTTTCAGCCACTTTCACATGCACACGTCAGTGGCGCCTACAGGCAACGGCGTTACTGGCACTGTGCCAAGACAGCGTGCTCAGCAGAGTCAGACAATTGATCCTGACGATACCGAATGTTTGCACATATAATCCGCACCAAAAATTTTTAAAAATGTGACAGCAGAGTCAGGGTGCGAGTTATACAGGAATTTCGCCTTTAAGTGTGGCTTCACGGCATTGCACGCTGCAAAGCCATGAAGCTGCACTTCGAGGCAAGGCTCTCTGGAATTTCAAGTTTTCTTATTCCCTAGGAAACCCCACCCTCACCTCACCTTTGCATGTTGAAGCTCCCGTCTCTCCTCCTTCACGGTCACCCATTCTCCTCTATATGGGTCACCATTTTGCATAGATGCTAAGCCGTGCTCCCATACGGGCAGCAGAAAATAGCACCTTCTTCCTTCCTCTGAACCACTACATATAATTTGCGCTTAGTAGCTAGCAAATCATGGAAGGAAGGAAAGAAACCTTCCTCCGTGGCCAAAAGTGCATGAGGAGCCAGAGCAAATCGCGATTTGAGCTTGGGATTTGCATATCGCGCGATCGTACATCATCCATTGCTGCGGCACTCCTTCAGTCTGCACAAAGCACTTCAGAATACAGCAGAGAGCCAAATCACCATCCGGTGGGATTTTCGGCTCGATCGCGTTTGCTCTGTCACCGTTGCCCATGCAAAAACTGCTCCATCAGTGTGTTGTGCAAATGTTAGCTGTGATGTGATCCGATTGATTCACATCCCGTGTCCCATGAATGATTCATCCGCAATAATGTCCATTGTGTGAATCCAGCTTTATTAGCAGCGCCGAATAGGGTGGGGGAGTGGGGGCTACGGAGCCGCTGGACGAAGATAATGATGTGGACGAGTCGTGCATCAGCCAACAGAGACTGTTTTTGAAAATATTTTAGTGTTATTGTATGCAGTTATTTGTGCGGGTTATCACCCAGATATTAATTTTTTTTTTCGGGCAGTTGTAATTGCAGGTGTGGATTATACATGGTGGTGGGTTCTATACAGAAAAATGCAGTATATTTAAAGCCAGTCACCAGAGCATAACTGTCTTCAGACATCCAAAAAGCTGACACGGCTACTTTCTGCGTCATAAGGAATTCCGCACAATTTAACTTCAAGAACAGAAACTATGAAGAGCACAACTGTCGCGCCTTTAGCAGATGCCCACAAGTGACGCAGTATTTATGCCTCACTGTTGTACGAGTATGAAGCAACCATCCTGATCAAGCCGCAACCTCACTGAAATGCTGTGGGCTTGCATGCTGGCTCCTTCTGGGTGTAGTGCATGGACTGACTGTCTGCTCAGACGTGCCAATCATCTTGCCCAAAGCGTTCTAAATGCACAAGAAAAAAAAAAAAAAGATCGCTTCCCAAGTCACCACTGCTTTGTGAGGCCACAAAAAGTGGCAGTGAGCAGCCAAGCAAATGCATGGAAGTGGTGACAGATGGAAAGAAGGGAGAAAGACATGCAGGGCCCTGTTGTCTGGTTCAGCTAGCGAGCTGCCGCCACGTACAAAGCGATTGCAAGCAATGCTGCCCCACTGCCTCTTTCTTGGTATTATCGAAGTCATGATTTCGAGATACCTGGAGTACGGCGAGAAAAACTTTTCTATATAAGAGGTGAAATGCACAAGGGTTGAAACCACAGCGAGAAAAAATGTATCCGATATTTCAAGACACCAAAGTTTGAGTTAATGAGGGTTTGCTGTACAGTAAAACTTCATCAATTCGACCCTCATTAATTTGGAAATTTGGATCATCGGGACTCGTCCTTTGGTCCCAGCAGGCCGTATGCATTATTTAATGACATCCAACTCTCGTTACTTTGGATGTGTTTGGCAGCAAACTAATGATTTCTGACAACCCTCAGAGCGCGACAAGCACTGAGGGTTGCAAATGTGCAACGGAAAAGAGCAAAAGTGGCATATGCGGCCAACGGAAACGAAGCAGCAGAGCTCCACATCGCCATAGTGATCAGCAAAAAACGTACAGGAACGAGAAAAACACTGAACACTTCGTGTCTATTTGAGCGTTTATGCGTTTATCACCACACAAAGCCACATGTGCCTACAAAACTACAAGTTCGCCCTGATCGCGCCAATAATGACCACAGTTTGGCCGCAGCAGTTGCAGCAAACAGTAGTTTCGTTTTTACTGAGTGCGCACATTGGCCGCATTCCTTCAGTACTGCATGGTCGCCTTTCATGATCATATCAAAACCAATTATGACTTCATCTGTAGCGGCTGCGGAGAGCAGTATTTTCGTTTAGACTCAGTGCATGTGTTGGCCGCGCGTCTTCAGGATTGGCATCGA
The DNA here is from genome assembly GCF_050947875.1 of Dermacentor variabilis. Lineage (NCBI taxonomy): Eukaryota > Metazoa > Arthropoda > Arachnida > Ixodida > Ixodidae > Dermacentor > Dermacentor variabilis. The sequence goes on from NC_134576.1 coordinate 105,745,276, forward strand.
CGACCATGGTTTCATCGGTAACGGTGACAGCAGGAGGTAGTTTCATTCAGTGCGCACATTTGGCAGGCGTTTCCAGAATTGTGCACCCACCATGTATGATCACGTCGACAGCAACTGCAGTGTCGTTCGCAGTGTTTATGGCAAGCAGTATATTTCTGTTTTTACTCAGCCTAATGCGCCTATCAGTGCCTCGCATATTAGTGCCTCAACACTTCCTGTGAATACCCCTCTCACCCTTTATGCAATGCCTCTAGAGGCCTGTAATAGTAGTAATAAATAAATAAATAAATAAGTAAATAAATAAAAGAAGTGCATTCACGGGTTGCTGTGACATTCACGCACCTTGTGAACGACGTCGTGAAGCTTTGACAACAAAGCCTTCCAGACACGCTCCTGGTAAGGGGTTTTGGTCGGGCTGCTACTCCAGCGGCTTACGTGCTGCACGAACTGCAAGCAGGCAGACAGGCAAGGCCCGCAGAGGGCCTCCGTTGTGCCCTGATCTCCCTTACCCCCCTGCAATGCTGCCATCTGGAATGGAAGGTGGCAACATAAATGTGACAGTCTATTCTGCATGAGGAAAGGCTCATCAATCCAAGGGGTGTGACACCCCAAAGCAACACTAGGGACGTACGTGGAGGGTTCTGAATTGATAATGGCCACCAGGGGGGTTCCTTAACATGTAGCTAAAACACAAGAGCACTATTGCACTGTGCTCTCGTTTAAAATGCAGCAGCCACAGCCGGCAATCGAACCTCTGACCTCATGCTCAGCAGTAGACAGAGAGCATAGCACGCACCTTCTGTGGGGTACACAACATGCACTTTCATTTTATTTATTATTTCATTTATTATTTCATTTATTATCACCTTAAAGGCCCAAAACCATTACACAATGTTATCAACTGATCATTAATAACATGATCGTAGCACACAAGCACCAGCAAACTTAAGACAGCAGAGCCCAACAACCAACACATTACTTTTAAAGAAAGAGTGGCTTTTTCAGTGACAATTTTGCCTGCTATGGAAACGTATCAGAATAAACTGGGCCAAAACAGGTTCCTCCTTGGTGTTACTTCACCATCAGAAGACTTCCAAAGGTATGGTCATAGACTGGTGAGCTAAAATGTTTCACAAACAGAACTCGTAAAACTTGACATAGCACTCATTCCCTGAATCACAGAACAAGCCACAGCTTGTAAACTTTGGAAGAGTGGGCAGGCATGCAGTCACGTGATGTGACCAGCTGCAGCATTACATAAAAATTCTTGTCATGTTGGCAACACATTTACGAACACCACCCAGTCTCGTACCTTTAATGCGGCGGACTTGAAGCAAGGCAGAAAGCCTTGGAAATGAAGCCGAACTCAACATTGACAAGAATTCAGAAAGCTCACCTGGCCCAGGAAGGTTGACGAGCCCAGAAGATTGGCCACAAAGTTGGCAACACTCAGTCGGAACCGCTGCAGCTGCTTGTCTGAGTATAGTCGCAGGTCAAACACTTCGGGGTGGCTTGGGGGCTCATTGCTGTTATCTGCAAGGCAGGCAAGGACATGGCGTGTGCATCAAAATGGCTTGATGTTTGGCGAGTTGGTGAGGAATCTTGAAAATTTATTTTATTTATTTATTCATACTGTCGATCCCATCAGAGATCATAACAGGAAGGGCATACATAGTTATCTTGCAATGTAATAATAGTTAGCGTAATGTTAAGATTACACATAATAGACATGCAATTAGCAGAGGCAGACAATGTAGTAAACAGAAAAGTAACGTAATACACTGTAATAATATTACGACAAAAAATCACAGTTGTGCTGCACTGCAAGGGCTTACACAAAGACAATACAACTTGTAGTGTGTCGTTTCAATACTACGAAAGTTGTATTGTGTATATGTTACAGCTCTAGTGTAGCTTTTCTATATATTTGTCGTGTTTCCCTAACTGAAATAGCTAGGCACCTAGAATCCTTAAAACATTCCCCGCTAAAAATGTTTTTTCCTAAGGCTGTGCAAGGAACAGGGATATGTGACAACCATCTTGAAGTCAATGCATTTGAGTGGCCAGTATTAAGCTGGAATCTCGAGAAGAGCATTAGTAAGAATTTCGTAACTATAACGCTGTGAGATGAGCCAATTGATTTTTATTGCAATTGTGAAACACGTCACCTGCACAAATTGAACATGACACAAAGAGAAGACATAGACAGCTCCTTGCAGTCCCTTTCATTTGTGCTGGTAGCACAGCAGCGCCCTCATTCCTAAGATCAAGCCATGGTAAGAAGTGCTCATGGCAGTATAGCACCCAGCACACTAAGCAGCCACAATCATCACAAAAAGATCACAAATCCGTTTACTGCTTGGCGATACATGGTGACACAATGCAATCACTGTAAAGAAGAGTTTCATGCGACGCACCTTTGACGGCAGGCAGACTGGCAGCAAAATTGAGCAAGTGCGTCATCGTCTGCATCTGGACGGGTACCTCAAACTGGCCACACAGGGACAGGCCAAATTCAAGGATGTTTGACGTAGACTGGGAGGAAATCGAGGAGGAAAGTCTGTGTGAGCTCGGGTGCAAGTCAAGAGTACGGTATAGCCATGATGGCAGGACTGTTACCAGCGGGCAGGTACCAGCACCGATACTACCGATGCACAAAGGCGGACAGCTAGGCTAGTTGGTATAGTATAGACTTCTGTTAATTTGACTCCGGTTAACTAGACTTTTCGGTTAGTTTGATACTGACAAAAGGTCCCGGCTGGCACCCATACATTTCTATTGGTCCAAACTTTCGTTGTTTCGATCATAAAATTGACCTCCACCGGATAATTTGAACTTACCTGCCATGCTCGTGCATGACACCTATGGTGACCTTAATAACGATCCCGTCAGTGGCAGCATTTATTTTGGCAGCGCTTAAAAGACAGAGAATGCGTTGAACACACGTTATCTCCTGCCGAAAACACCTATGTTCGGCCTGCCCTAGGAACTGATCATGGTATTAAGCGATTCTAACGCATGCCTCCCCACCAATAAAACCGAGACAAAAACCACCTTTGCGTCGTTCATATGCTTTGCCGCAAAACATAGCTTTAATGCGGCGAAGCTGACTTTCAGGCTGCCCATAGTGCAATACATATCAGACACTTGCCAGCCAATTTTTCATGCTAAAACATTGAGTGACCATTACATTTCTACTTTTTTTAGGAACTTTATTGTTAACTTTATGTTATTTTTCTACTTCAGACACATTAAAAGTGCTTAGACAGTGCGTATAGGGAGTGTTAGAATTGGGCAAATACCATCCAATGAATCAGCAGTGTATTTTGGTGCTTTCAATAGTAAATCTTGTGTAATTTGACCTGCTGGATAATTCAACCAATTTTGCTGGTCTCATCACTCAGCTTTAAGTGTGTGCCTCTGTTTGCACTTCAATACTGTGACTAGTACTTGAGCATACTTCTGGATCAGCTGCGGAAAATTGATAAAGGTGCTTTTCACCATATTTACTCAATTAGACGACAAGCTTTTATGCTGAAAAAAATTAATAAAGCACGCTACCCACACCACAATTGAACACTGACCTAAGGTTCCAATATCAGCACCCCACCAACATCAACTCAACAAAATGGCACCCTACTACTAGTCTATGCTTGCCTTCGGTGCTGCTAGGCTATGCATCTTAGACATGGATAAGAATTTGTGCACACCGTTTGCTGTGCCTTTTGCATTTTAGCAAATGATTAATTTTTCTCTGCATTTCGATGTGCTTAGTGTGCCAAAATGAGCATGCTAAATGTCTGAGAAAAACAAAAACTAGTGCATTACCACGCATTTTTTGGAAGCACTGCCCCGGAAAATACGAATCAATGAGCGAGTGCAGTTAATTCGAGCTGGGAATGCAGAGACAAAGAAAACTGCACTGGTGTGCCCCATGGACTACACGGCTATAAGGTAAGCATTTAGCGCTGATCATTCGCTGGCAACACGAAATGCCTTAAAAGCCTGATCCTTTATGGCATCATAATCTTTCTGATGCACTGATATGTGGCGCACGATGACAGTATGCTAATACAGTCAAACCCGCATATATCGAACTCTAAAAAAAACGGGAATTAGTTCGACATATCGTGTAATTCGATACAGAATTGACAATGTACAAAACGCATCTCATTAAAAAGTGTTCTTTACTTTCTAAATACATGCACCATGGGCATATCAGCGTGAGAAATAGTCGCCGATCTTCTTCTGTTTTTTCACTTTGAAAGCATTGCTAAGCATGCACTTTTCAACGTTGTTGAATGACTGGGAACAGCTGAGCCCACAGCCTTCTATGGACGCGCAGTGGCGTGAAGTGCTTCGGAACACGTGGGCGGGTCAGCACTCGTAGGGTCCTCGGAGTTACAGTCGCCGGCGGGATCTCTAGCCAGATCGGCAACAATGTCTTGGTTGGCGAGCTCTCCAGTTGTCGCAACATCGTCGTCAACAGAGACAAAGTCTGTAGCCACAGTCCCATCACAAACGGCACCTGGGAACTCGGACAGCTGTCTTAACAAATTGTCAAGTTCCCCGAGTGGCTCATCGATGTCGAGAGGTTCAACACAATTTTCGGATGAGCTGGCGCCAGCCTAGCCGGAAACACTCAGTCCACAATGACGGAAACAATTTTGGATTGTTTCTTTCTTGACGTTGTTCCACGACGCATTCAACATTGTTATTGCGCCCAGGAGGTCAATTTTCAACTCCCGGCCAGTGCGAAGATTAAGCAAAAGCCGTTGCACAAGGTGCTTTCTATAGCCTGCCTTCAGCGCACGAATGACACCTTGAACTAAAGGCTGCAGCACCGACGTTGTGTTCGGTGGTAGGAAGCGAAGCTCGATGTTGCTGACGTTGACATTACAATGGTGAGCGCAACAATTGTCAAGTAGTAAGCAGACCTTTCTGTCTTTGCTTACCAGTTCGTCGTCCCAGGACTTCAGCCATTTTTCAAAAAGTTCGCTTGTCATCCAAGCTTTTTCGTTGGACCTGTATGTCACCGGAACAGAGAGTGCATTCTTTAAGCATCGCGGTGATTTGCTTTTTCCGATCGCAAGTGGTCGAAGCTTGGTCGATCCATAGACGTTGGTGGCGAGCAACACCGATATTCGGGCCTTGTTAACTTTCCCGCCATGGGACTTCTCATCACGACACACCAGCGTTTTGTTTGGCAGCATTTGCCAAAACAAAGCCGTCTCATCGGCGTTAAATATATCGCGGGGATGGTATCTTGTCGTGATGTCGCTCCAATTTTCTTCGATCCATTTGTTAACGCTCGTGACGTCCACCGCGCAGCTTTCACCGGTGACAGCCCGGCCGACAATGCTGTGGCACTCCTTAAGACACTGCAGCCAACCTGAACCACCGTTGAAGTCAGGTCTGTTCAGAATGAAAGCGAGATCCTTCGCTTTCTGCTCAATTATGGGGCCAGAAACAGGGATGTTTCGCGACCTAACGTCAAGGAACAACTTGTACACTGCTGCCTCCACGTCTTCATATGCAGCAGTGCGTACTCTTCGGGCGTCGGTAGCACCAGGCCTCTTGTCCACCTTAGCCCTAATGTCAGCCTTATTTTTTAATAGCGTACTCAACGTGCTTCTTGGGATGTTGTACGCTACGGCGACATCCGACTTCTTTTCTCCGCGTTCGACTCTTCCGATTATCTCTATCTTTGTGGATATTGTCAAATTCTTCCGTTTCACGGCAGCCATCTCTTAACGGAGCGGACGAGCACTGCGTTCCGGAACGTGACTACACAATCTCGCAACTGAAGGAACTGAACCGATCTTCTTGGTGGCTTGGGTGAAGGAAAGGACGCACGCAGGCGCAAGTGGCTGTGAGAGAGCGAGGAGGGTCAAACGACTTTTTCTATGGGGCGGCTGTCTGAACGGGAGCAAAAGCAGCGCCGCACACGCACAGTTGGGCTAAACCACTTTGTCTGGGACGGGGGTGCCCTCGGCTGGCCCAGCCATCGCGTGGGAAAGCCAACTTCTGGGACAATTTTGCGGTGCTTGAAGTTTGATATATCAAGTGCGGCTGCTATTTTTGTTCGATTTAACCATACTTTTTGCTGTATATTCTTATTGTAACATTATGGTGTTCAGAAATTGCTTGATACTATACAGGATGATTCGATGTCAACGAGTTCGACATAGTCGGGTTCGACTGTATGCTGCTCGTCCGGCACTTTACCCCGGTTATGTGGAGAGGCGGTGCAAGCATTGTGGGCCTAACACATCACGAAGAGCTCAAAATGCACCATTTCCATGGTAGGCATGGTTACGGTGGCTAGCGACACATCAGGCTTCGGCCTTTGGCTGAGGTGGTCCACGAGAGCAAGAAACTTTGTTCGAAATAACACAGCACAGTTTTCAGTTCTAAATAGCAGGAATTGTGACCCTATTCAGCTGCACGACATTGCCGGAACCAACCAATCAGTTTGCATTGATAAATTAAAATTATGAGAGTTCACTGCAATTGAATATTGCAATGAGCTCCATTGGTGTACACTATAAAGTGCAAGAACTTTATAAACTTAGTAGCTAACTGACGCAGCAAACTGGCACAGATTTCTTTCTTACACATGCCAAAAGATAGCAGGAGTCATGACACCATCAACATATACTTATTGTGCAGTTGAGCATAAAAGTTCAACAGCAAGGAGGCGAACCACCTCATCTGTCTCCATTGCGGCCACCATCTTTGTGACGTGGTGCTCGCCCATCTGTGCAGCCAGGACCCAGAGATGGTCACTAGCACCCAGGGTTGTGGCCAGCTTTGTGAAAAGTGGTAATCGTCTATGCTCGGGAATGTCCAGGAAGGCCCCGACAAACACCCGGGTCACCGATGCCACCGCACTTTCCGAGGCCTCGGCCGACTTGCTCTCGCCAGCGCAAGCCTGCAGGAACACGAGAAAACAAGTGGGACAGCAATGTTACTGCTTGAAGAATGAAGAAATCTTCTAGAATGAAGCTGTGGGTGAATATGTTTTTCATCTATGCGGGACTCCGTTTTTGCAGCAAAGATTAGTTTGTGTGATCTGATAATCACAAAGCATATGCATCGTAAGAGACCAGGGGACATGAAATGTTCTCATTATAACATGAAATTTTGATTCCTGGTTCTTTTTTGATAGGCATTTTACTTCAAAACATAACTTCTTGTGACACAACTTTCAGGAGGTGTTGATTGGCTAACCTAAAGGAAACACAAAGAAGCAACTTGTGGGTCGACAGGCATGACTTCTCTGCCAGTATTATTTCCCGATCCCACATTCGTCAGTGCACAGGCGAATGCATAGACAAGTGCATCCACTAGTGGAAATTAATTCCTATGTCAGTTAATGCAGGATGAAGAAACACATTTCTATGTTTGATCTCACAAGGTTGGGCAGGAAGTGGACGACAGCGTGCTTCATCAAGCAGTCTGCCCATGAAGAAAGGCAAGTACTCATGCCACCCCCCCCCCCTTTTTTTTTCTTTACAATTCAGTGGCAGTCGCAGCAGGTAACAGGATGGAGAGCAGAACCATTATGTCAATGAATTACCTTTACCATGGTGAGATATTGCATCAGATGCTGTTTCACGTAAAGTGAAAGACCCACATCACCATAAATGCATTTGGATTTAGCTAATGCTAAAGCAAATACAGTAAAACAGCCACAAGATTAGCTCATTCGGGTGGTAACTGAAATGGCACTCATACAGCCTGGTACAGGAACCTGGTGCATCATATTCAAAGTGAGTTCACTTTGCATGGCTTTCATGCAGGACCAGGAGCTCTGTTAGGCAACCCACCTGAAGCAGGGCAGGCACGACCGTTTCAACCGTCTGCATGACTGTCTGGAAGCTGTAGTTGTCGTCCAGTCGCAGAAGGCTGGCCCCCATGAAGGTGAACACCGAGGTTACATTGTGGAGAACTTCCTCCTGCACACAGGTCAGCAATGCACAGTTGTCGCAATGACTTCATTTCCATAGCTTCAAAAGGCAGACAATGTTATTCCATAAAATGCACGTAAGCGTGAAGTTAGTTTATAACCAGGGGTGTGCGAATATCAAAATTTTCTAATACGAATCGCATACGGATACTTAGCATCGAATATCGAATTTAATAATGATGTGCACATGCACTTATCAGGGTGCCTACGAAGCTGACATTTCCAAATTCCCCAAGTTTTCCAGGTTTTCCCTGAGTGCCTTTGCAAGATTCCCCAAGTAACACAGAACCATGTTTTATGTCAAGAGAGACTAACACCACGTCACCTGATGCCACTCCCTAGTAAGCACGTTAAAAAATAAAAGATGACTTAATGCAGTTTGAATAGCGAGGAGTAGCGTTTACATTCAAAAGAAAAATCGAAGGGAGGCATTAGTAAAATGCACAGCGAATAAAATATCTTTAAAGAAAATGGCAAAGCCTATTGCTAATCGAGTCAAACATTTTCAAATACAAGTAAAAAGAGACGCATACAGAAACAAATATTTTCGAATACTAGCTACTTCTATCAACTGATAGCAAGCTCATTGGTATGAGGCCTGAACTTTGTCACAAGTGAGATTCTCTCTCAGCAGCTGGAAAGTCAACCACAACTGTCCTGGCATACACTCAGCCCATGCACAACGCCTCAGTGTTGTGTTTTGCTGGTTTAAGGAGTTTATTTTGGTTTGGATGAGGGACACCTGCATGTCAGCATCAGCCAACACTATGATTTTTGGCCTCAAGCTTCTTCCTTTCCCATTCATTCTCAATGTGTCAGTCCTTTCTGTTCTCATCCTCCTTCCGCCATGTATTCGCCCCACGGACCATTTGAATCATCCTCTTGGTCAGTTGTACAACCAACGTACAATTTTTCGGACTCCCTAGGGGCCACGAAAACGTCCAAAAGATCAGGCAGTCCGAAAAAATGAATGCATGTCTTTTACTGCCCTTAAAGGGCCCCTCATCAGGCCCCATAGCAAATTTTGGTTATGTGTTGGAAATTGTACGTGTCCTCTAGGGAATGTTCTGCCACAAAAAATTTTGATATCGGCTCATTAATAACCAAAATAGAAATATTTCAGTGCCGCAAACCCATGAGTTCAGCAGGCGGCCTCCACTGACAAGCAAGGTGCTCTCTTCCCTCGCCCCGTCAAGCCTTCACAAGCGAAATTCCTCCCCTGCGTACTCCCATGCCAGACCTCGAGGATCATGTGACGAATACGTCACAGGCCCCGCCTTCATTCTTTTTTCTCCTCACTTATTTCTTTTTTTTTCGGAGCTGCACACTTCCGCTGACTGCGCCGCGCGCGAACTGTTGTCTCGTTTGCGCAGCGCACAAGGAAACATGACTAGCGGTATAATTCAGTGCTACACGAATACTGAGGCAGAACAAGCGGGTCGCAGAGCGTGAGTGTGATATTGGTGCTTGCACTGTGACAGGAGACGGCAGGTGCACGCGTGTATAATTAAGGAATACAGTCGCCGACTGATTTTTCGGACTCCTAAAATTCGGACATGCTCAATTGTTCGGTCTGCTTCACTGCACCGCCATTCTCCCCATAGACCATAATGTATAATAACTGCCGAAAGTTCGGACACCTTGCAACCTCTCGTTGCTGACAGTGGCGAATTCTTTCAATGATCATGGTTATATTGCGCTCAGTTTTACAAACACGATATTAAGGAAGGACAGGATGTGGACGGATTGCGCTGCGTCCGTCCACGTCCTGTCCTTCCTTAATATCGTGTTTGTAAAACTGAGCGCAATATAACCATGAACGTTCACCAACTAGCCCCCTTCATTGCTTCTTTCAATGAAAAACACGGCTCCGAACGGCAAGAACCTTAATAGTGAAAGTCGAAGCAGCTAGACCTAGCGTTGCCGCAGTGTGGCTATGGCTGCCACCGGATCCCCGTGCAAGAGCGCCAGTTATAAGCGGCCAGATAATCGAAATGGCAGCAGTGGTGTTTTGATTAATGCCGTTTGGGACATGCAGTCAGAACAAAAAGTGAGGGACTCCAGAAATTTGGACCACCTGGGTGGGGTTCTTTAACGTGTGTCTAAATATAAGTGCACGGGTGTTTTCACATTTCACCGCCATTGAAATGCAGCCTACATGGCAGGGATTCGATCCCGTGACCTCGTGCGTAGCTGCCCAACACCATAGCCACTAAGCAACCACAGCGGGTGCGAGATAACCAAATGGCGGTTGTGGTAGGTGCAAATAACGTAATTTCGGACCAGGAGTCATGGCAGAAAGTCCATAAAATTGGGCAGTGAAGGGTTTCAGCATCTGAAATTTCAGGCGTTCTTATACAATGGCTCTGTGGGGTACGTGCCGCAAAGGCGTCCGAATTATCGGGTATGTTTGAAAAAAATAGGGCGTCCAGTAAATTGGTTGTGCATTTTATAGATAAATACAGGAACAAACAAAGCTGCAGAGAACGTAGAGGTAGAGAGCACCACGTGAGAGAAGCCACAGCAACCTACGGGGTACTTTTGGGCGGCGAGGTTTAGCAGCACCAAGGAGAGTTGCTGGGCCTGAGCACTCTGCGAATGACGCAGGCACTTCACAAGGGTGGCCAGCTCGTGCCGTGGCGCAGACAGGCCGTGCGCCTGCAGGCATGTCAGCACGCATTGGCGCAAGTATTCGGCATGTGGTGACTGGTCCAGCTCAAGGCTCCTGCAGTGAAAAAAAAAGGGGGGTGGGGGCACCACAATTTTAGAGCAAAGCTGTTAAAGAGACGCTAAAGGAAAACATTAAGTGAAGCTCGACTGAAAGATTAGGCTTCTGTAATAATGAATTTGTCATTTGTCTTGAGAACACAGATTTCATAAGGAAGAAAATCATAAAAATGAAAAATCAGAGAGGCACCACCTATTTTGGAGTATGGTAATTTCTCATGGGACGCCAGCACTGGCTGATTCAAAGAGCAGCAGAGATGGTTGGTCAAGTCAACACATAACCCTCCAACAGATAATCCTGTTGCAGCAGCTGCTGCAACCTGGATTCAATCCTGCAACCTTGTGCACTGCAGCAAAATGCCATAACTAGAGTTACAGACAACCATTGGCTTATTCCTACCCACCAATGCCAAAGTGTGTAAATACATCCCAAGGGCTGGGCTTTGCTGAATGTCCATGCGTGCGTTCCATTACTAACCGCATCCAGTGTTTTCTAACCTTTACTTAACCCAAAAGCTTAGATGCTTCAAGGGCAAATGCGTCTGACTGTGCAAGAGCTACTACCACCAGCCTCTGAGACCTAGCAAAGGCGAACTATACACTGTCAACTCCACTGTACAGCCAAACCTCGTTATAATGAAACGTAATTTAAGAAAACAACGAATATAACAAAGTAAGTGAACTTGCCTTGAAATACTCATAAACATTTGTAGTACAGTGCATGTAGTAATGGACATAAAGTATTTCTGGCTGCCCCTCCAACACCGTTATGATGAGGTTTTACTTCATCTCCCCGTCAATTCTACCTCTGTGCCTGCGTCACTGATAAGCCAACATGCTATGCCAAATATTTGGCCACCTAGCAGCAGCACAAACTGTTTGAGCTGGTTATGTTGAGAACAGCAAGATCTAAGCACTCTTAGCACCACTCAGAAGATCATGCATGATGCAGCAGTTAACCCTTTCAGCCTTGTGTATTTCTTCATATAACTACAGTGCTTGTTTTGTTCTGTTTTTTAATGTAAAGAAATTTCCTGAAAGACAAACTCACATACGAGAAAGAAGCAATTTTGCAATTTTGATTAAAGTTATGGATAAAGCATCAAATTATACCATAAGGGCTGAGAGATTGTAAACAGACACTTCTCGTATCCTTTGAAACACAAATAGCCTCTTTCCAGTGTCCATTAAAGGCGCCGCAAAAATATTCTTCACATTTCCATTTAACGTCGTCATGGACCTATAAAGGTAAAAAAATATATATATATATATGCTAAAGGAAGGTTATTGCATATGCCTGGTTTGCTTTTTCGTTTGAAGAAAACATTTCTTGTCCTACTGAAACCCCAGCTACTGAAATTGAATAAAGACCGTCCAAGTTTCGCATTCCTAGGTTAATTTACCCCATTTATTTCCTTTCTTGATGCCTGCATGACTTTTGCAATATTGGAGCCAACTTATGCCACAAGGGTCAAAAGTGCTGGGTAGAAGCGCACGACCTTACTTCTTGAGCAGGGCGTACAAGGGTGCCACGAGGCGCGAGACGTCTTCAATCGACTTTCGGCTCTGGATCATCTCCAGCAGGATGAGGATGCGCTTCCACTGGGGTGACTCAGCCGGGTCCTGCTCTTCCGACGCATCCATCAGCCTGTTGGCAGATTAGTAAAATAATTTTAAATGAAATTCAGGTGCTTTGTGTGTCAATACCACAATCCAATTATGAGGCATGCCATAGTGGTGGCCTCCTGGTTCATTTTGACCTCCTGGTACTCTTTAACATGCACCCAAAGCACAGTATACAAGCGTGTGCACATTCTGCCCCCATTAGAATGCAACTGCTGCAGCTGGGATCAAACCCATGACCTTACACTCAGCACAGCAAAGCCATAGACACTGAGCTACAGTGGTGAATTGGCAGAGAAGCGACGTTGCAGCCTGATTCTTTGCCACAGAGGCAAACACTCCCTGATGCGAAGTAAAAAATTGGAGACTCAGGAATAAAGAAGGGGCTATGGTGGACTGGAACTTCAACTAAGCATTTGGTTCCATTTTTGCCTGCCTCCTCTTCCCCTGAACAATATTGATTTGCACGTGAATGCTAGACAAGTGTGTTCATCAATGAATACTGAACCACTTGCCTCATCTTCTTGGCTTCCCGAACCGTCTTAGCTGGGCTCTGCCGCGACGTGCTAATCCTCTGCAGAGGTTCCACGAGAAGGCTACCGAAGGAACACACCTGCAAGTATATGCATGAAACATGCCGCATGCTGTAGGCGAAGGCAGTAGTACTTGTGCCAGACAGCCATCTGCAAATCTTCATACAGTCCAGGCTCGTTACAACAGATCCACACGCAACATGTTTTCGGACACAACAGACCACTCATCTCACTTTGTTTGGTCTGCCTATATTATCAATGCAAGATGTACCACTTTTGACAGATCCAGCTATAACGAACTATCAGTTACAATTTAAGTTTTTGGGCAAATTTGCTCAAGATGGTGTAAATACAATGTAGTTTGCTGTGGTAATCCGTGTGCGGGGCAGTGCACTGCACGGAACTATTTTCGGCCACTTGCGGAAAATGCACTTTTTCTTAAAGAGTGAATACACTACCGACAAGCTTCCCACTAGGTAGCGCCGTGCTATGTGCCGCCGGCAGAGAGTATTCGTGTCGACCACGCAAGCGGCCTACTGTCGGCTCGGTGTCTAGAAAGTGCCAATGGTGCCATTAGGCTTGATCAGCTTCGAAGCAAAGCCACAAAACTATACTTATATGGCACTTCAAAAACAACCGCCGGCAATCACAAAATGCAACGTTTTCAGAACACTTTACTCCTCGTTGCATCAATTTGTACAAAATAGGATACTGGCAACAAGATCGGGCTGTAGGTGGCAATACCGTCACCGCGTTAGTGTGGATTGGTAGTCAGCGCCGCAAATTGATATGTACACGGTGGCGCTTCAATGTGAGCGATCTGGGCCGACCGCTTGGCAATTTTTTGCACGATTATGTGCATGAGAATCATGGAAACACTTTTCAATTATTTTAAGACCCAACATTATTACGTTATTTGTTCTATTTATGAAAATAACGGCCGCTGCCTTCTGTCAAGCTACCACCATGCTAAATAGCGCATTATATTAGCCTCCAGCAACTCAGTTTTGCGACATACTGTGTCTGGCGACTGCAATTGTACCTGTGATCTCTTGGAATATTTTATCTCCGCTTCCCTTTTCTGATCAAAGTAACAAAGCGCAGAAATTCACCTGTGAGGTAAAATTACTTCTGCCTAGTGGAATATCCACATAGTAGAAGGGCACCTCAGGAATAGCTAAGGATTGTCACGTAACCACCAAGCGACAGTCCTGGAATTAGTATAAGCTCTAAGATAGATTTATCCTGCGACATGATAATTACGCTTAAGACTTCTTTTTCTACTGCTGAGGGATCTCACGCCACTTCGTACATGTCTTGTGGTATCACAAAGACTGAGGAATGATCAAAACAAGTCAATACAAGAAATAGCTAAAATAGTGGGTTCAGGTATCGATACGACCACTTCATTTATTTAAAAGAGAGCCAAAATTTTTTTGTGAAGTACTTGTATCAAAATGTGGCGATAAAATTTGAATGATCATGACGAACAGAGAGTGCAACGATCATATCAGGCACTCGATTGTGCAGTCACTGATATTACGGCAGTGTAAAGACTACAGCACAAAGCCAAACGAGCCTCTTGATCGTCAAAAAGTGCATACCATCATTTACAACTGCACTACAACCACGAAATAAACAGACCTTAACAGATATCAGTGCTCTACATGCACACGTAAATGAGTAGCAGCTAGCAGACAACGCAACATGCCATCCACATGATCGTGGTTCAGCCAGTGTCCGCCAGATGGCGACTCGCATTCTATCTCGCAGCCAACAGTCTTCTATTCGCAGGGTCCAGACTGTGAAGCATCTGATGTGGTCGAGCCATCTCGCATGCAGCTGTCTTGCTGCCTGGACAAGATGGCAGTGGGACATGAAACAGTGTCACTTGGCTGTCATACCACCCACGAGCGAGTCAACAGGCTGCCCCCAAGTTTTTGGCAGGATTCAGGCCCTTGCTTGCGTGCACAGGACGGGGCCTGGGGAGATCAGATCAAGGCACCGTAAGGTGCATACGTTCTCTTTGTCCGTTGCCGGCAACTTCGGCTCATCGGGGTCCTGGCCTCGGCAGGTTTTCAGGCTCTTCCGTTGCCTTGATGTCCGAGGCAGCACCATCCGATCATGCCCTGGTCTGTTGCTCTGTTTGTTTCTCTTTCTATTTCCTCTGCTGTAGGATGTGCAATGGCAAGCAATGGCCGAAGGATAGGCGGCCACGCTAGGCTGGGTTCTTTATTCTTTGTTTTCTCTGTCGTGGTGGGCCATTAGACTGACCTAGAATAATAAATGTTCTTTATTCTTATCCGCAGAGCTTTGCTTAGGGTCTCCCTTGCTGCGTGTATGGGCTTGCCTTCCCCTAGATGGGACTGACTGGACATGCACATAGTGCCATGTCAGCACATGGAACGAAGCAGGCGCTGATGCGGCTACCTGTATGGTGGCTCAGAGTGCTCAAACACATGGCAGTCGTTCCGCGCACAATGTGAGTGGTGTTTGTGATCACAGCATAAATAGGCTAATGATGAAGATTGCCACCAGGTGAAAGTAATAAATATCGCTGTAGCGTTTACTTTGAGAATGGTCTCCCATACAGGCTTGATTGCATACACTTGAAAACTAAGCTTCCAGGTGAGTGCTCTTACAGCACGGGGCGTGCCTAAGTGCGAGTCACGACCAGATGCCAAAACGGCACCTGATATTTTAGCAAGCCCGACGACTCTCTTTAGAATGCGAAGCTGATTACAAGCAGACTTTTGAAAACACTTCCAGAAATGAAACGCAAGGTTCAAATTTTATTCTCCCATTTTATTTTTCATTCATTTCCTAGCATTGTACCAAGCGACCAATGCAATCAATAATGGCTGCAAAGTTGCTGGTTCCTTGCCAGAAATGAAACATACCATTCAATAAACGTAAATTAATACATGGACAAGCTAGAACCTTTTGCTTCACACAAACAATGTGGCAGCAAAATTTCTAAAGTATCTAAAAAAAAAGATACAACTGTCCTATAACAGATCCAAGTGTTGTGGTAAATACAGAGGGCAATAAGCCTGAGCAATGTTGACGAGGAGCTTTTTAACAAAATTTATATGCCTTCTAAAGTTGACATCAACCCAGTCAAATCAACAAATGCGAAAGCTTTGTTTTGCCAAACAAAGCCAAAGCTTTGGTATTTAGCGCCGTATCACTTTATCACCATACCAGAACTCACCTAGATCATACATTGCTACTCTGTAAATTGAATTCTTATACTGATGTTATTTCAGTGTCCTCTAGTTACTCATCGTGTACCAGTTTTTAAATATATTGAGCTGTATAACAATGCGTAACTTGCAAAATTGCTTTCTGCCTTGAGTCAAAATTGATGCCTCTTATGTGACTTATAACAGGAGGACCCGCTGCCATTGCAGTTTCAAACTAGGGGACCTCTGTCTCTATAACACACCAATACTACACAGGTACCACTGATGATGAAACAATAAACTGAACTGAAAGACAGGATAAAGAACAGAACAGTGGAGCTCATTCTAGCTGTTTGGGTCTTCCATACCTTGCGCAATGCTCTGAGCACTGCCGAATGCTGAACCGCTGGTGGCGTGTCAAGGGCCAGGTCGACGAGAGTGTCGAGCAGCGCCACCTGATTCTCTTGGGGAAGTTTCTTCACCAAGTCCTTGTTCACCTGCGCAACAAAGGAAAGCAGTTTGCGGGCACAGAAGCCTGGCAGTGAAGCTATGCGCACAGAAGCTTGGCAACGACCCAAGGTGGGGATATCGACACCATTTGATTGGTGCGTCATCATTTTGTTTACACTCCACCCATCACTGCACTAAGCAAAAGTTTAATGCAATGAATGGTGGAGCATGGTGGCCCACTTCCACATGGTCATAGCGGCACATCTTCAAACTTAGTTGGAACGACAACTGGGTTCAACGTTACGCACTATGCTGGGGCAATAGCGCATGAACATGGAAACCAAGAAGCACTTTTTAGCAGAAGTGGAACTTCATAAGGTACTGACTACAGCATATCTAAAGATATAACCATATGTGCATGGAAAATGAATACATAAGCACGTGTCTTATCTCATGGCATGGCAAGTCTGAAGAGTGCCTGCCTAGTGAACTGTGACATCTTCGTACTCCTGAGCTCCCACCCACCTCATAGTAATAATCAGAAGAGCTAGTTAATGAGCATTCCAGTAACACATCTCAGCAGATCTACTGGGAAGCTATTGCTTGACTACTTCGAAACTCAAACTCTGGTGGTTCGTGCTCAAACCTTTCGTTCGTAAATATTAGCGAGGAAAAAGCCTTATTACAACAGCCTTATTGCAAGATATGTTCTACATCTTTCATAAAACATGGTACAGAGCACCTTTCAGTCATTCGTTGCCAACATGAACTTACAACTTGAAGCACCATGGTAGCCACGGAATCACTACCCTCGCACGTCTTTGTGCTGCGCAGTGCATTTTCCAACGTCTCTACAGCTCCTTCGATGTCAGCCAGTCGATGAACTGCGCCCAAGTTGTACTTTGCAAAGCAAGCCTCGAGCAGACGTGCTTCGGCAGCAGGTAGTGACGACGTGGGTGCGACGTCGCGAGCTTCAGGACCGAGCGTCGCTGTGATAACTTTCACAGCCGCCTCCAGCATGGCCTGCGCAGTTTACGTTGTAATTATTACTGATGTAAAAACCCACAAAAACACGGAAAACCCCACCCATAGAGATAGACAGACATGGAAGAAAAAGGGGGCTATTACACACAATGCCACCGCAGTGCTACAACAATCAACTTCTAAGCAAGCGGTCATGGGTGCAACTGTCTAGCTGTAGCAGCAACATCCCAAATGAGGCAGAACAAAACAATACTGCTGCACAGTGATATGAGTGAATTTCAAAGAAATGCAATCCTGCAGTGGTTGTGTGGAAACTACCATTAAAAATATTTAGTCTCCTGTCAAGTTCGTGTTAATGTAATCATATACTGGAAACAGTGAAAGGTAAGCATGACAGCAATCATAGATTGGCATCAGAAACGGCAGAAAGTGGCATGGTCTCAACTTTACGAAATGAATGAGCTCTGCTAAAAACGCAACTGTTGTAACACTGCACTGATGGTGAAGGACCAGATGGTGCCAAAACAGGTTCATGAACTTAACTATTTGTTGCGTGAACAGTAGTCTAGTGTAACTGTGGTTAGCTGGTGGTGAAGAACGGTCACCGGAAAAATATAAACAATGTATGTGTGTGAAAATGGTTCACATCGTCACAATTTTCACAGATTTGAATTATTTGTATGATAACACATACATGCTCTTATATCCTGTCAAATTATCTTTGAGGTTTCGGCGGTCTCACTATCTGGCTGAGCTAGGTCTTCGAAAACGAAGCAACGCATCTACGTGTGATTGTGCAGTTTCATGAATTGCTGCAGTCATGTGTGCACTTACATGGCACAATGAGCTGACAGCATAATGCAGGTCACAGGGACACTTCAGCGTGTCTACCAAGTGACATTTCCAAATGCCCTGAGTTTTCCAGATTTTCCCCGAATGCCTTTGCAATATTGCCCGAGTGACACCAAACCTTATGTCAAGACGCGCATGACGATTATGACAAAACATGCATATATCGAAGAAAATCAGAAATTTTTCTCGCTGATATTTGCACATAACGAACATATGCTTATACCAAGAAATTTGATATAACAACGCATTTTTATGCTGAATGCGACTTCGTTATAAAGCAGTTCAACTGTATAGTATTAACACGATAGCATTAAGGGCCCAGAGTCGCAGAAAATCTGGCGCCGGCATCCCGCATCCAGCAAATCCTGTTGAACTATGCATACCCAACCACGCAGACCCTCCGTGTAGCTAAAGAAGTTACTGAACTACAGTGGAATCTCGATAAACAGAAATTGCTTAAACGGAACTGCCTCTTAAAAGGAACACCATTCTCATGGTTGGTTGGTTTTGTATTCATGCAATTGTATTCAACTTTGTCTCTCAGTAAGTGTAACTCCTAATAAACGGAGCCAATTTCCATGGTACCTTGAGGTTCTGTTAGGGTGGCTAGAAGGGGAGGTGTGAATACCGGCGGCGCTTTCCTTCAGGCGCCCTGACCCCCTTGCGCACCGATGCCACCAGGGGGAACGCGGCGCTGCTGCTCGCGGCATGGTATTAAGGCGTGGTACTCCCGCGCTGGCCTGCGCCTCCGCTGTGCAGTTGGTCTCGTCGCCTATTTTGGAGTGTTCCTCGCGACATTCCATCATTCGAGGGCGAGATAACCACCAAAGTTATGTTGAGCACCGTAGCAACGCACGGCTAGCTTATTACTTTGCAGGTTATGTGGCGAGAAGGCGTGTTTTGCCCACTCATTGTGAAGACTGCGAAGCAGCATGGCTTAGTGATAAAGGCAATATTCCCCTGCAGAGAGCTTCCATCAGAGGCATCCAAAGAGTGGGACCTTGGGGGCCTTTTATATCCCTCAGAATCGTTCTATAAGCTGGACTACGCCCTTGAAAACAAACTCACTTGTTTATTCAGTGTAACACGCTTGCGTGCTGTGGCCGAGATTTTGCAGTCAATTGGTGAAAT
This sequence comes from Dermacentor variabilis, assembly GCF_050947875.1. Taxonomy (NCBI): domain Eukaryota; kingdom Metazoa; phylum Arthropoda; class Arachnida; order Ixodida; family Ixodidae; genus Dermacentor; species Dermacentor variabilis. The sequence continues at coordinate 105,764,733 of NC_134576.1, forward strand.
ACCAAAGGTTGGCTGACTAGACCATTCTGCTACCCTGACAGCCTCAGTTATACGTTTTTATTGCCTCACAATGATTCACTTTTTGCTTAAAGGTGTCGATGAGCAGAGCAGTGAGAAGAAACGAAAAACACTGAAACCTTGTGTGTTGTACATTTTTTCCTCACTGGTAAATAAACGATTTCATGTCCAGATCTGTTGCTTCACTCTCTGCAATCATAGTAAATTGCTTATATGAGCGTCAAAATGACATGCTACAGGTCTGCAAGCGCAGACAAAAAGTGGTTTGTAAATACGTCCAGACGTTATCAGGTAATGTCTGCAGTTTACAGGTCCTACGGCACGCATAGGGTGATTGACTGCTGATCTCGAGGACAACGGTCGCATTTTCAGGGAGGCGATATGCAAGGTGCCCGTGTGCCGTATGATGTCAGTGCGCGTCAAAGAAACCGAAGTGGTCGAAATTTTTTCGAAGCCCTCCACTAGCCCCTAACACCCAAAGCCGTCTCACGAAATGCGCACAGACAAAACGCATTTGAATCTCGATACAGTGTGCATTGGGCCCGTAAAATTTCACAGGGGTAATGATGTGGGCTGACATAACATTGTTTTCATGATAAAGCTTCATTCTTTGACGCTTGCAGAAAGCGCACGATACCCGAAACGGGCTCACTTTCACTTGGGTGATAGACATGCAGCCGACGCGAGGCTGGCGAGGCGCTAATTTCGGCTTTAATTTCGGCTGCGTGCTTACCCCGCCTTGGTCAACAGCGCCGCCCCGCGGCATCGGTGCGCTGTGGGGTCATGTTTGCGCCGCCGGTATTCACACCTCCCCTTCTAGCCACCCTAGTTCTGTTTAAAGAGAGTCCATTTTTTTCCTTTTTTCCTTTTTTTCTCCCACTCTTTTCTGGAATCCTTTAATCCCATTCCCCATCCCTATACAGAGTAGCATGCCAGCGGTTATATACGCACCAGCAAAATTCTCTGTTTTTCTAATAAAGAGCCCTCTTTCTCTCTCTCTCTCTCTCTCTCCATTGTAACTGAATTTCTCAAAGTAAAATACGTCAGAAAAATTGTAAAGCACGACTTACACACAACCTACAGACACGATAGTGTTGGATTGTAATTTGAACATACAAAAAAAATATAATTCTGTTATGTGGAAACTCAAACACAAACCCTGCTTCCAGCGTTTTTACCATTCATAGACTGACCACGGCATCTGAGATTGGCACGCACCAGTGCACACAAATCTCGAATGCCACGGAGCAGCGTGCCTGATTCCTTGCAATACCTCCAGATGGCGCTCGCCTTCACCGCACCACAGCCCAAACAAGAGGCCACGTTTCTACCAGAAAGCTCACCTTCATGCATAGCATTTGCCGCCACCATTTCCTGGTAAGCATTATGGTTACATAAGCTGCAGTTGCCGGGAAGCGTGAGAAGCAGTCGGGGACCTTTGAATGCTATCGTATTCCACTCTTAAAGGCGACGCTTACGCGTCCTTCAAATTTTTACAATTGCAGACGCAAAGGCATCACTGCCTTTCATGCTTTCATACATAGTGATTATTAATAAACTGAATGAATGTCCACAGACACAATCAAAAAACTGCGACTGTTAGGTTATGACTGCGGACCGCGAGCGTGAGGATGTGACTGCAGACGCCTGTGATCAAAGGCTAAAATTAACTGAAAGTTAAAACAGGTACTAAAAGGGGCCATTAAGTTAAAATGTGAGCAAACTGCACTTCTACAATAGCAAAGTTACCACTGTTACCACGAGAGGAGGCTTTGCAAGAAAAGATACAAAAACAAAAGACTCGTGGCAAAGCCACTGAAGTTAGCACACCAGCTCAGCATCACGTCATCGATCTCGACAGTGTCTACTCAAGTCTAGATAGATGTTTAATAATAAATTGTGTGCGTCAGTGAATAAAACAGCGTTTTCTTAAAGAAAGCAACTGGAATGCCAATGCATTTCGTTGGACACTTTGCAAATAAATACCTCGAATCTGGTGCAGTCCTGAGAATTCATTCCGAGTGAATACGCCCTGTAAACTCACCGACTATAATTCGTAGATTGAAATAGTGGTCATAATGGTAATAATTAAACAGGTAATTAACATAATCAGGCTGATTATATAATTATTTTGATTTCTCATGGAAGTAATAGAGTAATTTAGATCCATAATTAGAATTCTGCTATCTGCGACAGGCAATTTTTAAAAATTTGGCACAGCTAAAAAGAACACGCTGAATATTGGAGGCTATAAAGTGGGCCACTGGAAGCCAAGCCAGCGGAATATACAACATGGCGGCATCCAAGATAGGGTGGCATGGCTCGGAACAAGCGCTTTAGTCTGGAAAATCAAACTTTGGGGCCTAAATTCATCCGAAAAATCAGTTGCACAAATGCATTAGCTCTATGGGAACCCTGAGGGTGCGCTTATTAAGTCTGAAATATCCACCAAGTCCGAATTTTTCGAGTCCGAAAAATCCGTCAGCGACTATATCCATTGGCAGGACAATTTCACTTCGTTAAAACTGGGTTGTGAACACATGCATATATCTCTACGGGGATTTCAAGGGGAACTTATTTACTTCAATATACAGTGGAATCTCGATGATACGATCCCGGCTAATACGAATTTTTCTGTGGTCCCGGCCGAGCCCCATTACTTTGCAACGTGCTAGAGAACGGTTGTTACAAATCAATTTTCGACCCGCATCGGTTGATACGAATATTACCGAAGACACTTTGGAAATTTGAAAGTGTGCTTGGCGAAAGCCAGACGCTGCTACCATCTGCGCTCTGCTTCCCTGGCTTTACTGTTTAGTGAAATGGCCGGTCGCTGCTGCCGTCTGCGCTCCAATTCATTCGCTTTGGTGTTCGGCGATATCGCCTGTCGCTGCTGCCGCTTGCGTTTTGCTTCCCTGCCTTTAGTGCCCGGCGATCTAATCAGTCGCTGTTGGCGTTTCCGTTCTGCCTCCCTTGCTTTCGCATCTGGTGACATGTTCATTTGTCGCATGCGCATTCGTTCTTGTTCTTCTGGTGTTTGATGTTGGGGAATCCGGCATCCGCTGCCGCTTCCCCGAACCGCTTGGCACGTAATCACTGGGCCGCTTCAGAGCTATGGGTCTCACTCACTCGACTGCAACGAGACGTCTGACGAAGGAGCGGCGGTGCAGCTGCCACCGCCGACGCCTGCGCGCTCGTTCTACCGCTACTGTGTGACGTCATGATTGCTATGCGCAGCTGCGCCCCCGACCAGTGCGCCGGTTGCTAAGGAGGGGAGGAGGTTGCGCCGCTGCGCGGAGGAGAGGCCACAGTTGGCACCATTCCATCGTACGGACGGACGCGACCGTGAGCCCCACCGACGGCAATGAAAGAGAACAGCGCGCAGTTACACGATTTTTCCCTCTCTCTTTTGGTGTGGAGGCGCGGGCGTGGTGCCAGACAGCGCGGAGGCCGCGACTGGCCACGAAGAGTTTGAAGCAGTGGCACTTTTGTTGCTTTTGTGCTTTTCCTCCTTTTCCACGTGCCATCGGACGGAGTGGCTGCTGTGCTTCTAGCCGCGTTCTTGTGTTAGACGTGGGCAACAGCGAAGGACCACCGGCGGCGGCTGAAACGCTGCATGCGCTCGAAGTTCTGGGGCGTGCTATGGCCGCGGATGAAATCAGCGACGACACGTGCACGCGTTTTTATGGATTTGAACAAAGTCTGCTAATTGACCTGACAAAGAAAAACAAGCAGAAGGACATCGGAGACTTTTTCTTCAAGAAATAAATGCTTTTTACGTACGTGTGCCTGAGTGAATTCACCTCTCACTCTTTTAATTTAGCTAGATTTAATTGTTTGGCTGATACGAATTTCGGCTAATACGAATATTTTTCGTGACCCCGTGAGATTCGTATCAACGAGATTCCACTGTATTCACTATTTCGTTAATATCCTGTTTCGCTATAATGCAGTTTGAGTGTATTCCTGCTCCTTGATGGCTGTATTTAAAGCTACCATAATTGCAACCACGTGCAACATTACTGAAGCCACAAACTGAGAACACTTTACCTTGGAGTCGATGCGCGACACCAGTTTCAGTATGCCACACCTCATCGCGACGGGAACTTGTTTGTGGTTCAGCAGTGCCAGCAACGTGTTCGGCTTCTTCAAGGTGGTGTCCCAGGAAGCGATGAGCTTCAGCAGCTTCCTGCAAGCAAATGAAACAAGAAGGCAAGGCTTTTAGATGCCTTGTGCAAAGCTGAAACATTCAGAAGATCAGGCTCTGCAAATATCTCATGCCAACGATAATAGGCTGATTACACTATGATTAGCAACATGCAGCCTCTACTGCTAAATGTTGCAGATAGTTCCAGGATTTAAGGCAGCAAACAGCAGTCGTTCGCAACCGCCCAACAAAACTTTCATTGGGCCAACATAATGTACACTGTTGGACCTTAATATAACAAAGTAAACTTAAATTTGCTTTGACATGGCTTGTCTTAATGAGTACGCTACTGCTACAGTAAAACAAAAAAATGGGAGACCCAAGAGAATATCGGTACAGGCACAAGGTAAAATCATTTAAGCTGACTTAGACTCCACCCTGCCACCTCTTCATGGCACCCCCCCTTCCCATGTAACCACGCTCTATTTTTTTTCTTTGTTCCTTGATCCAGCCCGAAGCATGCAGTAAAACAACACCAATTACCGTGAAGCAAAATATTTGTTGATTTATTATGCTAGCAAAAATGTGAAGTACTAAGCTAAAGCTATGTGTAATGGCACATCTAGACACACAGGTGCATTTTGGTTAGTGGCCTGGCTGGTGAGCGCCCGACACAGTAAAACCTAGTTTATTCAGAAAATCGAATATTTTGGACCTGTCCTCTGGTCCCGGCCGACATATGCATTATTTAATGCAACGAAACTCTCGTTAATTCTGACCTATTTGACCGCAGATCGGTTAATTCGGACAACTCTTGGAGCTGAGAGCACCGCAAATGTGCAATGCAGAAGAGCGAAAACGGTGTTAGCGTGCACCAAAACAAAGTGGCGGAGTTCGCATCACCATAGTCATTCGTGGAAATCGTACGTGAAATGCCAGAACGCATCATGCCTATTTGTGCCTTTAAAGGCTTTCTTCTTGCGTTTACCGCCGCACTTAGCACCGCATTGGCCGTGTGCCTTCACGACTACATAGTTGCCATACATGATCGCGTCAATAGCAGCCGCGGTTTTGCCCACAGCGGTTGCGGCAAACAGCAGTTTCAACTTGGTGCTCGCGTCAGCTGCATGCCTTCAGAACCACAAGGTCGTCATGCATGATCGCATCGACAGCAGCCGCGGTTTCGTTCGCAACGGTTGCGGCAAACAGCAGTTTCGTTTTTACCCAGTGCGAAGCTGTCGAGGATGAAGAGCACAGTCTACATCACGATGGGCGGCCGTATATCGGCATGGTAATCCACCAATGGCTCACCAACTCAGCTTGGCACACTTACCCATGAGTACAGTGACTGATAGTCACTGTACACTTATTTCGCAGGCATGAGATAGAGTGTTAGTGAGTGATGAATGGTGTTAGTGTATGTGGGCATGAACAGGAGTGCATGCTAGTGAACTTGAGCAGACTTCAGCGTGAACAGGAGTGAGTGCCAGTTAACATGAGCATGAACAAAAGCCACAAGTGTTCATATTCGTGCCAAATCGGCAACCATTCAGTGGGCCTGCCAAAAGCTTGAGCACAATGCATCTGAACAATCCATTCTTGTTTTTCATCCAGCTGAGTGACTACAGCCAAATTCCCAGGTATTGTAGTAATAACCCATGTCAGTTGCTTTTGCAGTGCCCACAGTCGCTGCTCGCAGTGTTGACACATCTTTAGTTATGTTTTGTAGATCTTCTTTCTCCTCGTGAGGATAGTGAATCTAATCCCGGACCATCTACGGAAAAAATGCTTGAAGACATCATGCATGAAATACGCGAGATCAAGGTAAACGTAAGCTCTTCAAGCCCAGGTCTTGAAAATGGACTTATTTCTACTGCCAGGAAGGTAGATGACATCGTAGCCACTGTCACGGTATATGCGTGTAAAGTAGATAAACTACAAAATACCGTCGATCATCTGGTTTTTAAGGTAGACGATTTGGAAAGCAGAAGCAGGAGGAACAACTTATTCCTTCAAGGGCTTCAAGAAAAGAAGTGTGAGTAGCACCAGGTTTTAGAACAGGAAGTTACTAAGAAAATCCTTGAGGATGTACTGAAAGTTCCAACTGTATATATATAGAGCATATTCGTAGGCTTGGGAACCCATGTGAGAATCACTCCCGACCAGTCATATTTAAACTAGATAATGGTAGGGATAACATAAAGATTCTCAATACAGTGAAACCTCGTTACTATGAACACCACATTAACAAATTTCTCAGATTAACAAGCTTTTCAAAAATCTCCTGCTCATTGCTTTTAGTTTCAATGTAAAAATATTGTTACGTAGGAAGACACCGACGAAAAGCTATTTACAAGTATATTTACAAGGCAATACGCCGCAGTTGGCCAAGAGGCAACAGCCCGCGCTAGCTTCCAATCGTCGTCGTCGTCTTCTTACTGCTCGGCTCTTCGTCATTGGAAATACTATTCCGTAGCAATATTTCAGTACTACGAACTTCAGAATACCGAACTTTTCAGAATAACAATATTTTATCAGTTTCCATGTCGTGTGAACGCCTCAGTACTACGAATTAATATTCAAAAATATGAGGACTCTTTGATTTCCGTGTATCCATTATGGCAGGCGGAACAGTAGGCTAGCAGAAGACAGAGCATAAAAAAAAAAGACGCTGTGGCACATGGGTTCAGAAAACCCGAGATGGCGCCAGAGGAAAAGAAGGATCGCCAGAGGGGGACATTTTTTTTCCTCTTCTCTTGAGGAAGTAACAACACATCAAGTTTTGCGAGTGCATCCTCCACCCAGACAAGTGTCATCTAGCAACGAAGGCACATCTCTTCCTTCTCACGCACTACTTTATGCACACGCCTCTTCTTTCTTTCACACTTCTTTCTGCGGTCGTACCAGCTACATGCATGCAGAAATGTAACATCCATGCTTGCAGGGATGCCAAACCATCACACTGTTCAGACTGTGTCGTTACACAAGCTAGCACTTTGGAATAGTTCAGGTGTGTGCCTCGAGTAAGAAGTTGAGGTGTCCAAGGCAAGGAATGTGAAAAACAAACAAGCAAAATGAAACATTACATTTTATGGTTGACATGGAGCTTCTTCTTTGTTGGTGGTTTTCTCAGCGTCATCATTTCTTTTGCACGCACCACTCTATATACAGTGGTGCGGGGTGGCAGAATCTATGGAAATAGCAACACTGTGGGCCAACAGCCAACAGCGACACTTTCATGAATAGCTCATATGCTCAACTGATAGCTCAACTGATGAACTGATAGGTTGATGGATGAAATGATTAATTTCCGTGCTTTCATAACACCCTTTCAAAGTAACAAACAATTTGCCACAGACCCCTGAAGTTTGTTATATCAAGAGTTCACTGTAACGGTGCCAGTCTTAAAACTGCCAACATCACTTACAGCACGTAAATAGACAGGGACCAAAAGAATGATGAAGACAAGTGCTTACAAACTAGAAATATACTAGAGCAGGGTTTGAGTACGGGCTAGTTGGTATTCCATTGCAAACATCCCTTACAGCACGTACATAGACAGCGCTTGTCTTCGTCGTTCTTCTGGTCCCTGGCTATGTATACGCTGTAAGTGATGTTTGCAACGGAATACCAACTAGCCCGTTCCCAAACCCTGCTCCAGTCTTAAAGGTACCCCTTTCAGTATTTTCAAGGATTTCTCACCACATGTTCATTTATTGACAAAAAAGTAGTGGGAATGCACAAAGGAAAACAGGGACAATCCCAGCAAAGCGGTGTTCACTTATGAAAAGGTAGAATTTAATGACCAGCTACTCAGATGAGATGAAACACTCAACAAGGCAGTCCCTTTGAATGCCAAATGATCTGGTGCCCTAAACAAACCATATAACATACCAAAGCGAAAACAAAACATGATACCAGTGGGCATGCTCCTGCATACATGGTAGCTTACTATGTTAAGTGCCAATGCTGGGAGTATAACAAATTAAACTGGAGAACTAGAAAGCCTACTCCTGGCCTTTTGTCAGGATGTAACGCTCCTAACTGAAACATGGCTGAGCGAAAACACCACGGATGCAGACATAGTAGCAAGCTCACACATAATGGTTAGGAGGCATCGTGGTTAAAGGGGAGGTGGCGTAGCTATTATATTACAATATTAAAAGGAAGAAATGACTTCACAAGTGTTCCACACAAGATGAATGTTGGAATGGTCTGGATCCTTGTTCATTTACTGAATGCAACTTTCTAGTCAGTATAGTCTACAGAGCTCCCAAAGCTGACATTTCAATACTGCACTTACTGCATGAACTTCATCAAAAGAATGCCGAAAGCTACAACAAGATTACCAAGTGCGACGACGTTAACCTGGCCACAATAAATGGGAACAACTGTGCTCATTACCGCCTTGTACACAGTCTGGAGTGTTGCTTGACATTGTGTACTGCTTTAATCTGACACAGCATGTTCAGACACCGACAAGTGTCCCACGAAGACTGGCATTGACATTATCGAAAGTGCACCAAAGTAAAGCACTTAGATTTATCTATAATGTTCATGAGAGGCACATTTCAGTCACCGATCCGAGATTGTGATCTGGGCCCAAGACACTAGAAATTTGTCGCAAACTACAGCGTTTACAAACAATGTATAACATAGTTAACAGCCACACTAAAATTAGATTTGACACCTATAAGCAATTCAATGAATCGTGACAAACAAGAGGTAAGCACAATCAAACAATTTTAATGCCGCATATTAGAACAGTCACATATCATTCTTCCTTCCTGCCCAAAACAATATGTGAATGAAATTCCCTTCCTCAAAGCATGGTTAGCTCAACCACTCCCTGTCCTTTTTCATCTGCAGTGCAGGTGTACTTGTAATGTCATGCGTTAGCTGTCTCTTCTCATTTCTATTTTGATTCTGTTTTCTATTCTAACATCTCTCCTTTTACACCTTTCCTATGGTTCGCAAATGTGATGTTGTTATCGTATCTTTCTGTCATGACTTATGTATCAGAAAATCTTTGCCTTCTTTATTATCTTTTTACTTCTTGTTCCCTTTAGGAAGAAGAGCATGCAATCATGCAATGTATCCACCACTTCTGCCTTGGTTTCCAAAAGAAAGTCAGCAGTGTATTGAAATAAATAAATCCAGAGACAACTGATTTTTCAGCTGGCCAATTTTTCAGACATGCCCAATAATTCGGACGCCTTGGCAGCATTGCCACGTATGCCATAGAGCCAATGTATAAGAACATCTGAAATTTGGGACGCAAAAACCCTTCACTGCCCGATTTTCATAACTTTTTGGTGTGACCACAGGTCTGAAACGGCAACTGCCAGCACCATTTTGATTACCTTGCAGTCCGCCCTCGCACGCCAATCCACTACAGCCATAGTCACCACCGCGGCAACGCTAAGCCTAGTCACTTTGATGTTTGCTACCAAACTTCCTGCTGTTCGGAGCCCCGTTTTTCATTGAAATAATCCACCCCTGTAAGCAACGGACCCAACTTTTATTTCTCACCAATGATTTTGAAGTGTGGAAAGCATGATACGTTGCATAATGCAGGTATCCAAAAGTAAGCTTTGCCGCAATACAGTAGTGTTATGCGGTGATGCATACGCAATATACTGCGAAGCGTACTAAGATTAGAAAGGGGCAACAGTCACAGGAGACTATATGTATTTTCACTACTATTTTCTTTATTTATACACACCTGCACCTGCCATCTCCTGTCACAGTAAAAACACTAATAGTGTTAGTGTAGCGGCAGGCCTTCAGAGCTATACTGGACGTGCCTGTGTCGATTTGAGACCTTGGAAGCAGTTAAAGCCATGCATTCATTTTTTATTTTTTCCAGACTGCCTCACTTTCCGGTTTTCAGAGCCCTTAGGGAGTCTGAAATACCAGACATTGACTGTACAGCCAAATTTCATAGTCTCATATCCAGCATCCTTCGAGTTTCCCTTTTAGAAAGCATGCTTCACTGAGTAAACCTACTTTGTGCCCACAGATACGTCAGCAGCATGTTTGGTGATCAGCTGAAAGAGGGAATGGAGTCCACTGCGTCCCTTGTGGGAACAGGCCACCGATGCCTCCACCAAACTGACAGCCAGATCTCGAATTCCTTGTACTGGCGACAGCAGCGACAGGATGATTGACAGGAACACTGCACAGTTCAAAGTAAGTGGAAAATTCGAATGAGAACTTCATTCACTGCAAAGTTGTCCCCATTCTGTGCAATCAAACAATACAACTGGAATGGTTGCAGGTATATTAACAAGTTATTAACGCTTTGACTGCCACTCACAAGATAACTCGGGCAGCCACACTCGCACAGCCCCTGCTACTCCCGAGTATATTTCGTTTGTGTTTTCAGCGCACTCCCTGAGCCCCCAGAAGCAACTCGTGCAAAAATTAACATTGTCCACCTGTTGAGCCATGAATGGAAAGGTCGTCTAAACACACAGACACCTTGTAAGCTTTTACTGTAGGTGAAGCATGAATTATGAATCATGAATTATGAATCAGAAGAAACCAATGACAGAGAACACTTCTTTATGTACCATGAAAGGTCCGTTGAGCCGTTAGAAAAAAGAAAACAGCTAGAAAAAAGCAGTCGTGGCCGTGACAAACATAGCATGTCCGTCCACATCACGCATCAAGAGAGTGCCACACAAGCCTAGACCTGCATTAAAAAAAAACACACACACATGAAAATGCCCAACTTTTCAGCAGGGCCTTGCAGTCTTGCCCCCTTGCCATCCCCATGTGTAGCTTCCAGTGCAGTATTGGAAACTATGCATAAGTGCGACAAATACCTCTAACTCCACTTACACTTGAAGGATTCAAAAATGTTGTGCAGCAGGAGTTTTGTGAGGTGACATCCTTTATAGTGCAGCTATTATATGATTAGCCAGAGGAGTGATTCAGGGCCCCTTTAAAGTGGTCCTCACTGAGAGATGAAAAAGTATGTTTCCTTTCACTGGCGCCATCACACTTCATGGCAGTTCACGCCTGACTACGCACTTCATGGCATTAATCTTTGTCCTATAAAAAATATTAGGGGTGTATAAATATCTAAAAATTCTGAATAACCAATCGAATAATGCCACATTCAACTCGGTCTTTAAATCAAATAATCCCTACCTATAAACACGAATAGTTTTCAAATATTCCAAATTGGCAAATGTGCACGATAAAGCCAGACTTCACCAGCTAAACCATTGTCATTCGCATTCATGAATCAGTCCACACTATGCAAATAAGCCCCTCAGTTTATCATATTGCTCCGTTTATTTTAATAAACAACGCTTCATAATTATAAAGTGATGACTGAAACTTCCTGAAGCTGTGAATATACTAGGCTGTGAAGACTGCTCTCTATTAAGGGTAAGAAAGCTGTTCGTTATTTGAAATCTATTCAAAAGGTATCAGATATTCGATTCGATTCTGGCACCACTTGATCTTTATTCGAGTGGGTCTCGAAAGGTACTATTCGCACACCCATGAGTATAGAATATAACAAATGAAATTTCACTACAAATGCGATTTCATTATGCAGTAGACATCCATTATTTCCACTCTGGTTAATTAAACTTTTACAGTAAAGCTGTATAACACGCTAGGGTTCTGTGCATTTTTGTTCTCTGTTAACAAAAACTATCATCCTCAATGGTTCATACCGCCGTAAGCAAGCAAAAAATGCAATGGTTCATAATCCTATTAGGCAGAGGCTATCAGCACTCAGCAAAGTGAAGCAAACAGTGCTTAAATTCTTTCCAATCACGCATACAACAAGCAGAACAGCATGTAGAAAACTATGATCATCAAGGGCTCATACCCCCGTAAGCAAGCAAAAAATGCAATGACTATTAGTCCCATAAGGTTCACGGCTACTCTGCGTGAATTAGTTGTGATGACACTACCCCTGTTGTCGTTGTCAAGGTGGATGTGTTGGTACCGAAAAGGGAGCAGTTTACGCCGTTCTGTGTCGCTAATATATCTTTTGCAATGCCACATTAACCCGGGCCAACTGACCACTCGGTGTCGTATGTGCATCGACTTAGCATTATCAAAGAATGTGATTACAGTTCCAAGTGAAATAATGATCGTCGATCATGACAATAAATGAGTGTGTGTACCTTTGACCACCCATCAAGACAATAAATGAGTTTGTACCTTTGTACGAAATTATGTGTCACGTCTGTGTCATGTGTCATGGGGCACTGGCCAAAGGTCCCGGCCAGTGCCCCATGCATTTCTATGGGTCCAAACGTTCATTATTTTGATCCTAAAACTGGCCTTCGATGGATAATTGAAACTTGATTAGTCAGAACGCATGTGCCTGACCTCCATGCTGACTGCAATAGCCACCCCTTTAGTGGTAGTGCCTGTCTTGGCGGTGCTTATGGGACAGTGAATGTGTCAAACACACGTGATCGTGTGGTAAATACCTATATTCAACCTGGCCTAGGAAGATTTGCAAGCAACAGCCGTTCCTCACAATGTATGGTTACGACATTTGCCCATTTCTAACACATACTTTTTTTTTTTCAGGACAACTGAGCCGAATATCGCAGTGCAGTCGGTCACAATACCAAAATCACTTTCGCAGCAGTTGAATGCTTTCCCGCATTACAATACTGTAATGCGGCAAAGCTAGCTACAAAACCATGTGGCGAAGTTGACTTTAAGAAACCGGCTGCCATTGTGCAACACATATTAGACTCTTGTCCATTTTTCTTGCTAGAAAATCAGGTGTGCATTAGATTTCTGCTTTGTTAAGGAACTTTAATGTAATTTCTATGTTGGTTTTCTACTCTAGACACATCAAGTGGGAGCGCATTCGATTCAGGGGTCTTTTCCCGTTAGAATCGGGAAAATACTACGAAATGAGCCAACAGTGCGTTTCGAGTTTTCTGCATCTTGTTTAATTCGACCTACCGAATAACTTAATTAACTTTGTCGGTCCCATGAGGGTCAAAATAACAGAAGTCGACCACAGAGACGTTCAACTACACTATAATAGGCAAATGAAATATGAACTGCAGGCCTGTTAAATTTTCTAACCAACTTGACCACAAATGTAGCTGTAAAACATGTGGCTTCGATAATGAAGTTGAATGCAAAACATTTTTTTGCTTCTAAGTTTCTAGGTTCTTCTGCCTTCCAACATGAACTTACCCAGGTTCTTTTCAGCCAGAATCCACTTGATGTCCTCCGCCTCTCGCAACAACTGAATCGAAACTGCAAGGGCCAGTGACTGAAGCCTCTCCTTGCCGTGGATAGCTGGCACCCCCTGGGAATCGATGCTGGAAGCACTGCAGTCGGCATCCAGATGCAGCAGCCACAGGCCACTTAAAAAGTGCACCTGGTGCTTGAGGCTAGGGCAGTGGACCTGAAGTAGAGAAAGTGCAGGTGAAAGTTGCTAAATGTTTTTGTTAGAGCATTTCAATGCAGCATTCCATGTACGAATGTGACTTAATAAAGTACAGTCATGTCCAAAATTTCAATTTTTAGCTCATCCATAACACTCTAACTCTTGAACTTGTATATTGGTTGCCACTTCAAGCAATGAGAGGCCCCTATTGTTCTGCTACTGAGCATGAAGTCACAGGCTTGACTACTGGCCTCAAGATCTGCATTTCAACGGTGGCAAAATGTGAAAACATTCTTTGTGCATTCAGATCTAGGTACCCTCATGCACAAATGTGACAAACCCTTCCCCCCTTCCCCATTTGACCTTGATATTTTTTTTCAGCTGATAAGGATGCCATCATCTTAATGAGATTAGCATTCCTTACCTACCTCAGGCATTTTGAGCCTCTCATCTATTTATCTATCTAGCCTGTTACGTCAACACAGCAGCAGTTGTCTTCCAGCTAAGGCGACTGGGGATCTGAGCATGGCCGTGATACTGTCGTAGTCATTACATCCTTATCATCCAATTTTGTCATCTGGTTCTCGTCATGTCATCATCTTTACGCCATCGTCGTCACAGAGTCATCATGCATTTGTTTTCATAATGCCATCATGATGCCGTTGTCATCCTTCCATCTACGTCACTCCAGCTTCATCATGCCTCTCGTCATGCCATCCTTGTGACACCGTCTTTTCAACGTGTCGTCATCATAGAGTCATCATTACACATTCATTGTAACACTGTCGTCGTGATGCTGTCATGTTCATTCCTTCGTCGTCATTCTAACTTTGTCACCCGACTCTCGGCATGCCTTCGTCGTCATGCCATTATTGCCATGCCACCATCGTCAAGGTGTCATTTGACCGTCCACATCAATTAAGAAACATCCACCCACTGTCATTATGCCGTCATCATTATTAAGCCTACGTCATTCCACAGATGTCATTCCGCCACCATCATTTTATCTTAATCATACTGTCATAATTTAATCAGAATTATACTACCATTATGACAGTATCATCATTGCGTCATCCCCAGACTGTCGTTCTCATACGCCTCTTGTAGTACAATTATCATCATTTCATCATGGTTCTGCCATTCTCGTCATTCGTTTGTCATACCGTCGTCGTCACGTCATTGTCGTCATACACTCATCGTCATCCCATTATGTTTATGCTGGTGCCATCACACTGTCCTCAGTTTGCCATTATCATCACTGCATAAACATCATCCCGTTGTCATAATTATGTCGTCATAGTGCCTTTGCCATTCAATCGGCTTCATTCCGTCTTCATCTTTCTACTGTCGGCACGATGTTGTCGTAATACACTCGTCATCAAGCTGTCATGCTCATTGGCAATGTTGGGAAGCAAGTGCTAGAGCTATGTGGGTTGATAACGGAGACGTAATACTATCTATTGTACATAGCCAAAGCAAAACGAGTCAGAATGACTTTTTTCCCCAGAGCAGGGTAGCAAACCAGACGTGCCCATCTGGTTAACTTCATTGCGATTCCCTTTTTCTGTTTCTCTCTCTCTCTCTCTCTTTAAGAATGACGATTTCAGATAATAAATAAATGTGACTTCAGCAATACAGTCTGTTGCAACGTTGCTTGAATGATAATTGCATTACTGTCGACACTTATCATGAGATGGGTTCTGCTGTAATCTTTTTTTAACTTGAGAATGTTCTTTATGTGTACATGTATGCCTTAAATAAGAATTAACTACCACTGTTTCGTCAGGTGATGCTGAATTGTAGTTTGAAAAATTCTGGGGGACTGTTACTTTTGCACATTACTGTTGTACACATGAAAATGGGGTCACAATTTAATCCGAAGCAATACTGAATGGCCTTGCTTAATGACCGGCTTGGCAGAGTCACTGCAATCAATGCGATAAATCACATTCTGAGAACAATGAATCATGGAGGTATGCAGCATAACCTTGGCACTGTTATCGAGCTAAGCAACCAGGTGTGCATGCAAGACAGAGAAAAAAGGCTTGGAGCGCACCTTGAAGAATTTCTGCAGCAGCTGGCGAAAATGTAACCGGCAGGTGCTCTTGGCGATCGAATTCTCTGCGACCATCTCAAAAATGCTGGTGAGGAGGCCCAACGTAGCACGGGTGCCTTCGTCTTGCTGCTTGAGGACCCACATCGGATTTCCTACAAAGCCATTAGAAAAATTACTGTTACAATGAGTGCCCTGCCATTAAGTGTACATTAAAGAAAACTATTTAGCAGGCTACATTGGTTCATTGCAGCGACATAGGTATACTGGTCACCTTTGGGGGGGACAAGTGTTTGTCATGCAAGAAAATGGCATAAAAGATATTAGCAATCACGTTATCTTTAAGTGTATGACACTAATTACAATTTCCAAAGTTCATGGTGCTTCTCTGCGGTGTCGTACTACCTGGCCAATGACAGTTTGTAAGTTTAGTACACTATTTAGAAGTTCCACAGTCCCTGGTGATCTCTGTGGTATCATCCAGTACCACAATGACTGATCAAGGCCAGATATTTGTGCGTGAGCTACACACGACATATTCTAGTTTGGCATCTGCTAACTGGACCATGTTCAAGAATGCTGCAAAATATGCCATTTTGTACTTACATGCATTTTCTACTACTGTATTTTGTACTTAAATAAATAAATAAGTAAATAAATAAAATATCTCGGAAGCGTTCTGATCCGCATCAAGAAATTCTTTAACTTGAACCGCAGTCCTGCTTGGGTCAAGCCAATGAAAGTCGATTGTACATTATGAAACATCGTTCCAGCGCACAATTGAACAAGGACGAGAAGAGAAAGACAACATGAACGCATTCCTGGCGTTCCAACACGTTCCAAAACGAACGCGCTTCCTGGCGTTCGTGTTGTCTTTCTCTTCTCATCTTTGTTCAATTGTGCGCTGGAACGATGTTTCATAATGCTAATCACAACCAACTAGCCCAGCTGTCCATACTTATCGATTGTACATGTATGTAAAGCACTGTACAAAATTTGGTCATGCGCCTTTTCTCAACCAAATTGTGTCAAGGTGGGGTTTAAAAAACAAACCTTCAGTGTAACATCATTATGTGCTTCTCCTTAATTGTAGGACTACTATATCACCAGCAGAGTCAGTGACAGGTCAAAAACACAGGTGAGGCTTCTCCCACAAAATGTGCTATTATCGGTCGCTCAAGGCTACTGGAAAACAGTGCCCTCATATGTTGCACAAGCTGAGAAGGAGGTGACCCTCTAGATTAGGAATATCGTGAACTATGAAGACTTGCTCAAAAACTACCGTATTTACTCGACTGCAACAAGAGCTTTATTTCTTGATTTTCATTACTTGATGTCAACTCTATATTACATTCGATAAGGGCAAAATTGACCAATTTAAAACAAATATTCCAAATCCTGTGGTGTTTAGAGTTACACAGGTAACCTTTGTGTCTCGATCCAATCTCATAGGCAAGTAGACCAAATTCAAAACTTGTTCTTCGATTAAACTGACATTATTTTCACTTTGCTTGTGACTGATGTTACGGTTATGGTGCTGGAATACCCTGCAGCCTTTCAGGCTTCAACTATGTATGGGAAAACAAAGACAGAAAAACAAGAACACAGTTCGCACACCATTTGTTTGTCTGTGTTTTCCACTCTCCGTGTTCCCATACATTGCGCCAGAAGGAATAATGAATAGTGAAGGTCATGGTCTGGAAAAATGATAGCAGATCGTGCATAATCCCCTTTTATTCATTTCCTTGCATACCTACACAAGAAGGCAGATGACAGTGAGGGATCCCAAGTGTGACTGAGGCAGATTCAAGCTCACAATAGCTTTTACTGAAACATAAATACCCTCTAAGGTGGTTCAGTGGGTGTGGTTAAAGCTACTCCCTACATGTTTCTGCTGACCAGATTAAGTACCGCCAACCTAATCTCTTCCTCCATGCATCTCTTTCGCTCATCCCTTCAAAGCTTCCGGTGTCGAGCCGTACATGTGTCATCTTAGTTCTTGGTTTTGAGCAGAAGTGACATCATCTTCAATCTGCTACCGCTGTTCACAGGTGCGGGCGTGCAGCCTCCACGAAAGCATAAATGCAGCAAGTAAAAGTTCTGGAAGCAGAAATTGCAGAAGCAGAACTGGCGTGATCAACAAATAGTGGAACTGTGCTGCACGTCAAAGGTCTTAGTGAGCAGTGGAGCATGGATGGAGAAGCTTCAGCTATGCCGAGCACAAGGTTGCGGGTTCGATTCCCCGCTACAACGACCATATTCTGAAGGAGGTCGTCTTTAGGCGTATACAAAATGGCCTACAGGTCAATCTTACCTTCTAGAGCTGCCACAGGTTCCACTCCACTGATGACTGCCGACAGGCCACTGATGACCATGGCAGAGGGAATACACCCGTCCCGAACTGCAGCCACGGCAAAGTCATACTCGCCGCAAGCTGCCTTTTCGGCCAGTAGTCGCTGGTAAAAGTGCAGGGCTTCACGAAACACTTCTGCGTCCTTCGTTGAGGATGCCAGGGCATTCAGGAGGGAGCCACAGATGCACCTAAGCTGTGCCGCTGCATACCCTGTGCTCGGGAAGCACACTTGTTCCAGTGTCTTCACCTGCGGTTGGGAGAGCAACTCAACATGTAATTAAGTACGGATGCGCAAATACCGACTAGTAGATTTCAAATCAAATATTGAATCAAATCAAGAAAGAAAAGCCAACTATCGAACTGAATATTGAATATCAGAAAATTTATCGCAAAGTTTAATGCTTACAAATTTTGTACAAGAAAACACGGTACTACATATGCTTGGCAGTCTCCTAGCATTGCTTAACAAGAATGTAGTGAGCTATCAGCAGCTTAAAGGGACACCAAAAGCAAATACTAAGTCGACATGGATTGTTTAAATGCCATTCCAGAAATCTCGCAAAGCTTGTTTCGTGCCAAGAAAAGACTTCGTTTATGAGAAAACTGCACCTCAAGGGTCCGAATACCTTTTTCGAAATTCATATCTCCCGCTACCCAACCGGCGGAGTGGTGGCATTGCATACACCATCACCACCCTTCGTTGTCGTCAGTGAATAAAACGGCACCCAACAGACGGCGGTATCGAGCCAAGACAGAGCGGCGGATTCGCCGCTGCAGCTGCTTTCGGTCAAGTGGTGCAGACCGTTCGGGCATCCCGCGACATCACATGGAAGTTGAATTCTCCGCCACTTGCAGTTTGCGTGATTTTCGCAAGCCAGCAAAACCAGCGCAGCACTACGCGATAACAAAACTACGGAAACACGAAAGCATGGGCGGCGCAGAGTCGAGCAAAAATGAAACCTTTCGACCGCCCCCATCGTTGTCAAGGGTAATTTCAATTCGTTCTTTTTTTTTCATAAAGAGGAAATGGAACTGGACAAGTAGCATTTTATCTTGTCTTGAGTGGTTGAGTGGTTGAGTAATAATGACAAGATTTTAACGAGGAGTGCTTTCGTCATCGGTCAAGTACTTGAATATCCCTGGGGAGTCTCTAATCACGTTTTGTGTTTACCTCAGTTTCTCAATTATTAAGGCTCTGTTCATGATAATATTGACGCCTTAGAGTTTTTCGAGCACTAATATATCACTTTAGCTTGGCTTAATATTTGCCTTTAAGTGCATAGAAATCAATATAAATACAGTATAGTCTACTCTTACTAAAGGAATCACCAAATTAGTATACCAGCACTGATTACACCTCAGTTCTATAATGTGACGGTCTGGAAAATATGTTGCTTTTACAAACAAAATTTCTGTTAGAACCAAGTGTTCTTTTTTGCCTCTGAAACTAATGAATTAGTGATGTTCTGTTGTACTGAATACCAATGAGGTTCTCAGTTTAGCAGTGAACCAATGTCGTGCACAATCCTTTATTTATTGCACAGTGTTTTGCTTTCCAGTTTTTCTACAAAATACTGAAGGGCTATCACAACTTTACGGCAAGTGGGTTATCATAAGGCCAGTCTACGCGACAGACAAAAGGACTGCGCATCACGTGACTCTATTACCGTTCTGTGCGTAGCGGGCGCCTATGGTAGAGAGCAGAAGCCATCCGCACAGTTTCATTGTCAGGTTCGCCGTGAATATTCAGAAATCTGGAGGGTCACGTCTAATTTGCATGAGCTGAAACGAGTGAAGCGCTTGCTTAGGCAGCACCGAGCATAACAGTCCTTACGGCGCACGCAACATGCGACACGGGTGGCACTGCGTGGGTCTATAAACCAAATATATCGAACATTAAAAAACTGAATCAGCAGATATTCGATTTGCAAATCAAATTACAGTGGAACCCCGTTCATACGTTTTTGACCGGACCGAGGACAAAAAATGTAACAGCCGGGTAAACGCAACAGTGAGGAAAGCTCCGAAAATGAATGAAAAAAGTGCAGCTTCAACTATAGACAATTTACCGTATTTACCCGCGTATAACCCGCCCCTGCGTAGAACCCGCACCCCTAACTTTGAACTCGGCGGGAAAAAAAAAAAAAAAAACTCGCGTATAACCCGCACGTTTACCTGAAAAAAAAAATGAGCGCTAGAAAGATGCAACTCACACTCAGTGATCATTTCGTTTTCAGAACATTTATTCAAACGACCGCCACCACGTCACTGGTTATCCGATTCTTAATCGTCGCCGCTCTCACTACTGCCATCCGAGGCTTCATCGCCACTCTCAAAGACGTAGTCGTCCTCGGAACCATGCAGACTATTACTGATCGCACATTTTTTAAAGCTTTTGCGCACCAAATCGGCCGGTATCGCTTTCCACGCATCCACGATCCACTGGCACAGCAATGGAATATCAGGCCTTCGCACGCGTCCCGTCGGTGTGAGGGCGTACATGCCGTCGGCCATCCACTGGGCATACAGCCGCTTCACGTGTGCCTTGAACGGCTTGTTCAGGCACACGTCGAGTGGCTGTAGCATGGACGTCATGCCGCCAGGTATTATGACGAGGTCGGTGCTGGTCTCGGCAAGGCGAGCCTTCACCGCATCAGTGCAGTGGCCTCTGAAGGAATCTAGTACGAGCATCGACCGGCGTGCCAGCAAGGCACCTGGTCTTCGCTCCCAGATTACTCGAAGCCAGTCACCGACTAGGCCACTGTTCATCCACGAATTTTCTTCCGCACGCACAACGATTCCTGGGGGCAGTGGAATGCTAGGTAGCGTCTTGCGTTTGAAAATCACATACGGGCGCAGTTTCGTGCCGTCAGCCAAAGCGCATAGCATGACTGTGCAGCGCAGCTTGGCATTTCCGCCGGTCAGCACGCTGACTGATTTGGAGCCCTTTTTTTCCATGGTCGTGTCCATCGGCATCTCAAAGTACACAGGTGTTTGATCAGCATTTCCCACCTGAGACAGCAAATAGCTGTGCTCCTTCCGAAGTGCGATCACATATCGTTGAAAGTTCAACAACTTTTCCTCGTAGGCTTCAGGAAGCCGCTGGCACATGGTTGTTCGCCGCCGCATAGAAAATCCATGTCTTCGCATGAAGCGCTGAAGCCATCCACGGCTTGCACGAAACTCACGTGGAATGTTCAATTCCCGGGCCAACTTCAGGGCTTCCATTTGCGTCATCTCAGTCGAAACAGCGTGGCCACGACTTCTCTGCTCCTCAATGAACTTCGCAAGCTGCGTCTCGAGGTGGGGGTACGCGCCAGTCTTCGGACCCCGAAACGCTCGCCTGTTCCGGTTCGTTGCTTCGAGACTCTCTTTTTTCTTCCTCCAGTCGCGAATGCACGACTCGTCGACGTCATGCTGTCTTGCAGTAGCTCTGTTGCCGATTTCTTCGGCAGCGGCTATAATCTTTAGCTTCTCTTTCGCTGTGAAACACTGCCGTCGAGTCGCACTCATGATGCCAAAACAAAGCAGGCAAACAGTGCAAACTGGGGTAAGTACACTAAACAGCGCCTAACGCGAGGCTCAACAATGCTGGCCTTTCGTTGGCCCTTCATCGGCTTGACAAGCGTCGATGACGATGGGGATGGCGGACTACACGGGGAGGCTGCCGCACATTGCGGTGAAGCCGACCCCCCCCCTCCCAAGGAAAAAATTCGCAGATAACCCGCACCCCCACTTTTTAAACGCGTTTTTTCACATTTTGGTGCGGGTTATACGCGAATAAATACGGTATTTCCACATAGCGCGCTTAGGACTTAAAAAGAGTCTAGAATGGTGGCTTGCCATTTCTTTCGCTCGCTAGAAATCACCACGCGTTTCTCAATAGCCTGGAAGGCCGCATTGCTGTCAGCGTCGCTGTGAGGTGCGACGTACCTGCAGAGGGGGTCCAGAGCCGCGACGGCTTCTCCAAAGCTAGGATTTGGCAACTCCCCGGCATCATGCGGCTTGTGCTCCTCGTCATCAACGCGCCAGGCAACGGACGAATGAATATCCGCAGGAAATTTTGCCCTCTTTGGCGTAATCATGCTAACGTGCTAACGTTTGTTTAGTATTGCTGCGGAGCGCGCGCGTCCGGGCAGCCCGGTTGTGCGCAGCGCTGCTAGCGCTGCGTGGTTTCGCGAGAAATGTAAACAAGAGAGGAGAACTGGCCCGATAGACAGAGCAACGCCAACTTCCGGCTTCTCTTTAGCTATAGCTTCCCGAAGAGTGACGTCAGGGCCTCTCCCGAGTTTCCTTCCTCCGTGAGTCGACCCGCCTAACAAACCATGCGGTGACCGTAATCACAGTGATGATAGTCATAGCATTTTTCACGAATGGCCACCTAGTGGCGGCCTCTCGAACTGGCGTGCGGCTCCTTGCAGCCAGTTCAATAGCCAAGCCCAGCCAAGCCCGGTCAAAACTTGTCAAAAGCCAAAATGGCGGTTGGAGCGCGTTGCCTACTTTAGCCCAGGCGGGTTCAGGTTGCGACGCATCATGCGGGAACGTTTCCACAGCTACTACGTAACAGCGGGGTTCCTTATACATTGGATCCTATGGAAGCTATACTGGGACCGGATGAAAGCGACGCAGCAGCCGGGAAAAACGCAGCAGTGAGGAACGTAACAGTGGGGTTCTACTGTATTCAAACTTTGACTATTACATTCCATTTCGGGATGTTCAAGTATTCGCCCAACTCTAGAAGCAACCTGTACCCAAAGGCTGTTTTTCCACAGTGCAACGAATTGACTCCGTGACTTCAGTCATCATGGGAATAGAAAGAAAGAAAAGCTATGCGCGGATTCAAGTAATAACTCTAAAATACTGCTGATCAAAATTGCTGCAGTGGAGCTTATCGCACCAATATGTTCCTTCTAAAAATATTTCCCAGCGCTGTGAAAAGTCAAATGCTGCTACTCACCACAACAAGAGGCTGGTCAATCTTCCCAACAGCCTCAGCAATGTCAGCCAGCAGCAATTCTGTGATGGTGTCTAGGTCCTCAGCATCCAATGCAGACGTCATTCTCTCTGAAATCAAGTCAACCGTTAAATGACACTCTGGCATTCTCAGCGTACATTTTTTTCCTCAATGGGCAAAGTATTGTGGTGAACCACAGACCCTATTACAAGTTTTGAATAGGGCTGCAGATGTTATCATCATGCTGATCCTTCAGGTGAACTAAACCAGGCCAAATTTTCTTGTAAGCTGAAGAGTTATCTTTGGTTAGTATTAAATAGCCACACTGCACATAACAAGTTTTGCACACTATCTTCTGATAAGCCAGATTTCTGAGGAGAGTACTTTAGAAATGTTACTCTCATTGTGTAACAAGTCTAGCCAGCTGAACAGCAATAAAACTGCTCTGCAGCAAAAGATAGTCCTTTCCTGCTCGTGTACATATTACTAGGGTTGTTGGAATAGTGAAATTTCCAAACCGAATACAAATATTCCAGAAGAACGACCTCCAAATATCGAATTGAATATGAACTATTTTATTTCTAAACGCAGTGAAATGTAGTTGGCATGGAACCCTCTTGGTAAAACAAGATGCTTATTGACATTTTTCACATGGGTTATTTACACACATAATTAAATGCGTGTAATGCCGTTCACAAAAGGATGTCCGGTCAACTAAGGAGCTTGTAAATTTGAAACTGCTTTCAGGTATCTGATGCATCATGAAAATGGCAGTATTGGTAAAGAACATCACATCACCTGTTACATGTAGAGTGTTTATTTCGTTCAAGGAGGGAAGTGTGAGACCACAGTGCTGCACATTATTTTAAATGGGTGGAAGCAATGTGCGAATGGTCAAATAAGAAACCAACTTGCCTAACTGGAGGGAATTCGCACATAGGCTGCCTAAGCGTGAGGCATTTATAACGACTGACTATCGTCATTCTCTCTCCTTTGAGACTCCAATAACTGTTATCCCTTACACAGCATTCAAGAACGAATGAACATTCAACAGAGAGGAATAGTGCTGCATTGTGAAATCAAATACGAATCGAATAGCAAAGACTATTCAATTCATATTCAATTTGAGAATTCATTCACATTGAATGACTCTCATCTTTCCCTCTCCTTTTAAACTCCAATAATTGCTGTTACCCTTAACATATTTGAAATAAATGAAAATTTGACAATTTCTAACAGTTAATTCCTGAACCGAATCTGAATCGAATAGCAAAGATAATTCCATTCATATTCGAAACTTCTAAAATTCACACACCCCTACATATGACCAACCACAACATACCGAAATTTAAATTAAATTAAATTCTGAGGTTTTATGTGCCAAAACTACAATATGATTATGAGGCACACCCAGTGGGGGACTCCGCGTTAACCTGGCCACTTGAGGTTTTTTAACATGCGCCTAACCCAGGGTACAAGGACGTTTTTGCATTTTGCCCCCATCGAAGTGTGGCCACCGCAGCCAGGGTTCTATTCCACGCCGTCTGGCTTAGCCCAACATACCGAACACTGAAGACATGAATGTTAGCAGCAGAAGTGGTAGCGACAGCTAGTGGTGCGTTGTTCAACCACAAAGTTTTCAAAATATTTTTGGGTTGCATAACCGCTACCACAGAACGAAAAGGGCCACCGTAAATGAATGCTTATGTTGGTGCTGATGCTTATACACCGGCAGTTCAGTAGCGCATAAACAGTCATTGTAACGATAGTTTTGTGCACTCTGGTTGTGCACTGAACTTCACAAGATGGCGTCATCGGCACTGTTGCTCCTGTCCACATCTCCAGTATTATGTGAATGGTTAACTACATACCGACAAACTTGAAGCCTCTAATAAAACCTGTGCATCAATTTAAGCCAAGCCATGTTTCATTTAAAACTGTTTCCAATGAGCACCCATTGTGGTTCACAAGGTATTGCTCAGTGGAGTTGCGCAAAACAGATTGCTTTGCACTAGCCAAAAAGCACTGTCAACACAAATTTGTCAACTGGTAGCAATATTTTCTCTCAAAATTTCAGTGTAGGACAGAGTCTAGTGGTCCATGTTTGGGCACATTAAGTAACCGATTCAGTTGTACATGACAATGTCTACTTGTAAAACATTGATTGACTGACTGACTGGCTGTTGATGAACACTGACTCACTCACCAACCGACTTACATCTCAACGCTACACTACATGCTGCTGAACACCAAACTAAGGAACTGAAGAATATCTTCAACCACTTCAATGTGTTATACCCCTGTCACACTGGACATTTTAATCTCGTTAGATCCAAATGACATTTGGTACAACAAATGCAATTCGACCCATTCGTTGGTGCTGCTCGGGAAAAATTTATGTCATTCAGTCATGATATCAATGGCAACCATCGCAAAAAAAAAAAAAAAAAGCTGGTGAGAAAAGTATAGCAAGGTATGTGTAGAATGTCTGAAGAGTCAATCTATTTATATTAATATAAATATGGCGCATCACTTCACTGAAATAACATGCATATAAAACTTATAATTCTAAAATTTCTGCCCACTATAAGCAAAAACAAGGCTTGGCCAGCTTAGTAGCAATAGCCAATAAATTGAACACAATATGACTGACATGGCAGCGCCGAACGACGACACTCAGTTGCAGTAAGTGAAGCAGTTAGTTGATATGTGCTTTGCATTGCGAGCAAAGCATACTAATCAGAGGAAGAGGCTCGATAGTCAAATAGATACAGATGCAATTCAAGACAGCAAAAACGTGCATACAGGCACCTGATTGTTTACGGTACGGCCGACTAGTAAAGTGGTGGCCGTCAGACGTTTGTTAGGTGGAGAGTAAAAGCATTTTGCGAAAGCCTGCCTTACAGATTTTCTCTAGTTAAAATAACAGATGCCTTTAACCAGGCAAAATTAATTACCTCTTTACATGAATCTTTCTCAAATTATGAACGTTCAATGTCATATTTTGCCTTGTCTCTAGGTTGATAGTATATATTTGCCTCGAGTGCGAAGCCGAATGAGTTTCTCAAACTCATTCGATTGAAGAAGTCATTCGATTCAAATGGCATTAAATATCACTGTGTAGTAACTGAATAATGTCATTCAATGCTAATGCCATTCTATTCAAATTACATTAAAACAACCAGTCTGACAGGGGTATTACTCTGTCACAACTGACAAGAATGCATATTTTTGCATTTCGCCTCCATCAAAAGTTAAAAGTAGTCATGAAGGATTGCTACGGAACCCACGACTTTGAGCTTGGCAGCCCAGGGCCACATTAAGAAAGAACCATTTTTAAGGGATACACGACTTTTAGCATACACAAGTTTGCTATCACTAAGGCTTAGGACGTGATAAAAAAAATCTGCAGTTACACGCAGTCACTGTTACTTTCATGTATTATTTGTAGTTGTTGAATTTAGTAACAAGGGTCTAAGATAGCACAGTTTCATGCCAGTTATTGTTTTGTGAAATAGTTTATTGAATGCCTCCTTTTCAAAAAAGTATAGTGGCTGCCTGCTCTCTGTCAACAATCTGTCTAGACTGTCTAAGGCTAGAAAACCAAAGCCACCAAACAGTGATAACCGTCACATTGCACATGTCTTTGGTACTTACTGTCGGTGGTGACAGTCTTAAACATCGGAAACCGCTGGAGGGCTCGACTCGCATATGCCACTCGGGCAAGTGACACCTCTGACCTCTTCGTTGGCATTAGAAAGGGAAGCAGTGTTGCCAGCAGCTGACCCTCGTCCACAACAGAGCAGAAGTCATCACACACAAATGCCAATGCTCGGGTACGAAGGTCAAACCTGCAGAAATACAAAGGAGTCTGCTCAGGGGCTAGAGTTGGCGAATGCTAGAGCCGGCAAAAGAATCGGAACACATTACACTGGAACTGGGATGAAATGTAGCTCTACCACAGGACATGGACACAAGAAACGACAGCTTCACGTTGTGTCTATGTCCTGGTGCTGCGCTACATTTCATGTCCCAATTCAAAATGTCTGACCAACAAGCCCATCCTGTCATCACCATTACGCTGGATGGCTTGTTGGGCTATTGTGATGCTGAAGTGGCACTAGAGACAAGGGCAGAAAAAGGCACCACGATGAAACGCAATGCCACATTGTATTGCCTTATTTCCCAGTACTCAGAGTCAGAAGAGCAACTTCATTTACTGAATGCACAGCTTTTCTTGTTCAAGCAAAACAAAGTCCACAGCGGGTCAAAATCCTCACCCAGGAAATGTCGCTGCATTTGTCCTGCTTCAACCGTAGACACATTATGCCGTTGACTTCTGTTAATTCAGCCCTAACAAGACCGACAAAACTTATTTAGTTATTCAACCTGTCGGGTCGAATTTAGCAACATGCAGAAAGAAATGCCAAAACACTGCTGATTCATTTGGCAAATTTGGCCAATTTTAACTCGCTCCCTAATCAAACGCATGCCCACTTTCTGTGTGTCCGAAGTAGCAAATTAACAGAAATTACATTAAAGCTCCTAAACAAAGTAGAAACTTAATGTGCCCCTAACTTTTTAGCAAGAGATGGGCAAGACTATTATGTGTTGCACAATGGCTACCGGTTTCCTACAGTCAGCATCACCGCACAGTAAGCTTCACCACAGTACAAGGTAACTATGTGGTAAAGCATACAACCGATAGGAATGCAGTTTTGGTTCAATCGCACCGCGCAGGCAATTTTCGGCGCACAATTTCCCTGGAAAAAGAAAGGCGCCATAGGGATCAGGCACATGCATGCTGGCTGGTCAAGTTCGAATTTTCCCTATTTTAGTACCTAAATATTGAATGTATGGGCCTGTAGAAATGCATGGGCGCCAGCCGGAATCTTCACTCGGGATGAAATTGACTGAACAATTGAATTAATTGGAGTCGAAATAATTTGAGTCTACTGTGCCTGCACATTTCCTGATAACGTCACTCCGTCCACTTCTCAGTCAGGCTCTACACCATTTCCCTTCCCTATGAATCTATTATCACTTAGGTAGATTGACATTTATCTGTTCTATGCATTGCGTAACCTTCTCAGCTAAGCATGGCATGTTCACTGTAATCTTGACTGGAATATCAGCTAGTAGCACTTTCATTTGAGTCCTATCTGTACTACACCTCTTGGTGCTATGCCTATCATTTATCTTTTCTGCACATGTTGCCCAATTCAGAGCTTCCTTGCAAGTACAGAATCCATCATTCGGCTACTGTGAGCTGTTAACTGCCAAAGTACTGTGATAGCATATTTTTCAAATAATTCAGTAAGCTGCTGTTCATGACAGTACGCCAACCAAACGCACTGCAACCCCAAGTAAAACCTTTCCTTCTCATGGTTCAGTTCCTTTGTGATTACTTGCCCTAGTCATGGTTGAGGTAGACAGAATGTACACCCCACATACGACTGCTTACCAGTAAGCTGGAAATCCTAAACTCCATTGTACAACACAATAACACCACAGCCCATAAGGCTTTAAGCAAAAAAAAAAACAGCTGCCGTACAGTGGAGAGCAAAAGTCTACAGACGAAGGCATCAGCAAACCAATTTTAAATTCGTCTGGCACAGCTATACGCAAAGTGAAAATATCTCTATTTATTACAGCGAACAGAGGGTACATAAGTTTGCCACTAGTCCTAGGCTGACAAGGAAAGTCGATGTCGGGCAGCATCTATGGTCTCTAGACTTTTTGCTCGCGACTGTGCATGCCTAGTGCAATGCCATAGCCACACCTATGACAAGAGAGGGCAAAGACAACAGCAGGCACACACCAGTTCTTGCTGTCCTCCGCGGGCTCAAACAGGATTCGTCTCAGGATGCTAAGGACAAAGCTTTGCTCCACAAAGTTGCAGAGGTCCTAGAAAACAGAGGGAGACAAGTCGGAGGCAAGGGTAAAGAAAACAAAGCAAGGTTTGATGTCTTGTTGGGCTAGCTGCCAAGAACATAGCACAGCTTGAAAATGAAATGATGAACAAAGCACAAATAGGCATGCAACACCTGTGACATGCACCTACGCACGTTTTGTAGTTCTTCTTGTGATTGTAATTTTGTGATGTAATTAAATATGTTGTTAAGAAAGAAAGCTTTGTCAATACTGCCGACTTGCTAACGAACTCATCCGGCAGTACCTCCCTTTGCTGCTATTCTAGCGAGACATATCTCACCAAGACATGCCAAGGACGCTTTAATGCTGACGACGCAAGACAGCCTGCCACAGCAAGCTAGCAAACATGAGAAAATTAAAAGCACAATACATGGTGTCCAGTGTGCTTGAAACACAATAAATAAGCCATGGTGTTTGTAGATGTAGGAAGCGAGCTTAAAAGCTTGCAAGAAATGTACAGAAAGAAAATCTTGTCTTGCATGGTTATCTCCCACTGCTAGGAATACAGAAAGAAAGCTAGATACCAACAGCATGTTTTGTTATAGTTGAGGTGTTTCTTTTACTTTAGAGATAACAGAATGAGAATTCAGAAGGCTGTTTATTGATCACCTTTCTTGCTACCCAATGAAAATGGCTTGTCCGCTGGTCACTAGCAAAAGCGCCGTATTATTTGAACACAGGTAGAACCCGAATATAGGTCGACCCCTACAGTATATTGAACTCGCCGGAAAATAATAAATTATAATTCGAACATAGGTCAACACGTCTTACTAGAACGAAAAACTTAGAACATGACATATCTTTATACAGTCAACGACTGAATTTTCGGACGCCCAAATTTTCGGACATGCCTGATATTTCGGACGTTTTCGCGGCACCGCCACGAGCCCCATAGAATCAATGTACAAGGACATCTGAAGTTTCGGACGCTCGAGCCCTCCGCCGTCCAATTTTCTGGACTTTTTGACGCGACGGAAGGTCCTTTGGATCCTCACTCAGCGCCCCTGCGCAGGAAATCGACTTGCAGCCGAAGCATATCACCTCTTCGAACAACTAGCCAAATCTAGCTGTCACACACCGATGTGGTCTGGCCACGCTGGCTCTGTTCATCGCCGCACTTCTGCTTCCGCCTCCGGCGGAGTTTCCGGAGCGGTGCCATTTCATTTGTTTGCGTAGGCCACGTTTTGGCTAGCGTGGTGTGTGGTTGTGCTGTTGTGTCAAGTGTGCTCTGCGACGCTAGGCCTAGGTGCTTCGACGCTCGTCTGCGAACTCCCTTGTTCGCAACTTGACGATTTCGCTTGCCTTCGATGGCCCCCACTCCATCTTCGTCGTCCTCGCCGATGGTATCGAAGCGCGGAAAGCAGTATCGTCGGTTAACGATGAAGAAAGCCGCCATTATTAATCAAGTCGTGAGCGGCCCATCGCAGGCTGACGTGAGCAAGGAGTTCGGCATGGAGCAAGGAGTCAGGTTGTGGGGGATTCAGAAGACTCCGACGTTGAAAATGAGGAGCCAATGCCTGCGCCGCCTACAAGCGCCGAGTTGACGCGTGCACTGTCGACTCTTTCATCGGTGTACAGTGCTGACATGACCCTTGCTCAGATCGAGGTGAATATGATCGCATGCAACCGGAACGCCGTCCAAACAACAATCAACAAGTTCTTCAAGCCACTGCAGCAATAAAACCGGCTGCCCGACGATGCACATGTACATAATAAACCGGCAGTCGGCTGCATACAGAGTTCTTGAATGTGTTTTTTTATAGCCACTTCACTGATGCTTTGGCAGGGTTTTGGAAACGTGGTACTTCGCACTTTACCTCTAGATCCGAGAAAAAAAGAAAAAAAAAGTGTGTTTTTTGCATGCATTCATCTTTTCGGACTGCCTGAATTTTCGGACGTTTTTACGTTCCCTAGAGAGTCCGAAAAATTGGTCGTTGACTTTATACTGCAAGCTCAGCTATTAAACCTTGCTAGTCGATGGCACAAGCTGCACCCTCGTCAGAAGTTCCAGAGAAGTTGTCCTGGTCGGATGCTTCACAGCCGCCCTTGGCACCCCAAGCATCGTTGTCCTCGGAGCCATTGATTGTGTTGAATACGCAGAATTTCTTAAAGCCAGTCTTGATAATCTCCAGACTGGCTTTACGGCAGGCACGGCGATGGAAGTTTGTGAGCTCGGCATTTTGTCTAGCTTTGATCACGAATACAGGTCGAGGTTCTTTGGTCAAGAAATATAAGTTGACGGCTCATGTTGGGCAACATTTCTCGGCAAAAAAAAAGGTCGACCTATGTTCGAATAAATACGGTAACTGCTGCTGGCATGTTCTAACTTGCTATAGTGCAAGCTTAGGTTGAAAAAAAAAAAAAAAAAAAATAAGAGAGAGAAGTGAGCAAAGATCCACTTGGAGATCGGCACCAACCTTGCCAAGCGCAAGCACCGCTTGTACCACTTCCGGCTCCGTGTCTGCCAAACGGCTCCGTAGCGATTCTCTAGCAAACTTTTCATCGACGTCCTGCATGCAAGAGAACAGCTTTACATCCAACCTGGCCGGGAACCTAAAAAAAGTATGCATAGTCTGCGGCAATGTCAGACCAAAGCTGCAGATTTTCGCAGCAATAAAATGAAATGGTATTGTATGACACTGTTATAGCAGAACACAGCTTGTGCTGTGTTTCACCGTAGCAACAGCATGGCACAACAGTTCCTTTCACAGAGGCAATTATGGTTTTCTGAGTGGAACATCCTGAAAAACTAGTTAGTTCATTACCACAGGAGATTACTGCGCAAATGAAAGAAAGGAACATTACATAAAAATGCGGACAGAAACAGTGCAACCTACAAAAGACTACCAACCGATTTTACTGAAGTGAAGAAACACCCTTATAGTATGCTTGTGATTCTACCAACAGAGCACCATGTGCTGACAGCAAACAGCAACTTACAGCCCATACAAAACTCACAAACACGCACATACAGAACTCAAAGAAAATGCAAATTAGTTCGATATATTGCATAATTTGATGTAGAATTTTTAAAGAAATGGACAACTAAAAAGCACGTACAATTTGTAACGGCACTTTATTGACAAAGCTGACTCACACCAGTGCCCCACAGCCACTTTCGATCGCAATCGAGCCTGATCTGGATCGAAATGCTCAGTCACAATTGGCTTGCTCCCACAGCTACAGCAAAGGAGCCAATTACGACTTGAAAAATTCGATCGCAATTGGCAGAAGCCCAATCGCTATCTAAAGTCCACCGTGTGACAACTGTATTATTTTTGGATTACCCTAGCACGAACAATCGTATTTATTCGATTTTAACGCGCCCTTGATTGTAACGCGCACCCGTTTTCTGTGACCAAAAAAGGGCAAAAAAGAAACACACCCTCGATTGTAATGTGCACCTGTTTCCCGTGACCTAAATAAAAAAAAGTCCTTTACAGTACTACGCACCTCATTATTTCAAACAGAAATGGAACTTTCTCTCATTTGGGGAAACAAAGATTTACTCCCAATGTACTAAAGTTGCAATAAATAAAAAAACGAAAGGCGAAGCATCGATTGCGATACATAGCAAATTAGTAGACAGCTATACAAAAAGTAAGTTTTATCAGCCACATAAAGTTTTAAACATTTGCTTACTAACTAAATTAATAAGCATGGTGCCACGCACGCACAAGCAAACATGAACACATCTCACTCAATGACTGCGGGAACTTTTTATCACGACACTAGAGTAAGAAACTGCAGTAACAGGGGCGAGCGAATTGACCTCTATGCGGCCTCTTGCTTCAACGTGAACTAAGCGATGAGAACACAGCGCAGTGCGTCTAGGTGCGTCCCCATTGCAGATCGCTTTCAAGATAGGGGCCACGCGGCCATGCCTATGCTGCAGCCATCACAGTAGAACACCTCTCCTGTTTGCGCCAGTCCCACATGGAAGTTTCGGGAACTCCGAACGACCGTGATGCAGCCCGATTCCCACCCATCTCCGCACATGTGATCACTTTCCTTTTAATTGCGGCATTGTGATAAACGCTCGGTGTGTCTTCGCAGTTAGCACTTACATGCTCATAGAGCAAACGCAGAAAAAAACAAGAAGATGGACAGTGGACTAACCAAAGCACACATACTACTTCACGTGGAGGAAGCTACGGTGGCTAGGCTCGAAGCACGTACTAGGCGGCCATTTTGAAATGTCGATGGCACTATGGTAACACAGATTTAGGGTCATACTCTATTCTAACACACACGCAATTTTTGGACCCGTTTTATCAGGAAAAAATTGCGCATTAGATTCGAGTAAATACAGTATTCCTGAATTTTCTTCTGCTTCAAGAACTTCATTTCCTGGTTGAGCATATATTTTTTTGCGTTGTAGCTGTGGAAGGCTGCAAGCCTCAGCCTTCCAAGTTCACGCAGAAGCACCCAAACAGGGCGAGTGCGTGCATCACGTTGGAGCAGGTGGCCATGGGATCCGAGTTGTTGTCCTCACTGGGTTCCCTTCAAGAATGTCCAGATCACAATGTCGCCAACAAAGTCCTCGTACTCGAGCTCTTCCGTGGTCGCGGCAGCTTAGTTCGCATACACAAACTGGTCGACCTGTAGCTTGTGAACGGCTAGCGAAAATGCCGACAGCTCACTCCAAACTTCACTGCATTCCTCGGAAGACATCTCACTGTTGTTACCAGAAACGCAAAAACTGGCATGACGGAACCAGTTCTGGATTGTTTCCTTCTCAATGCCAGCCCAGGATTCTGTGTGGCGACGTCATATTTTTTTTTTCCCCCCCCGGCTTGACTCGATGATATTTAACTTTGGAGTGAACAGCCGATACAGCCACTTCACGCTAGCCATCACGCAAAAGTAAAGGCAACATGTGGAAACAAAATAATATGAAGCTACCACGATGAGGAACCCTGATTGGCCGTGTGAGCGAGCACTGCAGGGCAGACAGGGATAACATTTTTCAGGGGAGTGGCCGACAGCAGTGTGCCAGAGCCACACAGGCGAAGTCGGGCTATACGAGTTTAAGGGAGTGTTGGTAGCTTGCTTGGCCGCCACGCATGAAAGCCAACTTCTGGGACAGTTTCGCACTATCTGAAGTTCAATATACCGGTAGTGGCTGCTATATTTATTCGACATAATCATACTTTTTGCTATATGTTCCCATTTAGCTTTACAGCGTTTATAAATTGTTCAATATAAGAAATGATTTTAAAAGAAATGGTAATTTCCGGACCAGTTTCAGTGGAGAAAAAAAAACGAAGCCATTAGAATAGGGTAAATAATGCAATCATTCATTATGGGCTACCGTTTACTTAAAATCTTCCTACGGTAGTCGGAAAATAGGCATTTTTGGCAGGGGATGGGGCGTGTTTGACGTATTCACTGTCCCCTAAGCTCCACCAAGACAGACTATGCCGTTAAAGGGACTGCGACTGGGTTCACCATTGTGGTCAGGTACAAGCACGCTGACCATTCAAGCTCAAACTATTTTAACGAAGGCCAATTTTAAGATCCAAATAGCGCAAGTTTGGCCCCATAAACATCTATGAGAGCCAGTCGAGATAGAATTAACCGAAAAATCTAATTAACCGGAGATGAAATTAGGGATATTTACCGTACCACCTATCTGCAAGATAGGGAGTGAGCCAGCGTGTTAGTAAGAGGAGCTATATATATATATATATATCTGGCTTTGTTATTTATTCAATGTCCACTACAATGAGAAACCCTAAAGCGTTCTAACATGGTCACCCACCTGCTTTTTCTGGAGAGCGGTGACCAGTTCACGTACGGCTGCCACTCGGTGGTGCTTGCTGGCACTGTTCAATGCTAGAAAGAGAGCGCTTCCCGTGGCCTCCACCAGGGCATGCTCCCGACCAAAGGCGCTGGTGCGGGTCAGCTGCTCTGCTGCCAGGCGCGCTTGCTCGTTGTCGCCGCACAGGTGGCGCTCGAGGCAGGCGTCCACCTCGTCAGGACACCTGAAGGCAAACCAGAAGACAATGTGCATTATCACAAGATGGTATCGCAGGTCACTCTACACACTTTCTCTGGGTAATACTCAGGTCAAACACGTTAAGCTGTACTCTGCCTCAGTAATTCTGTGCAGCACTGTGGGAGCTACAGGTGCCTTGACCAATCAGAACAACAAATGCATCTAGAAGGTATCCAACTGTGCCTCGTCATCATTGTGCACTGTTATCGTGTTTTGCCCTGCTGCCCTTGCAACATTTGCATTTGCAAGCCTCACAGTGAGTCTGGGTCCTGCTGCATGGAAATAGTATCAAGACAAAGTATAAGGCTCCACTGGTGCTCTTTGAGGATTCTGCCAGCTTTGCCTAGCACAAAATGAATAAGTATAAGCAGAGAAAGCAAACAAGCTTCCCTGTCTCTGATTTCATGCCCCAGCTAAAGAACTATTGGCATCTTGGCATACTACCACATTTGCACCACCAATCGTACCGCACAGTTAGATTACCGCACAAATATCCAAAAAGATAAATTGGCGCCGGTTCTACTGCACACATCAAGTAACGAAACCTGAGTCGACGCATACTGTGTGGAAACGATATTATGGAACACACAAAGACACACGGACACACATACAGCTCAATCTTAGCGGCTAGGAGCTATCGGAGTCCGACGACACCTCCTTTTCACTGTCTACCGACCCCAGCAAGTAACCTCCAGTTCCATTTAATGCATTAGAAATTCTACACTTCTGGAAGGTTCGCATAACCGTCGTCTGCAGGAGGGCATTCCACGTACCATGAAGCAATCTTGCGATGGCTCAGAGTATCACTTTCTTCAGCAAACCCTTTGTTAACAGTGTGGCTAGCTACCTTGCATTGCACTTTTTTTTTAGTAGAGATCAGTTTCGTTTTTGATTTTGAGTAGAATTAGTTACGATCATAACACACAAGCAAATTTGAACATACATTTTATTCAAAAAAGGTGCGCATTAGAATTGTGCAAATACAGTACATAGCAGATTTCGTGGCATGCATTTTCAAGATATCCAAACTTTTCTTGTGCATGATAGTGTGCCAAGCACAGTGTCATCAGCTGGACAGCCGGACAAAGGGGAGGGGCAGTAAGAAAAATTTAGGTAGATACTAATGCACTTAGGTTCACGACCCCATCAGATTTATGCGCATCTTAAAGGACCCCTCACCAGGTCACACAGAAATTTTGTTATACACTAGGAGTTGTTAGGTACACTCTAAGGAGCGTTCAACTATGAGAATTCTTCAAACTGGTTCGTTAATAGTCGAGATAGAAATATTTCAGCGCCACGAACCCATGATTTCAGGAAGCGAGCACTCTCTCCACTTGCCCCGTCTAGACACCACAAACGAAATTCCTTCCCTGTGTTCTCCCATACAGGAGCTGGAAGATCGCGTGACACATGTCACGGGCCCCGCCTTCTTTCCTGGCTTTTTTTGCTGCACAGCAACTTCCGCTAATGGTGTTGGGTGCAAGCTGTTGCATTTGTTTCATTTCACACAGCTCACAATTTTGGCTGCTGTGCACGAGAACACCTGACTAGTGGTATAAATCAGACCTATGCGAACACCGACACAGACACAAGCGGATAACAGAGCACGATCGCACGCTGGAAGATGGTACAAAATGACATAGCTTTGCTGTCTGCGCATGCAACTGAACGACGTGGGAGCAAGAAGACGAAGAGGAAGTACATCTCTCTTGCTACGGTACAAAGTAAATCAGAAAAACGCAGACATTAGATCTGTGTGTTTTATTATTTCTCTAAAGGTTAATTCGTCTGTAGAAGCAACAGATTATACAAATAACAGATGTCGCCTTGAAGAATTCTCGAAGTCGTGCACCACTATGAGTTACGTCACAGCACATACGTGTATGTACACACACTTGCGCATATACGTCACCTCTCCGGCTGGGACCGCAGCGCCCACGGAGAGGAGGGCAAACGGCAATTGGTTTGAAATGTCAACTTTTTCCCCAGTGTGTAGCAATGTAATACTTCGCAGACACGGTCGTTAGCACGCATTGTATATGCTGCGCCTGTCAGCTCAAGATGGCCAGACCTGGTGAAGGGCCCCTTAAGAAACCCCAGGTGCTCACAAACCCAAAGCCCTTGTGCAGGCTGTGCTGACAGATAGCAACAGTAGTCAAGATGCGCTTGCTCTAAATGTGTGTGTGAAACAAAAAAAGTCACAGTTTCGCCCGAAAGGCGAAGCATCGATTGCAATAGCAAATTAGTAGACAGCTATACGAAGTAAGAATAGTAGTTTCAACGGCAGTATAAACTTGGAAACATTCGTC
The DNA here is from genome assembly GCF_050947875.1 of Dermacentor variabilis. NCBI lineage: Eukaryota > Metazoa > Arthropoda > Arachnida > Ixodida > Ixodidae > Dermacentor > Dermacentor variabilis. The sequence goes on from NC_134576.1 coordinate 105,801,896, forward strand.
CACTAACTGAATCAACAAGCATGGTGTCTACCTGCACAAGCAAATATGAACACATCACACTCAATGTGCGTGGACACTTGCTGTCAAAGCGCTGGTGTGAGCAAGTGCAACAGCAGCAACGAGCAAAGCGACCTTCATGCCATCCATCAACTCAACGCAAGAGCGGCTAGAACACACCACACATGAATATGAGCCATCTGCAGATTCCTTTCAAGATACAGTGCACACGACCGCGCAAGGCCGTGCAAAGTACGTAGTCGTTGGCAAAGTCAAAGCTGCCCTCCCTCCCCCCCCATCCCTCCCGCGCTGCGTTGCCGCTTTCCTCCATATATGACGCACTAGACTGAGCTGCGATCATCAGTTCCCTTTGCGCCCGGTTGCGAAAGGCACAGTTGCTGTCATGGCCACAATGCCACCGCCTCCCCCACCCCTCCCTCCCATCCTCAAGAGACTTTTCACGCGACGGAAGACGGCGCATTCTCCATTTTTTCCTACGCAAGCTCCAGATTTAGCCGCAGTCATCGGTTTCCCTCACATGCTTTCATTCGCACACACAGCATATAAAGCGCAGCGACGGTGTTATCGCCCTCGGGCTTCATACGGAACACCATGGTGACGGCAAAAAATGCACTTGGAGAGGTATTCTGTAAGAGTCCACCTAGTGGACTGTCCGTTTCGGCCACTTCTGATTTGCTGGGGCCGCTCATCTCCTCCTCACTCGTACAGTTGCATCCAATCAGCAGCGGCTGTAATGGACAGTCCACTAGGTGGATTCTTACAGAATACCTCCCCGGGAGTGTCCATATAATTGCTATTGCAATAAAGAACCATTATGGTCTATAGGAGGCTATGCTTGCAGTAGTATGTGGCAGCCAAAAGTGGGCGGCACAGGTCATTTTAATTTTGTTCATGCAACTTTTATTTATTGTTTTTCTTTCAGTCTAGTGGCATCCTATATTTCAACACCTTTAAAGAGCTTTTTCTCTAATAGAATTTATTTTTTACAAAACTTGATACGGCATTTCTAAAACTGCAGAACGAGACCAAATGCAAAAATTTTATAAAAAATTTGGGAGAGCTGGCAGGTAAGCTTTTGCAACATCCCTGCCGGGATTCCTTCCAGTGCCGGTTTTTGGCCCTAGGCGCCTGCTACCCTTGAAAACCTGGCATATCTTGTAAGGACGTTGGAAATGAAAATTCAAAAAGATAAAAGCTACAGACGAACCCACTTATAATGATACATTTTAACAACATATTGAATACAACAATAAGCAGCCGATGCACCATCAACGTTGGTATGTGCACTAGGGCACAATAAACCACTTACTACAATGTTCCCATGTCACATTATCAGTTATAACAATGAAATATGGTTACTGGGAGTACGCACTGAAAGGAAAAAGAATGCGAAATCCTCGCAAAAACAGAAAAAGAAACGTGAACCACTTCGCCACTTATTGCCTTTGCGCTTCGCACCCCGCAAGGCACGCATTCATCGCATTGCCTCGGGGGAGGGGAGGGAAGGGGCTGCTTTTGTCACACCTGCCTCTGCGCACGCACTCTGCACAGCACACCTTCTAGCATTGCATCCCTTCGTGAGCCTCCTATGCCCCTCTCCCATCTCCCACCCACCTTCTTGCCGACTTCGGAAGGGTGACGGGGGAGGGGCAACGAAGGCATGCCGTGCGAGATAAAAGGGCTGGCGTGTTTTTTTTTTTTTCTTTCCTGAATTTCGAACTCCTTTTCTCTTCCGCAAACACCCAGCAGTAGCCAGGTTTTATTGTTATAGCCAATAATGCAGCATGAGAACAATCTAGTAAGCAGTTTATTTTACCTCAAAACACACACAAACGTCCAAAGTGAAATGTAGCTGCTCACTGTTACATCCAAGTATTGTTAAAACCAATAATGATATAAGGGGGTTCTCGACCGTACCTCTTTCTATCTAAGTTAAAAGATCTGAATGTTCATCTCCTCTGCTTTCTTTTGTGCGACCCGGTTGTAACAATTATCGGTTATAACAATGGGATTTTCTTGGCACTTGAATGTTGCAATAACTGGGTTCCAGTGTACTTGTAACTGCTACACAGAAGAAATGCTCACCTTTGACGCAGCATTTTCATTATGTCAAGAACTGCTCCATCACTCGCAGGATCCACCGCTTCGCCGCTATCGCTTGCATGGAGCTCGATATAAGTGTCAAAGAACAAGCTGCACAAATCCCACAAGAGAGAGGGAGAGAGAGAAAGCATCTTGCAGTTCAGTTCGGCATGTGAAGTTCACTACACACAGCGTGTTATTCGAGCACGTAATTTGCAGAAAAGCTTCTACAAGTGTGTTCCAATTCTGCGCAGTATGGGAGACAAATCTACATGGACAGCTTCAAGCCCAAGTAATGCAATGTGTCTGGAATTGTCTGGAAGATGTTTCTGCGACATGAAGACACCTTGCGGTGAGAAGAAAAAGCTAAGAAAAGCACAGACCGTCTCCCTGTTTTAACTCCTTGCATGTGCAAACCTTTGGAAAACAGAATGTAACTTACAGTTTAAGCATATAGCAAAGCATGAATACGTTTTGCTGTGAGCGAATGATCTTGTCAACAGTTTGCAAGCTTCCTGATCAGCCACCATCTTGTTTGGACAGCAAAGTAGCTTGCATCGTTTTTTATTTGATGTGTCCTAGCAAAGTTGTCTTCTTTGACTATTTCATCATATTTGTACTGAAAGTTAAGATGGCCACTGTCTGATCAGCCGTCTATAGTGAGCGCTGGAGCACAACCTATAGTGCAAGTGACAAAGCTCACCAGACGACAAAGTCGGAGTACTTCTCCAGTGACAAGGCAAGTTGGATTAGAGCCTTGAGGATTGCAGCCTTCTTGCCGGCATCCTCGTCTTCACTGCTGGGTGACCCCAGCACGGACTTGGTCAGCTGTGCTAGGAGTGGCTTCAGGACGGGCGACACTGAATGCTTGGATGACAGCTCCTCGAGTGCGGCTACGAGCGACTTCTTGTGCTTGACCAGCGCCTGAAATGAACTGAGCGAGATATGGCACACACAGGTTAACAGAGAGAATAATTAGAAATGGAGCACGATGAGAAAGGTCAAAATGAGCGCCAGTAGTTCAACATACAGGACGTTCTGCGTAGCTTGAAACAAACTAAGAAACAATAAGAGTGATGCATCACCGGCAGATATATCACAGGCAGATGTTACTAATTGTCTTCCGTTTACCGTAATCTTGAGCTATCCAAGATAGTTTTCATCACTCAGAAAAAACAAAGAAATAAGGAGATTACATCATGTAATTAACAACACATATTGTGATCATAGTACATGAGCTTAAACCAGAATTCTGGACAGTGCAGTAGGCCAGGCCCTACATAGGCTAGCAATGTGGCTGCAATGAGTGCCATTAAACTGCTTCATGCAATAGTAACCCTTCCCCCTCCCCTTTCAGCCTCCTTCTGCACGTTTCTGCCCTCATGCGCCTTTGCTAATCTACATCCCCAGAAATGCATATGAGTATACGTTCGCTGCAGTAAAAACCAAACATTCGAGTTTCCTGCACAGCTCGGATGCCTGGGAACTGACCTCACCGCATGTTATAACAGAAAAATGAAAACACCTTATGTTTACAGCACAATTATGATATACGTTATAATACAAGACTGCAAGTCTGTTTTGTCATATTTGTAGATGACATTTGAGTAGAGTCGATTGGTAGGCTAGTAGGTAAAAGTGTTATAGGGGTATCACAGAAATGACACAAGAAGAACCTGCTAAGTCCCCTTCATGTTGGCTCGTGTTACATTTGCTCTAACTGTATGGCAATACGAGTTACTATATGACAAAGATGATTAGTCACATATGTGGCCGAGGAGCATCAAATCTTCAAGGAGACAGACACCCTCAAAGCAAACACTGTTCACATGGAGAGCATGAACTCATGCACTCTTAAGTAGGGGACAGCCACTTCTCAGTGCTCCCGTTTAATCACTAGAAAGCCAAGAGGTCCCTTCCATCACTCACGCTTTGGGCAGCTCCTCGATGCCTTGCAGGGTCATCAGCACCAGCAGGCACAGAAGGCCGCCTGAGAGGCTTGCGCCTGAGTTGCTCAGCGGTTTCAGACTCTGGAAAGGAAAAATGAGGATGCACCAGTGCAAACCTAACCGGGCTCACATAATCAAAAGGTTTAACAAAGGATTTCTGGTGCTAGCACTTGCTACTGTAGAACCTAGATGACATGTTCCTCCTTGCTACGTTTTCCCAGCTCTTGCGCTCTGAAGCACCAGTCCTGTTTAGTTTCCGTAGCATCATGCGTGTTAGCTTCCTAGTTTGCCACATTTCTCTTATTGGTTTTAATGTCTAAAAAATTGAAACAGTGTACCATCCATGTGAAATCACTTGTCGGTAGCACCCACATGTTACAGATGCATGTCGCCACTGAAGACTGTCTTTTCATAATACTACCTGCCATATGGTGCCGGAGGACCATGTTCAATCCATCACTGGTTGCCGTCTTAGTGTGACTCATGAAGTCTAGAGCCGAGAGGAGGTCGACGAAGATACAAGGGGTCCTCCCGCATGCACATTTTGCAGGCACTGTTTCATGACTTTCTATAGCTTACGCAGTTACCCAATATGCATGATGGCTTGGAAACTGAAAATAAAAAAAAGGCTGCAAGTGCTCTAAATAAGGTTCCTATTACCAATGATTCGGCCCAAGCGTCACCTGGAAGTTACAATTCACCTAGTGCGATTCACAGCTACAAGCGCTCCGAAAGGTTTTGACTGTAGGCTGTTGCCAACGCTGCAAACTCGGCTTTGATTTCGTATTTGATTGTAGCGGGCAGGCAATTTTCGGACCCAATTTCTCAGAATATAGGCGCACGTTAGACCCGGGTAATTATGGTACGTACCGTAAAAACCGGAATATACGTCGAACTTTTTTTCAAAACACCATTGCGAAAAGTCGACCCTCGTCTTATATAGCGGACATTGGCAGAGAAACTACAGAAGTCTTGCAACAATGGGCGGAAAGAGCCGCCATCACCATCAGCAGCAGCGCGGCATGGCGACATTGTGGCATCGCCAATTTGCGTTTACATTGTCGCAAAGTTATTTTGGTTGAAGGCTCCTTTTTCACATTTTGTTTCAAAATGAGCGGAAGCCGACGGCAATTCACCGTCGCCTTCAAGAACAAGGCGATTGAGTGCGCGGAAGCCCACGGCAACCTCGCGGCACAGTGCGGATTTGGAGTATCCGAAAAGAGCATTCGGTACTGGCGGAGGTAGAAGCAGCAAACCAACAGAAGATGTCATTTCATGGGCGGACCGCAGAACTGGGAGGCAAGGTCGCGGAGTTCGTCCGGGAGCTGTGTGTAGGATCGCTGCCTGTGACTGCCGAATGCATCCATTTGAAAACGGTAGAGATCGCGCGCGCCTCTGGACTGGGCAGCGAGAAGCACTCGTCATCGGACTCTAGTTCGGACGACTCTGATCAAAGGCGTTGCCCTGATTCGGAGTAGTGCTTGCACACTTCGTGCCTTTCTGTCTACTCTACACTCAGCCAATTATTAACAGTATCGCGTGACCATCGACCTGCGTGTTTGTCAGCACCTTATCATCACGGCACAGAGCGGCGAAATAGCGAAAGTAAGCGCACGTGTACACATGCGTGTATCGCGTTTGTTTCGCCGCTCAGCGCCGTTAATAAAATGCTGATAAGCATGCGGGTCGATGGCAGTGCAATACTGCTAAAAATTGGCCGGGTGCACATGCGAGCAGCATTTAAATAAACACTGTCACTGTTGTGCATGATTCACATTTGTTTTAAGGTAAGGGTGTCTTTCGGTACATTTGCCATTGAAAAAGATTTTTTTTTTTTCATTTTTAGAATTCGTTAGTTGGGGGATCGACCTATATTCCGGTCCGACCTATAGTCCGGTTTTTACGGTATTCTTCATTCATTTATTGAAAACAAGCAATAATTGTATTACTAATAACATTCTTCCGATCACGAAATCAGTCAATAGCTGTTGTAAGCCCAGCTGCTTACGATGATGCTACACAATGATAGTGCGTAAGCGAGAGCAAGCAATGTTTCACTGTTTTTTATACAAAATGGTAAATTCCTTGCTGTTTGCAGTACAATAATATTTGGCTCACATGTTCATAGAAGCCTCATTAACGGATTTTCTTCCTACATTCAAATAAAGTATTTCAGGGTCCTTTTAAAGTGAACGCCTAATTACAATATATTCAAGCCAACAAAACCTGATTATCAACTTCCTGGAGAAAAAAACAAAAAGGGCATATTGTGACATGATAGGTAAATCGACAATGGTAAAAAATCATTACTGCCAAGGCTTTCGTTTCAAGGCTAAGTTGCAGTAAGCCTCGAAATATTAATTCAGTGTTAACTTTGACAATGAACCGTGCTGCGTATTAATGCGCTAGCGTTAAGGGCCCCATGTCGCAAAATATCCTATGTCGGCGTCAGACATCGCTTGGCGAGAAATCATTCCGAACCACAACCACACAGGCCCTCCGCGTGGCACAGAGGTGTTACTAAACTAATTGAATTCCTCAAAGTAAAATGTGCAGAAAAATCATAAAATGCCATAGTTACTCGCATAATGATCGCACTTTTCTGTCAAAAAAATTGATGCTAATTCAGGAGTGCGATCATCACGCAGGTTAAATATCCCGCAAGAAAAAAAAATATATCTTTTTATTTTGTGTTTGCTGCGGGATGACAACAGGTCAACAAATAGGCGGCTGCCGCTGTATGTAGTTCGGGACACCAAAACAAAAATGGCGGCCGGCGGAGCAAGCCGAACGTGCCAAATGCAATTTTTTTTCTTCTCATGAGTCCATTACGTGCATTGAAACAGTTTCTTCCGTATCTGTAATGAATAATATCGTTAATATCGGCAAGTTTGCGGCAATAACGTAGTCATGTCCACTTTGAAGGGACAGAAACAGACGGACACGCTTAGCTGCCAGTGACATAGAAACACATGGCGGGCATGCTGCAGAAACTGCAGAATTTGTCTTCACTACTATCCTAATACGGCATGTTTCGGCTAAAGATGGGCGAATATCTTAGCTGTGTTACAAGCGTCGGGATACGAATAGGGTACACTTCTAACGTATCAGTGTAAACGTGGCTGCTGTCGTTGCCGCTCGCGGTTTGTTGCGTGCCCACGAGTGCAGAAAAGAAGAATCGAAAGACCCCTTTTTTGTTGTTGCTGTTGTTGGACACAACCATTATAAAGCCTACACATAATAAAAGCAAGTGTGGTTGTAGTATTTTTTTTTTTTCTCATGGAAGTGCGGAAAGTGATGAAAGGAATGAAATGGGGCATCAGCTTAAGAATGTTTGGCGTGTGCAGACCGCTTGGTTTGTCTTGAAGAGTCGTTCGCGTAGCATTCCACAGATGGTAAGCGCACACGACAGACTTGGCACACAACATATCGTTGCGGCAAGTTCGGGGTGCAATCATTACATGAGAAATTTTAAAAAATCGAATTTTGATGACAAAATTCAGGGGTGCGATCATTATGCGATTAAATACGGTATGACCTGAACACAACGTACAGATATGATAGCATCGAAGTTAATTAGAAAACATAATTCTGTTACACGGAAACTCAAACACAAACCCCTTTTGTGAGCGGCGCGGCACGCTCGATTCTTTGAAACAACCCCCCCGCGCTCGCCTCCGCGCATGCTCAAGAAAGCTGCAGTTGCCGGGAAACATGACAACCAGTCAGGGATCGTTGAAATCTAGCGCATTCCACTCTTAAAGGTCGAGCTTAACCCTTTGAGGGTCGAATTATTTTGAAAAAAGCTTTCCCAGGTGGTCAAATTACTTTATTGCAGATCTTGAATGTACAACATGTATAAAGTCGGGAATAAATAGTAAAAAACAATTATGAACAGTATTTTGGTGTCGGCATCACTCAGAACTACAAAATGTTCAATAGTATTTCTGAGCGTGGTACTCCTTGAAACATGGGTCTATGCACAGCGCCTTATTGCAGTCTGCACACCTAAAATGCGTGTCTGTTCTCTTGGAGCGAGGAGTTGTGTTGGCGCACACATGACATCTCTGTGTGCGGCTGCCTTGGGCAGAGGTCTGAGGTACCCTCTCGCGTAAGCGCGTTGCCACTGAGAGCGAGGATACCTCGCGAACGACGCTGATAGACAAGCTAAGAGCAGCGCCAATCAAGATAGAAATCAGCTTCCACCGCCTGCAAGAGAGTGCCGACAAAGAAAAAAATGATGTTTCACGCGCCTCCGTTGCGATCACACGGCGAAACCGAAACCGCCAAAGGGGCGTTGCCGCAGTCTGAGCGACGCGCTGAAGCTAGCAATCAGCTCTGTTTATCTCCCCAAGAAGGTAGCGCAAATTTCAAATGCTTCTTATAAATGCTAAGATGTGGCAGCACCTTACGGTGAGCACGCATCGTCATTATGGCGCGAAATTTCAAACGGAGGGTCGGAACCGTACCCATAAGGCAAAGACCTTGCAGGACAGAAAATCGCCGCCGTACATGTACGGCAAAAACTTTCAAAGGGTTAAGCACCCTTAAAGTTATAGGTTCCAAGAATCTTTCAAGCACAAACAAGCGGTGACGTGGGCTTATGCCTCTGATCACTTAAAACATTGTCCTTCTCTTTATTTACTTTTTAGCAATACCCAAGCCCCTGGCATTGAAAACTGTGAAAAGAATAATGAAACAGTTTCAGCTTTCTCTGGCTTCCTTGCTCTGTACAGTCCAATTTGCCTGTAGAGAAGCTAAAGCCAGGCGGGGCCATCTGCTCACCTTGGCAATGCGGACGAGCAGCTCATGTGCAAATTCTCGGTTCAGAACCGAGCGCCGGGCCAGCTGGCCGACCACGAGGTAGGTGGCGGCGCGGTGGTCGGGAGTGACTGACGATGCCAGGCCCTTGAGAATGTAGGGAAGCATCATTGCCACGGTCTGGTCCGTGATTTTCTTCATCGCCTCCAGCGTGCCCAGAACTGTGGACGCATACAGGCCGATGGCAGGACGTAGTGCCACGGCGTTCTCCGAGTGCACCTGTGTAGGGCGCATTGTCCCAACGTAGCGACGATTAGGAAGCGGAATCAGGCAAATCAATTTTGCAGAAGCTCAAAAGATAGAGCAAGTTTCGTGAAAGAAAAAGAAACTGTTCTGTTGGACTGCAGCATGCTGCTACAAAGGAAACCGGGGCGAGTTTCCTTTGTAGCCTCGTGCCATAATCAAGGTGAATGATGTTTTCTTTTTTTCTTTCAAGAAGCAGAGTCGCTACCAGAGAGAGCGAATAAAGCATCTAGCTCTTGATTGGACAAACTTGTGCCCGTAAATGAATGCAACACTCGAATGATGACAACAGAGGCAAGGATCGGTTGTCGAAGCTAAACTTGCAAGTCAAGTCTGTCCGTAATTTACACATTACTGCACATTTCAGAGCAACTGCTGGTGCAGATTTCCAACTACAACACTATTCTCAACGCATCTGCAATCTGATCACAGATTCCCCTCTAGCTATCCCATGGGTGACAATGTTCATGAAGTTTTAACAAGGGCATCTTGCACTGAATGAGAACTTGAACATAGGGATTATATGATAAATGCTGTCAACGGCAAAAAGTAGCAGCTGTACCTTAATGGGCCCTTCACCAGGCCCCATTGCAAGTTTTGGCTATATACTGGAAGCTCTAAAGAACTATCTAGGAAACGTTTTACCAAACCAATTTTTCAAATTGGCTCATTATTGGAGGAGACAGATGGAATTGTCCTGCTGTCATGCCGCCAGGAGGCGAGCGTCACTGCCAATGAGGACATGCTCTCAGTCTGCTTCTAGTAGTGCTCCCAAGTGGTGTTCTTTCTCTGTCTTGTGCTATAACGGAGCTGAGGGATATACTGCAATACAAGCCCAGCCTACTTTCTTGCAGCGATACGCTTTCTGCATTGGATGATTAGTGACGGGAAAACACACATGGCGAATAGGAATGAGTGCATGTGACCGTGGCTCTCTGGCTGGGAGCGCGCTGCCTCGAGAGTGAAGGAGTGAGTCATTTGCTTTGAAATTTCCGCTGTTGTCCCGGCGAGCAGTACCATCGTACTTTGCAGATACGATTGTTAATGCGCCATGTATACACCGTGTTCATTTATTAAACATGCCAAAACCTGGTAAGGGGCCCTTTAAAATATCAAGTTCAAGTTTTTTTTTTTTTGACAAGGTATGGTTGCCAATGACCAGATCAATAACTTGCGATCAAGACAGCATGTGATCTATGCACTCTGGTTTCCTGCAAAGCTCCACATGCTTCGAAACTTCCAATGCTTTCAGCTGTTACTTTCCATCAAGGAATTGTTGGCTTTTGCGTTCTCAGCATTGGTATAAAACCCATTAAAGGGAAGCTGAAGAGTCTGTCGAATTCAATAAGACGCTCATATACGGATGTGGGAACCTTATAAACCATGTAGGTAAAATTTGGGGGTTTTTTTCCAATTAGGAGCGACGTAATCGTCGGTTGAAATTGCGCTGTAGCTCCGCCCCCCTTTGAGTGAGCGAGCGGAGCGGAGACCGGAAACCGCGGTGTTGTGACGTCAACTCTGCTTCGTTCCTTCGCAGCGTCCGCGACCGAGCCTGACCGCGCTTGTTTCTGCGTGCGTGTCATCGTAATCTGCTTCGATCGACCCTGCATTCCTTTGTTGGTGCGTCTGCGTGTATGTAGAGTGGTAGTCAACGTGCGTGGTAGTCAACGTGAGCGGTAATTAACGTGAGTGGTAGTCAACGTGAGTGGTAGTCAACAGATGAAGGTCACTACACGTACTGCATGAACTGGGAAGCTTTTCACGCGTTTAAATCGTCTTTGTAGATTGCCGACAGCTTTGGACAGCGCACAAATGCCGACGATCGCACCCCCGCTTACGTTCCACGAGGAGGCATGCAGGAACGCAACACTACAGTTGTTTGACCGGAAACGAGCTCACTAGATCGGCGAAAGATCGGCGAGATCACTAGATCGCTTTGCAAAAAACATACTCACCAAAGAGCATTTCCAACACGAGGAGATCCCAAGACTTTGCTTTCGTTCGCGTCGAAAGCACTGCTCGCACCAGCATCGTTTGCTTCTTCGAGAGGCCGGCTCTTCGCAATCGGCTCGTACATGTAGGGATTAACGCCGAACTCCTCAGAAAAACGCAGTCTCTCTCAATTTTCCATTACCGTCTCAGAAAAACAGCACCAAACTACCTGGCACCGCGCTTCATGTGTAGCGGCAGCGGTCGGCAGCGGCAGAGTTGACGTCACGAGGCGCACCGACCAATCACAGGCGGAAACGAGACGCGCGAGCTGGGCGTGTCCGCTGCTGCACTTTTCGTCGAAATAAAATATATTTGCACTTTCTTTCGCTCAATTTCGATACGATATTCGAATTCGGAGGGTTGAAAGCCATTATGTACAGATGTTCACTCATTTTTTCTGGAAAACCTTTCAGCTTCCCTTTAAGTTTCAATCTTCAAGCATGTTGAGCTGCTGAACAATTCGTTCTCACACTTATGCTACTGCCTACCATCCTCTACAAACATATCCATAACCATTTGGTTTTAAGATGCACTGTAATCCACTGATAGCAACAATTCAAAAATAATGATAACCATTAATGTAAAGGCTTTCATGTAGTACTACTGCATTAAATATTGAAGGTTAATAAAATCAGCCTACATATAATGACGAAACATTATAACAATCTACACTCTGTCATTCAACTTTTTTTAGACTCTTCTCACCTTTCCCATGGCAACAAGAACTTCGCACACAAACTTGAGGGTGCCAGGGTCTCGAGTGCACTGTGTCACCAGGGCCGTCTTCGTTAAGGATAGGCCGGGTTTCTAGAGGCAAACAGTTGCATTCAGTAGAATTCTACTAACTAGCCTATCGTAAGAATTAATTGACTGAGTAATTGATCGATTGATCTCGGCTTAATGTCTGAAGGTAACGCTGTTTAGGCACAAAGTAGTGGAACAAAAAATTTTTTAGAAAAACCGCACGTGTACTCCCGATTTGCACAACCTCAAAAACCCAGAGGGTCTAAACTAACTAAATCAATTTCCTTCCCATTGGTGCTCTTCACCGCCCACATTACAACTTTAGGGAAAAGGTTTAGCAGCATTCAGAACAGGAAAAAAAGGCACGCAGAGCGCTGGGAAATGTTCGTAATATGCAGCTCTAGTTCGCCTACTGCTCCGCTCTGACGACCTTTGGGATGTAAAAGATCGACAGTTCACCATGTAATTTCTTTTGCATTATGTTACTTAAGCAAGGGGAAGAACCATTTACACACGGACACACGTACAAGACGAACCGAAAACTAATGAAACACGGCCCTGACAACGCTTGGTACAAGTTCCATTGATGCCCAGCCACAGAGCGTGACACACCTGAAGGCAGTGGAGCCAGTGCCACTTGGAGGTATTGCTCGACAGGTCGAGCAGCTGCAGGGCACGGGCAAAGACGCGCGTTTCGTGGAACGGCATAATGCAACGCAGGAGTGCGTCCACATTGTATTCGTGCACGTGGAACCTGCGAGTTGAAGAGGGGGCCCCGAAGGAGCAATGTTCTTTTTTTTTCTATCAACTAATCGAGATCAAAAAGCCGACAGAGAAGTTTGCACAGTGCATGTAGCCTAATGAACTCTGGATTGTGCGCGTTCTGCCGGCGTTGTTGTCAAGTTTTATGCTGAAAGCAGTTCATATATTTAATTTGGACACATACTACTGAGCTTGCCTGCTCAGTGGGATAGCCCGAGAGTTATTAATTAATTATTGTCCCTGTGGGCGTACAATGCATTAGAAAGGGGCGGGGCCGTTACCAAATACAAGCAAGAAAAAAAGTAAAATGGCAGAGAAGGAAACAAGCACACAATTTGCAACTGGTGCATAACACATTACTCGTAGACATGCAAAAAAAAAAAAAAGAAAAGAAAGAGGGTAGGATATGGGAAACTGAAGATAGGTGCGCAGAAAAAGAAAAATTCAATTTTCGACTAAGAAAGAACCAGCACAGAAAGCTATGTGACACAGGCAGCTCTGAAGTGAACAATACAAAATGCTGCTTTTCCTTTGTAGCTTTCTTAAAGAATTTCAAATCCAGATGCTACAAGAACAAGGTGTGCCATTCTGTCACTGACTCAGTGACCCAGCCATCCGAGGCAGAGTCAGTACATCAAAACTATTGCATACTTGCTAACTTGTGCAGTGTAAAATTCTTGAAAATCCCACGGACGCAACAATGGGTTTATTGCACATTCCATTTTAAAGCTTGCCCTCCACACACACATCTTTCTTTTTTTCGAATACCGTACACTTTATTAACAATGACTTGTTTTTAGAGGGAGAACAAAAGCAGCAGCAAACTTTTAACGACAAATACTGAGAAGCAACACATTGTTTTTAGGTCACAGCGACATTGCTGTTAGCAATTTGGCCTGTTTATGAACTTGTCTCCCTAAACTTGCTCAAAGCAGTCACACCTACCTCGTACTTTCACCATGATACTGCCTTCTACAAAAGGTCGCAAGAATGACGACTGAACTGTTTTCGCAAACAGAATTTATTCTTTAAGAACCTGATGCAATATTCATAAAATGATAGAACAAGCCCAAATTCATTAATGATACAAAAATATCCGGGAGACTTGGCAGGTACGTCACTGCCTCACCTGTAAACCAGCCACTCGAGGGCTTTGTGAGCTGGCCGCAGCAGGAAGTGAGGCGACAGATGGAGCAGGAAGTCCTCGATCTGGCCATCGAGGATGGCATTCTCCTCGCGGCTCTTGACAGCCCGCTCGAAGTACTTGGAGTTCCCCGAGAAAAGGTTCTCCTCGAAGCTCGAGAAGGCCTCATTGAGCGTCGACAACTCCTCTAACCCTGTCGTGCCTGGAATAACCCAGCAGTGCAGGTTGACATAGACAGTTCTGGTACATCCAAGCTGTTTGCATGACCGCATGAACAACACGTACAACTTGCTGCACAGAACTCCTACGAGAGGCTTTTAGCGCTGTACAGAGAAGATGCAGAGCATGATGCAGTGAAGATGAACAGAGCGGTCATCAGGTTCAGTGCAGGCAAAAGAGGCGGTCGTCCCCATCAGCCGACATGTGGAATCCACCGCAGTGGCGGCTCATTGGCCAAGGCTCTCAGCTGCTGGAGCACAAAGTTGCAGGTTCGATGCTCGATTGCAGCAGCCGCATTGTGATGCAAATAGAATATGTTAAAATAACCCCAAGCAGTTGAAATTATTCTGGAGTTCCCCCCGCTATGGGTTTCCTCATAGCCTGCAAGTTAATAAGTGTGTCATGATGCAATGTGATTCGGTAAGATATTGTTTGTGGGGAAAAGAGAAGTACCAACTGCTTTTCCATAAGTTGTTTCGAGTAAGGCCGCGCACCTTCTTTTTTATTTCCGGAACATTCTCAAAGTGTTGTAGGTACTTTCTACTTAATTTTCTCCCCAATTCCTGCGATAGTACATCCTACCATGCAAAACCACATAGCAACCAGGCAAGGGTGAAAAGCAAGCTCTATAACTCACTTCTCAATGAGCCCTGACCACACTCGCACTTTTTTTTGGATACACTGTCAAGAAAGGCTAGGAGAAACCTGACAAAATGCCATGTTTCACCCACCACCTATTGTTAGCACGACACTGCAAGACGCCATCTTTGTGACACAGTTATGACGCACTTGCTACTGGCTCCACACTTCAGACGCAGCATTCATGGGAAACGGGGATGCCCCAAAAGCCCAACACATGAAAGCTTCCCTGGCAATGCTCACAATCTGCGAAAACACAGCCATACGGCCATGAACATGTGCCAAGCCGCCATCCCACCTGGACGAGGTTTCCGTTTTTGTCAATAAATTTGCTCCCTCTCTCTCACACCCCAGTCACACCGGACACTCTCTATCGTAATCTAGGCCAATCTGGATCAAATTTTCCAATTGCCGTTGGTTCCTTTCCTCAGCCTGTGCCAATCAAGATTGCCTGTGTCAAAGGCAATCATGATTGAGAAATTAGATCATAATCGAAAGTGTCCCGTGCGACACCTGTATTACACGCATCATGGAATTTGGCCCAGATCCACTAATGGCGTTTATCAAGACCACCTCATGCCTCAAAGCCAACATTTCAAACTGTCCACCACCACCACCACCACCACCACTACTACTACTCTTACTAATACTACTACTACTACTACTACTACTACTACTACTACTACTACTACTGCTGCTGCTGCTGCTGCTACAGTTGCTGAGACTTCGTTCTAGCAATGTAAATATGAGAACAAGGGACAATTAAGGTTACCTATGGCATACGCAGTGTCGACGTCAAGAGCAGCCGCCTCTCGCGGGTCGAAGAGGAAGGAGGCGCGAGTTTTCGTCTCCTTGAGCAGCGACGTTTGTGGTGCCGCTAGCTTCTGCAGCTGCCGTATAAGCGACGTCTGCGCCATGACGGGCCCTTACTCGTGGGTTGCCTGGACCATCAGACGAGGAAAGGCAAACAGACACGTCGTAAAGTGTGCTATGTATGATGTGTCACTGGCAACAGTAGCATCGCACCAGAATAGAAGCATTGTTTCTCATAGGTTTGTTTCATTGTAATTCGAAGGCATATAAAGTAGCAGCATGAGACCGGCACAAGGGGGTATGAGCGCGAAAAGTCACTCGAACAACTCCGGTAAGAGAAACGGTTTCTAAAGCAGCACGATGCGATCGCAGTGAGACGAAAATAATTAAACTTGACAACACACTTTATCGCATTTCCACATTCACTAACATCGACAGCTGGCAAGACATGCTTCGACGTGAAGGGCAGCTCCTCCCGCTCAACGTTTAGGCTGAAATTCTCAAACAATCACGAACTATAAACGCATTACGGATAGCGAAAGAATTTACAACATGCATTAATTGATCCCGCACATGCTTGCATACAAAAATCCCGACGATACAAAAGCACGGCGACATTGCGTTTTACACACTATAGCTTTTCGTGTTGCCCAGAGCGATCAGCAAAATTTAATGCGATTTTACGCTGTAAAGTGCTGGGTATGTGATCAAAGATCAAACCACCGTAGTAACTATAACGTGACAGCTAATGAAACAGTCGTATTGCAGTCTTTAATTTCGACCAAAGCAGGGCCTCGGTTGCCTTTCGCAAATAATTACAGAGGACTGTATGCATCGCCTAGTCACATTTCAGCACTTATCGCACCCAGAAAGGCACAAAAATTGCACAACGCTACTGACGCTACCACCATCAGCGAAAGCTAGATAGAAACTACGAAACACACCTTTCTACGTCGCAGAAGGGATAAACGAGAGAAACAAACTACACAGAGCTCAAGACGGCGCGATTTATCATGCACGATCGAACTACAGTACACTTACTGTAAACGAAACAGAGAACATATAAGTCCGACCGACCCGTGGACAGAACTACACACGTGGGACGCTTGTGTACGCCGACATGTTTGACGCAGGTTTCAGAAACGAACGTAAGAGGTCGCGTGACTTGTCACTCAAAGCGCTGCCCGCAGAAAATGAAACAGTGTGAGTGCTAGCGTAAAGCGCAAGTTTTAGTAACTGTTGACGGGCATAACTGCTTTTTGAGGTAGGAAAGCAGTCTATGAATAATCATTTTATTAGCTTGAGACCCATCGCCAGCTCGCCTCTAAATTTAAATTGCGGATCTTAAAGGCTATGCTTTCTTCTGGTTGAATGCGCCGGACGCGACTGCGGGAGCCATAAATACACCATAGACGTAGAGTTCTGTACACCATTTATATTTAAAAAAGAAAGAAAAGAAAAACATATTCTGAAAGGAACAAATAGGTGGTGTTAAAAACCCACGGAGGAAGGACACTAAGGAGAGGCCCTACTCCCTGCGCGCGCTAGGAGAAAAGTGTGGTGGAAATGACGTAGTAGGTTCTCATTTTTTTGCTGCTTTTTCATTTTTTTTTTTTTTTTTTTGCTGTATGGCCATGTCTTTTGGGCCACAATAGCGGTGTTGTTATGGTTTTGAGCGCTCACACGTGTTGCTCTGGTAGGTTTCGTGCCGTGGCAAAGGCGCTGTGTGGGCGGGTTTGCGTTAGTCACCGTGTCTTGTTGCGCTGTGTTACCTGCACCGTGCTCTGCCGGATGTTGCGCGAGCGCGCGCGAAACCACGCGCAGCGCGGCGTGGTTTCGCGAAAGATGTAAACAAGAGAGGAGGGTGGCCCAAAAGGCGGAGCATCGCCATGAGCAACGCCAACTTCCGGCTTCACTTTTGCTTCACAAAGAGTGACGTCAGGGCCTCTCCTTGGTTTCCTTCCTCCGTGTAAAAACCATACCGACATAAAACCCCTGGATATGCCCTGGATTTTCCCAAAGTAGCGCCAACTGCCTGTAGCGGCCCCTGGTTTGGTTCAAGTGAAAAAGATTAAAAATATGCGCGCCCTACGCGGAGTGTTGTATTATGCATAGAGTTTCTACAGTAATTTTTGTAGGAAACTCTATGGTATTATGCAGTATTATGCGGCCGCATTATAGCCTTTCACTGCTTTCTCTTTTCCTTTGGTTGAACTAGCAGAAAAGAGCCTGGTTCTATTCCATTTCCCTCGCTAGCCGCGCCGGCCAGTTGGGCGAGCGGGCAGAAACGGAATTTCGCAATGACGGGGGCACGGTGCAGGACACGGGCGAATCAAGTGAAATCTATGCGTGCGCTCCGTTTGATAACGGGGTACGATGCGCGCGTCGTCTGCGAGCTGCTCTTGGACCACACCAGGAGGCGCGCCAAAGTTATCGTCCAATCGCGTAGCACGGCGGCGAGATCAAAGCCTTTCGCTATTATACCGACTTCTATGGTGTGTCTTAGGCTCCCGAAATTGTTTTCGCCGCATTCAACCAGCAAACGCATGGGCTTTGAGATCCGCATTTAAATTACAAAGGGTGCCACCTTACACTCTTAAAAGTAGTTTACACCCTTTCGGTCGTATCTGGCCCCACAACAATTAATCGTCATCTCTCTTGCCCGCATTCTATTCTTGAACACTGTGAGCCGTTCCAGAAATGTCGTCGGAACTTGGCATCCGCACCTTCGAAGTCGTAGCTCGGCCAATCCGGTACCTCTGGCGCCGTATTGCGTTGCGAGTCTGGCGTCGTTGCTCGTTCGCAGGTGCCCGGGCTCATGATTGACGTTCTATAGTTCAGCATCGCGGGAACATTCTTCATCGGTGGTCGTTCCGCTCCGACGCCGTTTACATTCTCGTTGCTGTTCCCTCCGGCGCTGCTCGTACGCATGTTGTTCTTCGGGTGTACGAACTATACGTATCCGCCCCATCAATAACGCAGCTGTTGAATGGCTCACACACCCCTTAATCAATGGCTCATGCCCCCAGACGAGGCCTCCCAATTACGTCGACGGAAGAGAAGTGAATTCTACGCTGGAATGATGAGCGACAACGGAGCCAGCTATGGAAGACGACGACGCTCGCGCCATTACTGATGATGAAAGTTTTTTGCACAGCGAAGCCAGCTGTGGAAGAAGACGAACGCGCGAGCATTGGAATTAGCGTACATGTTTGCGCGGTTGGCGCCGAGAATTTTTAAGTCCTTTTTGAAAAATTTGCACGAAACATTTTTTTTCAAAAAACATGTTCTTACCCGTGTGCCTGGAACCTCTTTCGGTCCCGGCCACGTGTGACAAGAATAGTTCAAGGCCGCGGGACACGTTTCCGAGCCCACAGAGGTATGTGTCATTGAGCTTCGGCCATTTCTGCACTATCACCATGATCGGCCCATCATCATCAGGCTATTTTACGTCCACTGCAGAACGAAGGCCTCTCCCTGTGATCTCCAATTACGCCTGTCCTGCGCCAACTAATTCCAGCTAGCGCCTGCAAATTTCTTAACTTCATTACCCCATATCTAGTCTTCTGCCGTCCTCGACTGCGCTTCTCTTCCGTTGGCACCCATTGTGTAACTCTATGGTCCCCCGGTTATCTAACCTACGCATTACATGCCCTGCCCAGCTTCATTTCTTTCTCTTAATGTTAATTATAATATCGGCTATCGCTATTTACTCTCTCATCCACACCGCTCTCTTCCTGTCTCTTAACGCTGTGCCTAACATTCTCCGTTCCATCGCTCTTTGCGCGGTCCTTAACTTGTTTTCGAGCTTCTTGGTCAGTCTCCAAGTTTTTGCCCCATATGTCAGCACCAGGAGAATGCATTGATTGTACATCTTTCTTTTTGATGATAATGGTAAGCTTCCAGTCAGGATCTGATAATGTCTGCCGAATGCGCTCCAACCCATTTTCATTCTTCTGTAAATTTCCTTCTCATGATCAGGGTCCCCTGTGAGTAATTGACCTAGGTAAACGTACTCCTTCACAGACTCTAGAGGCTGACTGGCGATCCTGAACTCTTGTTCCCTTGACCAGCTATTGGTCATTATTTTTGTCTTCTGCATATTAATCTTCAATCCCACTCTTATACTCTCTCGGCCCACTTACATGATTTTTTTATGTTGTCGGATGCCGAGAAAACTACGGAAGGTTAGTCATATACAGCTTTCGCTGTAAGAAATCCTAATAAATAAACGAAATTAGATCGAATTTGGTTTATTTAATGCTGCATCTTTGAGGACTGGTCGATATTTTACAGAAAAACGTTAATGTCTATATTGAACGATGCCAGATGTGGTTCACATAGCTTGAATGAACTCGAGGCCAGTCCTTCGTTGGCATTTGCAAGCGAAGAAATGCTCAGCGATTGAGAAATTCGTCACTAGAACATGAACGAAGTCCGGCTCGGACATTGGCAAAATGTCCAGCGCAAATGACCTAGGGACGTCCGCAGGAGTATAAGAAGTGGATGTTAAAATTAGCCCGTTAATGATATCCCTTGGATGTCCCCAGGATGACTGCTCTAGAAATTTGACGTCGGGATTTCGATGAGGCAAAACGCAGAAGCGCCTTTGTCCCACGCATGGGAGGCACGTTACAGATCCCCTGGTGGTCAAAATTAATCTGGAGTCCCCCACCGTGCCTCATATTCAAATAGTGATTTTGGCAGGTAAAACCTAGAATTAATTCATATGCGCGTGTCCGTATGTTTTCAAAGAAATTACAGTTTATTCAACATCTCGGCTGAACAGCAATATGAGAAAATTTCAGATGTGGCACTTTCTAATGTCGGTTCCCGACATACCTTCCGCGTAGACAGGGTTCGATATTATCAACGAACACCTTTTAGCGGTTCTGAGTAGATTATCTTATCGAATATTGATGCAAGTGTAACGAAGCAGACGCGCCTCGTGTTTCCGATAGCAGCTCGGAGACGACGACGACGACCCGTGTTGTGATTGCAAGAGCGCTTGGGCTGTTTGCTGCTGCTAGGCCGCTGCTGCTCACCTTTAATTAAACATCATTACACTTGCTGGAGATTGCTGGAATCGCTCGAGTCACCCTAGAGCTCATCATTATACAAAGAAACTGTAGTCCGCGTTTTGTACCGAAACAACACACCAGCTTTTCAACAACGAAGGCTATCAGAACTTAAAGCCGACCGGGTCTAAGTTTGGCCAGTGTACTAAAAAGGTGTGACGTGGTTTGTCAAAGTGACTGCTCGCTCGAAGGCATCATTCTAATATTTACTCCATCAATCCTAAAATTCCGTGCAATATCGCAAAAATTTTCTCTCTCCCTTTCGTCCAAATGTGTGAACGAAAATTCCCCGAAAAGAAAGGGAAATTCCCTGCGCGGAATATCATTGCACAGAGGTAGCCCAACACGTGACCTCTCGAGTCGAGATCACGGAGCAAGAATCGAGGTTTGCTGAGATACGTGGTTTGCAGCAGCTATGCCAGTAGTTTTTACTCGGTGCGCGCTTATTCAGCAGCCCTGCCGTGGCTCTGCCTGCAGAGCGAGAACACTAAACCAACCACGAACTCAGACGTGCGATCACGCGTTGGACCATCAGGTTTGGCTTCAATTGCGTTGCGGTGTGCTCCCTCCCATCTTTTGGAGTCGTGGACAGCCGAACAAAGCCGCACTGAATAAAAATTACTGGCATAGACGAGCTGGCATAACTAGTAGGATCCAAACGTCTCAGCAAACCTCGATTCTTGCTCCGTGATCTAGACGCAAGGGGTTACGTGTTGGGCCACCACTGTGGCTTCACGGAGCGTTCGCTTGCCAAAGTACCACTTTTGTGGTACTTGGCCAAGTACTAGGGTCCGACTCCGTTTGCTTACGGAGCCGCTCTACCGTGGCGATTCGCCTTTGTCTGTGCCTTTCTGGATGAATGCTTCTCGGTAAGGTAGTCACCGAAACGTGTTTCCTCGTTTCTCTCGGCAAATCCATCGGCACATAGTCTACGCTGCGGATGTGGTGGGGTGCCCGCCCTGCTTGAGAATATTGTGGTGCGACAAGTGACAGATGTCACGTATCAAATCGTCCCCGCCGACCTCTCAGCGTCATCATCAGCTGCAAGTGACATCGTTCACGTGGCGAGACTAAAACCATATCACACACCTTTCACCGCGGATGTGTAGATTAAGCACCGGGACGGTGCTTCTACAGCCGGGGTTGATGCTACGGAACAGCCGCCACAGTGTGGCTGCACTGAGGAGAAAGAAGACGACGTGTGTGCCGGCTTGATATAAAGTCACACGCCCAAATTGTTAACTCCCTTGTTATCATTATTATTTTAGGCACCTAATTAAACCGCCCGATTCTTGGCCAATCCCCCACTGTGGGTATGTGCCACGGCCACTCAGGACAACAACAACAACAACAGCGTCGCCATTTTGGCCTCCGTTAGCTTCCTTGTAAATAAATTGTAAATAGCATTCAGCTTCAGCTACACGTAACAATATTCTACCTGCAGAGGTGCCGTTCAGTCGGTCCCTCCGCCAGATCAATACCACTGCCTTTAGCTGTGCAAGCCGAGGGCTAGCAGTCTCTCTGTCGGTGTGTAATGCGGCGGCCCTAGTGCCGCTTTGTGCGTGTTTATGAGAGCATCCGCCTGTCTCTCATCGGTCTTGGTGAGCGTGTGATAGTATAAGGTGTACGTTACCACGCTCATGACCAAGGCCTGGACGAGTCTGACGGCGTCTCTCTCCTCCATTTCTTTCATACGACATGAAAATTCCCCTAATCCATTCGGCCAATATGTCTGGACGTCGTGTTTATAGTGGCAATCGTGTGCGTGGCCTTGTCATTGGTCTGGATCTAGTAGCCCAAGATTTCGGATTTTGAAGCTTCAGCAATGGCGTTCCTGTCAAAGTTCAGGTTGATCTCTCTATTACTCTTGTAGCATCGGGAGGGCACGCGGATGACCTCCGACTTTTTCGGCGCGCAGAAGCGTCCGCTATTCCCGGCAAAGACCGCCGTCGTGGCCCTCTTTAGCGTGCTTGCTCAGGTCATCCGCGTGCACTCTGCAGCCTGCTGCGGTGTAGGTCCGGTGTAAGGTTGTCGCTTCCCACGGGGACTCGACTCAGGATCGTCTCTCTCATCAAGAGGAAGACGTCCTGTTTCGAGAGCCCGGGTTGGAATCCAAACGTCGTGGCGGGAAATAAATTATCACGTTCAATATGTTATTGGAGACACGTGTGGACCACCCTCTCAAAAAACTTGCCCATGTATACAAGACGTGAGTGAGACGGGTTGCAGAGCCCCGAGGGTTAGTCTTTCCCGGTTTGGGGATGGTTATGATCCTGGCCTGCTTCCATTCCGGTGGGACGCGACCTCGTGACCAGCACTTTCTTGAATACGCTGCGCTTGCTGCTTTCCTGCCTAGAACGCAGAGTCACGTTGATAACTCGCATGCCGTTCGTGACCTGGAAGTACCGGGCGCGCAAGATAGATGACAATTATTGTTGTGTGATAAGCCGCGAAGAGTGCAAACTCTTTCAAGGATGTACGCTCTCACGCTCTAAAGAAATTTACACCCTTTGGGGGTTATCTTGTCTCCAAACAATAATCTTCTGCCACGTGCGTATTCCCTTAGCTGAAATTGAGCACATGCTTCCCGAAACTTTTTGTGTGCCAGGATACGTGGCATAAAATGACATGCGACAACTCTCGCCGACCCCGAAGAAAAATGGCTTTACTGGCACAAGTTGATAACAAGCGCTTCATATCAAGATCAGCTACGGGCTGTCCAGAGGGTCTACGATGACGCCATAAGGCTCGGCCTGGCGGTGCCGACGTGGACGCGGCCCGCCTCGGTCTGAAAAGACCGGGCTTCAGGACACTAATAAAGTTTTGTGAATGAATGAATGACACCCGCCTGCACCCCCCTCCCATCTTGCGGTCAAGTGCGAGCACCCACCATTCGAAAAAAAATTCCCGGGTCGCCAACTGGCAAAGGGTGCAAATTCTTATCATGCTGCAGGCACAGGAAAGCACCTTAATAGGTCTAATATTATCTACACTTTTTTAAAAAGTTAGCACCCTTTGGGGCCTGCATTTCCCCATAAAACACTATTTAAAAATTTTTCTCACTTTGGGGGGTATCTTGTTCCACAAGAACGATCGTAATCTGCGTTGCTTGCATTTCCTTTCTTTAAGGGGACACCCGAGAAAGGTAGAAATCAAGAACAGGTATATTCACTGTAGAAAAGACTACTGTGGTAGATAATCATAAAGACAAAGACATAACTAAAAGCTAGAGTTATGCGTCAGTCAGCTTCCCGTACGTGACCTCCAGTGTTAAAACACTTCTTTCTGTATATGTGCCAAGCCATATGGAGAGGCTTTATGTAAGTCAGTCATGCTCCTAAGCTAAATATCAGAACAAGGAAAATCACAAGAGCTTTATATGAGTGACGTGTAAATGTGGCACTTAAAATGTAACTTATTCGTGTATTTACTGAGGGTAGATTACAGCCGGTACACAATATTCTCTTACAGGATGACTTGTGATTAGTAAAAGAAGCCTTCCTCACGTCATTACTTACTCTTTGTGTCTTTTGGCTCTTTATGCACCATGTGCATGGTTACAGCTGCGTGTGCGTAGCTGGGCATAGTTTAGTTGTCTTCATCATTCATGCATTATCTTTGTCGTGACAAAATACAGCTACGTGTGCTACATATCTTACAAGCGTGTTTTCTTTATGGCGTTTTGTATTAGTGCTTAATGCAATCTGTGAAAGTGTCAGTGTCAACTATTACGATTGGTCTTGAAAAAGTATGTTTTTCAACATAAATAAAATGTTTAGCATAAAAATATATTGGTATTTCTTTTTGTAATATTGTCAATTATGTAGTTTTTTGTGCAGTTTTGTCCATTGTATGTGTATGAAAGAATTAAATTGATGCACGACATTTTAATGTGGTGTTTTTCAGAATTTCCTTTCTTCAACGCTGCGAGCTCGGTACTTCCAAGTCACGAACGGCTTGCACGTTACCAGGACAACACAGCATTCTCGACACGACAGTAGCGAGGCCGAGTTTTCAAGAAAGGAAACGCAAGCAAGGCACATGACGATTTTCGTTGTGGGACAAGATAAGTCCCAAGGTTGCAAACTTATTAAAGAGTGTTTCTTCAGAATCTGCGCTCGCCACTTTCCTGTCAGAAAATGCTGCGCCACGCTAATAACGTGCATGCCGTTCGTGACCTGAAAGTACGGGGCGAGAAGCGGTAAATAAAACAAAGGGACACAATTAAGGTAGATGACGTTAAGTTTTGGGGAAAAGACAAGCTAAAAAGTGCGCAAACTTTTCTTTTACTGTAGAGTACGGATCTAAAGACTTCTTTAGGGTAGTTTTATATAGAGCATTTCAAGGAAAGCAGTGTTTGAATGCGAAACAAAATAAGACTAAAGATATATTTAGGCATTTACGTCTCTTGATCAAGATGTGGCACGGGCAAATTTGGCCGTAGAACTTTACGGAGCACGAAGCTTGTACGTACGTACGGTTTGAGAACTATGCGTGAACGATGTGTCGTGTCAAAAGCTGCGTGCTGTTTTTTACGTGGTACTGCATATAAGAATATTGCGTGATGCACCAGCCAGCACACCAGCCAATTATTCCACGCATATTGTCTTTCTACATGCCATGGCAAATTCTTGGACGAGTGTACTACGGGCCGTACACTGCTGCAAGTAGTCAGCAGTTAAGCATCACTCATTAGCCTCATTGTTATCGGCCTGCCTGCCAGCCGTTCATGTTTAGGCAGAATAAAATGTGGTCGATAAAGAAGAGTCGCATAGCATAAAACTACGTGCTGCTATGCTGTTTCAAAAGATGTTTTCTTAATCGATCGCCCGTCGCTTCGACTGTAGATGTATTTATTTATTTAGTATTTACTTTTACGTCTGCTAATAAAGTTTCCAAGGAAGGGTTGCGAAGGCTCCTATTAGAAAATCATTTACCTCTAACACAATCTCTCCTTATCCTTCGCACGGTGAATATACATAAATTAAGCACATGCATACAGTTATACACCAGATTGTTGCCCTTTTTTGAATGTTGTTATTCAAGTGTGGTGGCTTCCAACATCGATTAGAACGCTTATGTTTCCTGCAAGCAATGACGACAGGGCAACTGCATGTTTTCCGTCCTTATTCCTCAAGGGCCCCGCTTACGGTGTAGTCATTTTCTTTTCCTCTGCCTGATTCCATGCATCCATCTCGCCATCTTGACGCCTCCTTAAGGAATCGACTGCCTGACAAATAAGGGGTACAAAGCGTTGAGTGGCCTCTTAGTCTTCACGGTGCTACAACCCATGATATTGACAGAAGGTGGGGAGGCGTCGGATCGAGGGAAACGAACAGGAAATTAAACAAGCTGCTGCTGCAGTCTTCAAAACGCAAGTGGCAAATGTCACATCAATTTGAAGATATTATATACTCTGCAAGCATACAGCGCTACATTTAATTTCGATTTTATTAATGCTTCTCTTTCTCTCTTTTTTTATCTTTCATTTTTCTTCCTTTCTCGGGTACCCTGCCGTTTCTCTTTTGCTACGTGACCGATCGACAAGGGGCTCCTCAGCGGTGATTGACCAGTTTCGAACCCACTATATGTCCTCGAGCAGGTAGATATTGGCATTACGACTCTTGTGAGGATGCAGTAATAGGTCAATCACCAGAAGAATGATGCGCACCAGGAAACAGGTCTCGTATGCGGTCATGATTGTTATGCTCGGCCTAACAAGAAAAGACGCGAGTGTTTTACCGGAGTGCGCCCGCGAAAGCGTGCAGGACTTCGTGAAAACAACTTCCCCAGCAAAAGTGAACGTCGCGGTCGTGTCTTTCGATAAGTACTGGAGTGACGTCGAACACTTGTTGACGCGCCGCCTACCGTGGGCGAGAACCACTTTCGCCATACCCATGACCCGTGTGGCGCAGGATATACCGGGCAGACGGGTCAATGCGTGAATGAGCGCCTCAGACAAAAAAGGACCGAAGAAAACAGGACGAGCTCTTACACGTCAGAACGTTCACTGCCTGCCAAGAAATCTGCTGTGTACTACATTCCCATGAACTGTGTGGCGCAGGATATATCGGGCAGAGGGGTCAATGGGTGAATAAGCGCCTCAGACAACAAAGGACCGAAGAAAACAGGACGAGCTCTTACACGTTAGAACGTTCACTGCCTGCCAAGAAATCGGCTGTGTACTACATTCCCATGATCTATGTGGCGCAGGATATATCGGGCAGAGGGGTCAATGGGTGAATAAGCGCCTCAGACAACAAAGGACCGAAGAAAACAGGACGAGCTCTTACACGTTAGAACGTTCACTGTCTGCCAAGAAATCTGCTGTGTACTACATTCCCATGATCTATGTGGCGCAGGATATATCGGGCAGAGGGGTCAATGGGTGAATAAGCGCCTCAGACAACAAAGGACCGAAGAAAACAGGACGAGCTCTTACACGTTAGAACGTTCACTGCCTGCCAAGAAATCGGCTGTGTACTACATTCCCATGATCTATGTGGCGCAGGATATATCGGGCAGACAGGTCAATAGGTGAATAAGCGCCTCAGACAACAAAGGACCGAAGAAAACAGGACGAGCTCTTACACGTTAGAACGTTCACTGCCTGCCAAGAAATCTGCTGTGTACTACATTCCCATGATCTATGTGTCGCAGGATATATCGGGCAGAGGGGTCAATGGGTGAATAAGCGCCTCAGACAACAAAGGACCGAAGAAAACAGGACGAGCTCTTACACGTTAGAATGTTCACTGCCTGCCAAGAAATCTGCTGTGTACTACATTCCCATGATCTATGTGGCGCAGGATATATCGGGCAGACGGGTCAATGGGTAAATAAGCGCCTCAGACAAAAAAGGACCGAAGAAAACAGGACGAGCTCTTACACGTTAGAACGTTCACTGCCTGCCAAGAAATCTGCTGTGTACTACATTCCCATGATCTATGTGGCGCAGGATATATCGGGCAGAGGGGTCAATGGGTGAATAAGCGCCTCAGACAACAAAGGACCGAAGAAAACAGGACGAGCTCTTACACGTTAGAACGTTCACTGCCTGCCAAGAAATTGGCTGTGTACTACATTCCCATGATCTATGTGGCGCAGGATATATCGGGCAGACTGGTCAATAGGTGAATAAGCGCCTCAGACAACAAAGGACCGAAGAAAACAGGACGAGCTCTTACACGTTAGAACGTTCACTGCCTGCCAAGAAATCTGCTGTGTACTACATTCCCATGATCTATGTGTCGCAGGATATATCGGGCAGACGGGTCAATGGGTGAATAAGCGCCTCAGACAACAAAAGACCGAAGAAAACAGGACGAGCTCTCATACATTAGGAGGTCCACTGCCTGCCAAGAAATCTGCTGTGTACGACATTCACCTGATCTATGTGGCGCAGGATATATTAGACAAACGGGTCAATGCGTGAATGAGCGCCTCAGACAACAAAGGACCGAAGAAAACATGACGAGCTCTCATACGTTAGGAGGTTCACGGCCTGCCAAGAAATCTGCTGTGTACGACATTCCCATGATCTATGTGGCGCAGGATATATCGGGCAGATGGGTCCATATGTGAATGAGCGCTTCAGACAGCAAAGGACCGAAAAAAACAGGACGAGCTCTTATACGTTAGAAGGTTCAATGCGTGCCAAGAAATCTGTTGTGTACGATATTCCCATGATCTATGTGGCGCCGGATATATCGGGCAGATGGGTCAATGCGTGAATGAGCGCCTCAGACAACAAAGGACCGAAGAAAACATGACAAGCTCTTGCATGCTAGAACGTTCACTGCCTGCCAAGAAATCTACTTTGTATTGCATTCCCATGATCTAGGTGGCGCCAGATATATCGGGCAGACGAGTCAATGCTTGAATAAGCGCCTCAGACAGCAAAGGACCGAAGAAAACAGCACGAGCTCTTATACGTTAGAAGGTTCACTGCCTGCCAAGAAAACTGCTGTGTAAGACAATCCCATGATGCATGTGGCGCCGGATATATTGGGCAAACGGGTCAATGCGTGAATGAGCGCCTCAGACAAGAAAGGACCGAAGAAAACAGGACGAGCTCTCATACGTTAGGAGGTTCAATGCGTGCCAAGAAATCTGTTGTGTACGATATTCCCATGATCTATGTGGCGCAGGATATATCGGGCAGACGGGACAATACGTGAATGAGCGCCTCAGACAACAAAGGACCGAAGAAAACAGGACGAGCTCTTATACGTTAGAAGGTTCGCTACCTGCGAAGAAATCTGCTGTGTACGACATTACGATGATCTATGTAGCGCCGGATATATTGGGCAGACATGTCAATACGTGAATGAGCGCCTCAGACAACAAAGGACCGAAGAAAACACGACGAGCTCTTACAGGTTAGATCGTTCACTGCCTGCCAAGAAATCTGCTGTGTACAATATTCCCATGATCTATGCGGCGCAGGATATATCGGGCAGACGGTCAATGGGTAAATAAGCGCCTCAGACACCAAAGGACCGAAGAAAACAGGACGAGCTCTGATACATTAGAAGGTTCACTGCCTGCCAAGAAATCTGCTATGTATGACATTCCCATGATCAATGTGGCGCAAGATATGTCGGGCTGACGGGTCAATGGGTGAATAAGCGCCTCAGACAAGAAAGGACCCAAGAAAACAGGACGAGCTCTTATACGTTAGAAGGTTGACTGCCTGCCAAGAAATCTGCTGTGTAAGACATTCCCATGATCGACGTGGCGCCGGATATATTGGGCAGACGGGTCAATGCGTGAATGAGCGCCTAAGACAACAAAGTACCGAAGAAAACAGGTCGAGCTCTCATACGGTAGGAGGTTCGATGCGTGTCAAGAAATATGCTACGTATTACATTCCCATGATCTATGTCGCGTAGGATATATCGAGCAGACGGGTCTATGCTTGAATGAGCACCTCAGACAGCTAAGGACCGAAGAAAACAGCACGAGCTCTTATTAGTTAGAAGGTTCACTGCCTGCCGAAAAATCTGCTCTGTACGACATTCCCATGATCTATGTGGCGCAGGATATATCGGGCAGACGGGACAATACGTGAATGAGCGCCTCAGAAAACAAAGGACCGAAGAAAACAGGACGAGCTCTCATACGTTAGGAGGTTCAATGCGTGCCAAGAAATCTGCTGTGTACGACATTCCCATGACCTATGTGGCGCAGGATATATCGGGCAGACGGGTGAATGCGTGAATGAGCGCCTCAGACAACAAAGGACCGAAGAAAACAGGACGAGGTTTTATACGTTAGAATGTTCACTGCGTACGAAAAAATTTGTTTTGTGCGACATTCCCACAATCTACGTGGCGCAGGATATATCGGGCAGACGGGTCAATACTTGAATGAGCGCCTGAGACAACAAAGGACCCAAGAAAACATGACGACCTCTTATACGTTATGAGCAACGTTCACTGACTGCCAAAAAATCTACTGTGTACGACATTCTTATGATCTATGTGGCACATGATATATTGGGCAGACGGGTCAATACGTGAACGAGCGCCTCAGACAACAGACGACCGAAGCAAACAGGTCGAACACTTATATGTTAGCAAGTTTACTGCCTGCCAAGAAATCTGCTGCGTAGGACATTCCCATGATCTATGCGGCGGAGGATATATCGGGCAGATGGTTCAATATGTGAATGAGCGCCTTAGACAACAGAATCGTGACGAAAAGATGACGAGCTCTTATACTTTATGAAAAAAAAGAGCGCTCTCTTTTTTCATTAAGTATGCTCAACCAACTCGCCCACATCAAGCTTCTGCTGCTTCTTATACTTTAGAAGGTACACTGCCTGCCAAAAAACTGCTGTGTACGACATTCCCATGATCTATGTGGCGCGGGATATATCGGGCAAAGAGGTCAATGCGTGAATGAGCGCTTCAGACAACAGACGACCGAAGAAAACAGCACGAGCTCTTATACGTTAGAAGGATCACTGCCTGCCAAGAAATCTACAGTGTACGACGTTCCTATTATCTATGTGGCACAGGATATATCGGCCAGACGGGTGAATACGTGAATGAGCGCCTCAGACAGCAGAGGACCGAAGCAAACAGGTCGAACTCTTATACGTTAGCAGGTTTACTGCCTGCCAAGAAATCTGCTGCGTACGACATTCCCATGATCTATGTGGCGCAGGATATATCGAGCAGACGGGTCAATACGTGAATGAGCGCCTCAGACAACAGGCGACCGAAGAAAACAGGACGAGCTCTTATACGTTAGAAGGTTCACTGCCTGCCAAGAATTCTGCTGTGTGCGACATTCCTATGATCTATGTGGCGCAGGGTATATCGGGAAGGCGTCTCAATACGTGAATGAGCGCCTCAGACAGCAAAGGACCGATGAAAACAGGACGGGCTCTTTTACGTTAGAAGGTTCACTGACTGTCAAGAAATCTGCTGCGTACGACATTCCCATGATCAGTGTGGCGCAGGATATATCGGGCAGACGGATCAATGCGTGAATGAGAGCGTCAGACAACAAAGGACCGAAGAGAACAGGTCGAGCTCTTATACGTTAGTTAGCAGGTTCACTGCCTGCCAAGAAATTTCCTGCGTACGACATTCCCATGATCTTTGTGGTGCAGGATACATCGGGCAGATGGGTCAATATGTGAATGAGCGCCTGAGACAACAGAGGAGCAGCGAAAAGATGACGAGCTCTTATATGTTAGGAGTTTCACTGCCTTCCAAGAAATCTGGTGTGTACGACATTCCCATGACCTATGTGGCGCAGGATATATCGAGCAGACGGTTCAATGCGTGCATGAGCGCCTCAGACAACAGAGGACCGTAGAAAACAAGACGAGCTCTTATACGTTACAAGGCTAACTGCCTGTCAAGAAATTAGCTGTCTACGACATTCCCATGACATATGGGACCGGCCTTATACATGTATTTAGAGGTGTGTTCACAATTGAATACCGAGTAAAGCGCTCATTTAGGGGTTCGGGAAGGGCTCGAAATAAAATGTGTACGAAGGAAACACTTGCACTTATCAAGTGACCGTTTATTTGTTTCCGCACAGAGACTTGGAACAGTAGAAGTCTAGAGAGCTGCCGTTCCCAGTCGGAATTCTTGATGGTGAACTGGATCTAAATCTCTTGGTGTTCTGATACTTCTCCTTGGTTAGTGCAAGACAAATCTATGTAGCCACGGCGTTTTAAGGATGTGCTGTTCTTTCAACTTTTAGGCAACTCTACTTCTGCAGTCGATTTGTCCAAAACCATTCAAAAGAAGACACATGATGCCCACAGGCCCCATCGCTGACCTTCGGGGGGGGGGGGGGGTAGGAGTTGTCCAGCACTCAGGGAAAAATATGAGGTGGGGCTCGAGCTCTCCAGCCTCCCCTTCCAACTTTCTTGTGGCATAAGACAAGCCCGAAGCGTGCAAACTTCTTTAAGAGTCTATGTCATATATTCTCGAGGCGGCTTGGTGTCATATTATTACACTCCAAATGAGTTTTGCCCTATTTAGGGCTTATCTTGTCCCCAAACAATAATAATCTGTCTTACCTGCGTTTCCTCCTTACTTGACATGGAGCACGTGCCTGCCCCACGCCCCGAGATTTCCCTACACAAGAACATCCGACATAATATGACATGCTACGACACCCGCCTATGCCGTGGCCACCCCCCGTCCAAGTGCGAGCCCCCTGATACATACGTCAATGGGAAAGGCTGTAAATTTTTGTCAGACTGTGCAAGCGCCGGAAATCATCCTTGTATGGGGAATTTTATATGCGCTATAAGAAAGCTTGCACCCTTTGTGGTGCATCTTGTCCCCAAACAATAACCATCACCTGTCTTGCGCTTCCTTTAATCAAAACTCTTTACTCACCACATTCCTTTCAAAAATGCTGCGTCACGCTGATAATGCGGCTGCTCTTCGAGATCTGCAAGTACCGGGCGCGCAGCGTTGAAGAAAACAAAGGCATGCAGTTAAGGTAGATGGCGGTTATGTTCTGGGGACAAGATAAGCTAAAAATGTGTGCAAACTTTTCTTTTACTGTACAGTGCAGATCTATAGACTTCTTTATGGTAGTTTTATATAGAACATTTCAACGCACGCAGTGTTTGAATGCGAAACGAAACGGGACTAAATTACCATATAATTAGGCATTTACGTCTCTCGCTCAAGATGTGGCACGGCAAAATTGGCCCTAGAACGTTCCAGAGGACGAAGCTTGTACGTACATACGGTTTGAGAACTATGCCGTGTCGTGTCGTGCAAAACGCTGCGTGCTTTTTATTTCGTGGTACTGCATATAAGAATATTGCGTGATGCGCCAGCCAGCACATCAGCCAATTATTCCACGCGTGTGGTCTCTCTACACGCCATGGCGA
Organism: Dermacentor variabilis; assembly: GCF_050947875.1. Taxonomy (NCBI): domain Eukaryota; kingdom Metazoa; phylum Arthropoda; class Arachnida; order Ixodida; family Ixodidae; genus Dermacentor; species Dermacentor variabilis. The sequence goes on from NC_134576.1 coordinate 105,834,782, forward strand.
GATCCTGGACGGGTGTTTGGCGGGCTAAACACTATTACAGGCTGCCAGCAGTTAACCATTACTCATTAGCCCCAATATCCTCTGCCTGCCAGCCGTTCAAATTTAGGAGAAATAAAATGCGGTCAGAAGAATCGCCTAACACGCAACTACGCGCTGTTATGCTGTTTCAAAAGATGTGCTGTTAATAGATCGTACGTCGCTTCGACTGTATGTGTGTTTATTTATTTAGCATTCATTTTTTCGTCCGCTATTATAGTTTCCACGAACGAGTTACGAAAGCGCTTATTAGGGAATCCTTCAACTTCAACACAAACTCGGGTTATGCTGCGCTTGGTGAGTATACATAAATTAGGACCATGCATACAGCTGTACACAAGACTGCTGTCCTTTTTTGAATGTTGTTATCCAAGCGCGTCGACTTCCAACATCAATTCGATCGCTTCTCTTTCCTACAAATGATGACCACAGGGAAAATGCAAGTTTTCCGTGCTTATTCCTCACGGGTCCCGTCTACAGTGTAGTCATTTTATTTCACTTTGCTTCCTTCCTTGCATTCATCTAGCCATTTTGACGCCTCTTTTACGAATCGACTGGCTGACTAAAGAGGGGCCCAGACTGTTGAGTGGCCTGTTATCTTCACGGTGCTACAAGCGATGATAGTGACTGAAGGTGGGGAGGAGCCGGATCGAGGGAAACGAACAGAAAACAATGTTCAGCTGCTGCAGTTTTCAAAAAACGTACGTGGCATACGTGACATCGATTTGAAGCAATTATAAACTCTGCAAGTACACAGCGCTATCTCTTATTTCGCTTTTATCCTCGTTTCTCTCTTTCTGTCTCGAATCTTTAGCTTCGATTTTTCTCCCCAGAGAATTCTGCAGTTTCTCGCTCGCTAAGTGACCAATCGACAAAGGGTTGCTAAGCGGTGATTGGCCAATTTCGCATCCTCTTTAGAGCGAGAGAGAGAGACAAAAGAAAGTGGATTTGCAGGGAGCTTAACCAGATGGGTAGATCCGGTTTGTTACCCTACGCTGGTGTATATATTAAGGAGGTATATACTGGCATTGCGACTATAGTGAGGTTGGGGTACCCCAGCTCAGTCACCAGAAGAATGATGCGCCCCAGGAGACAGGCCTCGTCCGTGCTCATGGTTGTTATCCTCTGCCTACTGAAAAAAGACGCGAGTGCATTACCGGAGGGCGCCAGGAAAAGCCTGCAGGACTTCATGGAAACACCTACGCCGGCAAAAGTAAACGTCGCGGTCGTGTCTTTTAATAAGGACTGGAAGGACGTCGACAACTTGTTGACGCGCCGCCTACAGTGGCCGATAACGACTTGGATTTTCAGGAAAAGCGGTTTTCGAAGCTATATCTCGGAAAACAACAATGCCGACAGGTCGACGGTCGCGATCGTTCCGAGCCTCCTAGTTGAGTGGCGTGGTATAGCACACGAAATACGAATGGTACTGGAGGACGGATTTGTGCGTTGGATTGTGCCTCACGATAATCTGACGTTTTCGAACAGCGAGGATCCAGTGTCGGTGCTGCGCGCTTGCTTTGTGAGAACTTCGGAAAAGAAGTGCCTTAGGCGTGACGTTCCCAATTCCAAACTTGATGGGAGTTCGTTGTCGTACGACCATCGGCCACACGAAGAGCTAGGAGCCTTGAAACGTGCGACGAAGAAGACGACCTTGCGTGGAAAGGTGATGAAGGTCGGGTGCCTGCGGTCGAAGAAGTGGCAGGGCTACGAAACTTGCTCATTATATTCCTACCTGTTTAACTTGCTCGAAGCGAAGAACGTCTCGTTGGTGTACCACTTTTACTCAAGTTGGCTGACGACGCTCGACGACCTCATGTGCGAAAACATCGACCTGGCAGCCTTGCTCATGCCTCTCGCGGAAAGATTTCTTGCAGTGGCGACGTACAGTGAGATTATACACATTTCAGAAACTTTCTACGCCCTTGAGAGTAAGACCGATGCCTTGTCTGTTTTCGAAACTACAGTCCAGTCCATGTTGACCGTTGCCGTGACAGCCGCTTCACTGACAGTTTGCACGGGTCTCCTCGTCCTCATAGACCGCGCTCCTGTACAGGAACGGGCCCAATCCGAGACGCTGTTCCTCTTGGCTATCCTTCTGGGGACGTCCACGCCGCTTCCGAACCCGAACGGGCGGACGAGAGCCCAGAAAGTTGTTTACTTGTTCTGGGCACTAGCAATGGTCCCGCTCACCCAGTACTTTCGCTGCGTGCTGACGTCGCATGTGTCAGTCGTACGGCCGGCTAGCAGCCTGGATACATTGGAGGAATTGGAAACCGCTCTGGATGCCGGTGCAGTGGCACCGTGTGTTACAAACGAATCAGCCCACAGTTACAGCCTAATGAACCCGCACCACCCGACGACACTGGGAAAGAAGCTGCGTGCGTCGCTTTTGAAATACGGGGATCAGCTACTAACCGCTAATGTAAACGAGTGCATGGCCTGTGCCACGAAGAGCGATCGCGTGTGCTACACACACCGCATTCCGTTGCTCGAGAAGATCGTGTCTGCCCGCGTCGTAGCTTTCGACGAGAACTTCGTGACGCGTCTAGGCAGCATGCCACTTCGTAAAAGCTTCCCTCTGAGGGACGCGTACAGGGCCTTCCTGCAAAGGGTGCAAGAGGGTGACCTGCTCACTTCGCCCTTGTGCAAGCCCTACTGGATTTGCAAGCGTTCTTCGCCCAAGGAGAGTGTTTCTGGCACGGTGCAGCCACTGTACGAATTGCGCAGCTTCTTCGCGTTCTATGCGAAGTTGCTTTGTGGTACGGCAGGAGTCTTGGTTGTCGAGCTTCTCTTCGCACGTTTTTCCAAGCGCGCTTTCTATCTTCGTCACACGCGGCCTTGACCTTAGGGCATGTAAAACTCAGTTCACACATGACGTATTGCGCTGGCGTTATCCTACCACCGTGTTGGAGAACCATCACGGTGAGAAACGGCGTCTGTTGCCGTCTCGCTGGGTGATTCTGCTGTAGTTCTGGCATGGACGGTGGCAGCATTGCGATATTCTATATGACATTGAACCAGGTTACCCGTGGCAATGAATCTGATAGTGCAGAAGGGTACTCATTTGGGCTGGGTGGTTCAGCAGGAAACAACGTCAGTTGACAAGGAGAACAGAAGGACACATACCACAGCGCTGACTAACAACCAAGTGTTTTTGCTCTTTCAGTCAGCCATATCTATACTCTACAACTATAACGAAGAACAGAATGAAAAGCCTAGTTACAGGCCTTCAAAGCAAGCGCTCGACTTCCGCCCAATCTGATTAGTCGCAGCAAATTTGTGTGGATGCCGCATATCTGCCCCAGGTCACGCATAATCTCAAGTAGATTGTCAGCCGGGCGGGCATTGGGTTGTGCACTGCCCGAAATAAGTTAGGTAGCCTGCGCCAATAAGTCATTCGGGTGGCCGAGAGCAAGAAATTAAATTTGTAAAAAGCAGCACATAGGCAGCGGTATGCTGTTGACGGTTGTGACAGTGTAGTTTACAAGATTAGTCTTTCATGCAAGCATTTCTATGTCGGTCAAAGGGGGTGGTGCGTAAATAACCACGTGCGCGAACACTCTAACAATGTCTAAAAACAAGCTACAGATAGTCAATTGTCACTGCATTGCCATGACTGCAGCTGCAAGTTGTCTTTTAAATGTGTGGCCTTAATAAAATACCACGATGATGGTGCGCGCGTTATTTCTGAAACCTTTCGCATCCACAACAGCGGCGACGGATATGCAAGCCTCCCCTCAATTTCACTCCTTCCGGAGGAGACAGCTTTCCTATCTCATTGATTACAATTTGTTGCCTCGGCGCATGCTGAATTGCTGTCCCTTCTTTGATTTTGTTCTTTTTCTTGCCGTATTGGTAGAGTACATATATGCTGACTGAAAGAAAAAGAAACGGTTGGTTGTTAGTCAGACCTCTGGTTCGTGTCCCTCTCTTCGTCATGTCGTTTAACGCTATTTTATGTTCAGAATATGATACACTGTCTTAGCCCTGGCTGCATGCCATATTGAAATGCAGCACCGTGAGAAGTTGCGTACGTGAACCTCACGTACTAGTACGTGTGGATATATTTTGAGGGTTGGAAAACGTAGAGATAAGTGTACGTATGAAGAATAAAGGAAATGAAGAAATGTAAACTGCAACTCCAGCTAAATTGATTTCTAACTGCCTACCGATTACAACAGTGATAGGTTTCCCGATGGAGATAACGAAAGAGCGGTCGATATGACCAGGACCCGTAATAGAATGCTGTGTCAGGACACCGGTTATTTTTACGACGACCACCTAGAAAACTGCTGCATAGGATGCAAAGGTATCGCAGCAAACAAACAAAAAAGAAGACAATCATTCTACTTTGTGAAGAAGGAATGGCAGCGAACGCTGACAACAGTCGAAGCAATCAAACGAAAAGCAACGTCCTTTCGCTGCCATTTCATCTTCACAGAGTGGAATTGTTATCATTTTTTGCGTTGCGAGTCTAGCGTCGATGGTCGCTGGTTGGTGCCCGCACTGTCGATTGTCGTTTTCGTTCATCGTCGCGGGAACGTTCTTCGTCGGTGGTCGTTTCGCGCCGGCGCCGTTTACATTCTCGTTGCTGTTCCCTCCGGCGCTCGTCGCACGCATGTTGTTCTTCGGGTGTACGAACTATACGTGTCGGCCCCATCGATAACGCAGCTGTTTTTAACACCGATATCTCTGCTCGTTATACAATGCGATCACCTTCATGTCTCCATATTGTTCACGGCGAGCGTTCTACTCTGTTCCGTATTTTCACATCTGCGCCACCGCACTGCACCCGTATGGGTTTGTTAGAATTTGTCAAGTCCGTTTTCGTTGCTGAAGGCCAAGAACACTGCGGAAGGTTAGTCATATGCAGCTTTCGCTGTAAAAAAAGAAAGAGAAGAAAGAGCGAGAGACAGAAAAGAAGAAGAAAGAAATCTGATCCTACACACCATATGAATTGATATTGTGCGATGCATTCCGCAGGTATAGCTGGCTATGCAGCATGTTTTGATCATCAAAGTATTACCATGCAAATGAACCAACGTATTCGCTTGAGGAGAGCTAGTGTGTTTGTGTGCGGGTAACGACAGCTGCAAGGTAAAGACGATAGTATGACGTCGACTAGGGCACAACGCTCTTATTTGTGCGAAGATGTTCCCTTACGACGTGGACATGCATACTTCTCTCGTGCTAACTAGCTCATTGAGACGTTTTGTGCGTGCGTCATATGTCGCCTACACCGAGAACACACGCGCGCGCGATGGCTTGTCAGTTTACAATAGACCACATATACTTAGGCCACATATAGTTGGGAAAAGCGCCACTAGAAGGTCAGAGACGACCGAATAAAACAGGACGAGGTGTGATACGTTGGAAGGTTCACTACGTGCCTCCAAACCTGTTGTGTACGGAATTCCCATGACATATATGTGGCGCACGATATATCGGACAAACGGGTCAAAGCGTGAATGAGCGCCTATGACCACAAAGAAATTCATGGAAAGAAACGCCAAGTTGCAATTTGTGCTTTGCTCCCCAAGATTCGGCTAAACCAATACTTTCTTCAAGCACGCGGATCGACGAACAAGTGAAATCGGCGAGAACAACTAGCTACGGCGAAGAAGAACACGTTCTTGATTGAGACAAGCTTTCGTGACGTTGTAGCAAAGTGCGGAAAAATGTGCCGGGGCCTGGTAAAAGCATTTGCAGTTAAATTGTTCGTGTAATATCACCTTCGTTAGCACCGTTGACAATCTAGTCCTTTTCACGCGCATGCGCACACATCCCTGTTCACGCATATTACGTGCTCCTCTTATAAAATATTTTTGAGTTTGCTTCTGTCGTCTTTCTGCCTTCGCGCTTTTCCTAACGATGAATGTACACCAACCCGCATAGTTCACCATTTAGCCTAATGGTAGTAGACCTTAAAACAAATCACCTAAACAAGAGAGAGCGTACCACTTTCACCTATGCCTTCCTTCGTGGGAGCTTGAAGCTTTGAGATCAGCTTGATGAATTTCAACCCCCCGTCCGGAGTTCCAAAGGTACAACTAGGTCTTCATATTGTAATCAGTGCTTAAAGCAGACACCTTTGCTCGAAGGGAGGGGGGCGGAGGGGCTGTGGTAGGGAACGGGACCTTCTTCCAGGCATGTATACAAGGTCGTGCGGGCGTGTATGTGTGTGCGTGCGTGCTCACGCGCTCATGTAAAAGTACCTGATGACCAGGCGAGGGATATCGGCGCCCTCATGGCACTTTATTTTAGGGGGCGTGAAATTAATTATTGCTGTCTATTCTAATTATTATGTTCTTGCAATTATATTGGTGTCGGTGTGTCTTTCCAATTGAGCTATCGGCATTCGTATGTGGCTTGGAACACACTGCGAGAATCTCTTCACGTGTTAGAAGGCATAACCTTCGAGATCGGCCCAAATTCTCTGCGCCCTTTGCTCGACACGGGTAGCGTTGCATGGTCTGCGACATTATGCATTGGCTTAGGGATCGGGACAGGTTCTAATAGAAGGCGTATCATTTCTTCGCACGCGTGTCCAAAAAACATTAGTAGTCGTGCAGTCAGCGCCGTCATGGCATTGCTGACCTCCCCTTTCTGATGTCGTCACGCACACGCTCACTTCGCACACGCCTTACACAAACACTTTAACTCCTTCGCAGAACCGAAAACGATGCTGGATAATAAGGCCTCAGAATGATTCGCATAACATCGATTCCCACAGTGCGTGCGCTGTGGCGAGTAAACATTTATTTGAGAACCTGTGGGTGCCCGGAGGTGGTCCGCCGATCTATTCCAGATGTTCGTGCCACTGTGCTGATACCCAGCCCTGTTAACAAACCGTGTAGCCGGTCCGCGGGATTTCCACTTGTCAGCTGGGCCTTAATCATTTATTATTGCGAAAGCATTAAATGACTCATGAGGCGGAAAATCCGGCGCTGTCGGCGTGACCAAATGATGGTCCAAATAGGTTACGAACCTTCGACCTTTGGTGGGAGTCGAACCCACGACATTTGGCGTTAGGGCAAAGTGAATAAAAACACGGTAAATAAGGTATAGTCATTTAGGCACTATAAAGCACAACCTCTGGTGCTTATTAAATCGAGGTCATTTAAGGCCCAATTAATTAGGATATAATTAAGGCACTCGAACCTACCACATTTTGAGTTGATGAAGGTGAAGTTTATTGCGGCACAGTGGATTAAGATACAGTTAATCAAAGCTATTCAACCAATGGTATAAACCGCGCGACATATGTAGCGGTATATTAAAACAGCTGCTTGCTTCTGCTCGCTGCCGCTGTTGCTTGATGCTGCTGCTGCTGCCGCTGCCGCCGCCCAGTTGTGTCAATGCTTTCTTGGTTTCATGAGCGATTTGAAGAAAAAATTTTCTAATTTCTGGGAACGCAGTAAAATGCAGGCGCTACGGAAATGGAAATGCTATGTAACTTGCTAGCAGGCCAAAGTAGAATGCAGTCTGCTATTGACGTGATCACGGTCTCCCAAGCATGCACTCAGCGAAAAATACCTACTCTAACAGATCAAATCGATGGTATCGAAAGACTGCTATGAACAACGACCGCGCTGAGAAGCAGAGTAAAAGAAATTGAGGCAATTAATGTAAAGTGGACAAAACCGCATATACATCACTTGAAGAAAAAATGGTCGATCTTGAAAACGGAGGACTTAGGAGTAACTTCATAATATACGGTCTCACTAAGAGACGCACCACGACTACCGAAACGCTCGCAAGAATAGCAAGCGATGAAGTATTCCAACAAAAACTGGGCGTATCAGAGAAAAGTAATAAAAGAATTAATAAACTTGGTCACAGGACTGAACATGAAGTGCGGCCTTTTATAGTACAATTTTTGGACTATTGCGAAAACGTATCTTTTCTGAAGGCTGCCTATAAATTGAAGAATAGTGACCGATCTGTATACGAGAACTTTTAAAACCGAGCCCGAAATTTTAGAAGTCAATTATGGCAAACGTCAACTACGCAAAGGGTAAAAGCCGCGAAAGTCAAGCTATCTTTTGACAAACTGATCAAAGATGGAATCACGTACGTTACGTACGTGTGGGATGCATGCAGCGGTGGCGTAGAGGTAGGACACCCGCCTCGCGTGCAAGAGATCCGTGGTTCGAATCCCGGTGCCGGCAATTTTCCACCGGATTAAAAAAAATCCGCGTGTTGATAAAATTGCACAAACAGGCCTGGAGTGTGGCCTGATCCCGGTGACCAGAACCGGTAACGCACTCCCTCACCAGAGCAGGATTGGCCACCCTGGTGCAGTACTTGGCCACAACCTCCTATATGAACACAACAATCAAACCCCGGCCCTCAGTCCTCAGCAGCTGCGAAGCAACTGACCACGGCGGCGGTCAGACCTGCGACGCAGCAGAGGGTGCTAAGAATCACTGGCTCCGGACAGGCCGCCATTGGAATATGAACCTGGCAACGTTTAACGCTAGAACGTTATCGAGCGTTAACCAAAGGACCAGGCAGGATTCCGTAAAGGCTACTCAACAATAGACCATATTCACACTATCAATCAAGTGATAGAGAAATGTGCAGAATATAACCAACCGTTATATATAGCTTTCATTGATTACGAGAAAGCGTTTGATTCAGTCGAAACCTCAGCAGTCATGGAGGCATTACGGAATCAGGGTGTAGATGAGCCATATGTAAAGATACTGGAAGATATCTATAGCGGCTCCACAGCCACCGTAGTCCTCCACAAAGAAAGCAACAAAATTCCTATAAAGAAAGGCGTCAGACAGGGAGATACGATATCTCCAATGCTATTCACAGCGTGTTTACAGGAGGTATTCAGCGACCTGGATTGGGAAGAATTGGGGATAAAAGTTAATGGAGAATACCTTAGTAACTTGCGATTCGCTGATGATATTGCCTTGCTTAGTAACTCAGGGGACCAATTGCAATGCATGCTCACTGACCTGGAGAGGCAAAGCAGAAGAGTGGGTCTAAAAATTAATCTCCAGAAAACTAAAGTAATGCTTAACAGTCTCGGAAGAGAACAGCAATTTACAATAGGCAGCGAACCACTGGAAGTCGTAAGGGAATACATCTACTTAGGGCAGGTAGTGACGGCGGATCCGGATCATGAGACGGAAATAATCAGAAGAATAAGAATGGGCTGGGGTGCGTTTGGCAGGCATTCTCAGATCATGAACAGCAGGTTGCCATTATCCCTCAAGAGAAAAGTATATAATAGCTGTGTCTTACCAGTACTCACCTCCGGGGCAGAAACCTGGAGGCTTACGAAAAGGGTTCTACTCAAATTGAGGACGACGCAACGAGCTATGGAAAGAAGAATGATAGGTGTAACGTTAAGGGATAAGAAAAGAGCAGATTGGGTGAGGGAACAAACGCGAGTTAATGACATCTTAGTTGAAATCAAGAAAAAGAAATGGGCATGGGCAGGACATGTAATGAGGAGGGAAGATAACCGATGGTCATTAAGGGTTACGGACTGGATCCCAAGGGAAGGGAAGCGTAGCAGGGGGCGGCAGAAAGTTAGGTGGGCGGATGAGATTAACAAGTTCGCTGGCGTGGCATGGCCACAATTAGTATATGACCGGGGTTGTTGGAGAAGTATGGGAGAGGCCTTTGCCCTGCAGTGGGCGTAACCAGGATGATGATGATGATGACGTGTGGGATGACACCAATGAGTCCCGTTGCCGCATTAGGAACAAAAGCATGGATCGACGAAACAAGCCACGCCATTGCGCGATGAAGATCCTCAACATCAACTGCCAACGCCTTGTGATGATGATGTTTATATTTATGGCGCAAGGGCCAGGTGTGGCCAAAGAGCGCCATGCTAATGTTAATGAGTTCGCAGTGGACAGATGGGTTCTGTGATCTTAATGTGCCGTGGCTGTAAAGGGGCCTAAATGAGATGATCCAAATTCCATAAAATGTACGAGTAAAAAATTATGGGAGTGACTATTGAAGTGTACTATGAACATTGGAAGGCATTGAGAAAAAATGATGCAATATATAAAATACGTGAGATGCTAAAATGTCTGGAGCCCATCTGCCTCACCAGAGCCCTTGAAAGCCAAGGACCTAGAGGCATGTGCTGTGCAAAGAACACTATCGTAGATGTATCCTCTGGAAAGAGGATGCACTACGGAATAATTGGGCTTGTCACGTGTAGCACAACATCTTTCAAGTAAGCGAGGACTGCTTTAGTCTTGAAAAGCGGTTCTACACCAAGAAACATGGCCGGATGCAGGGGGACGTGATGGCTGTATGCAAAAGGAAAATGTTTCTTCCTGTCTCTTTCGGCTTCCCGGCACTCCAGGAAGACGTGGAGGACCGAAAGCCTGTCGCCGCATCTACCACAGGTTGGAGGCTCGTTACCGGTGAGGAGAAAGTTATGAGTGCCGAACGTGTGTCCTATTCTTAGTCTATTGAACAGGACGTCTGTTCTTCGTGTTTTCTTTGTTGGGTGCCAGAAACCAAACTTAGGCTTAATTACGTGAAGCTTATTACTCGTTTCTGCGTCCCACAAGCGTTGCCAGTGGCTTCGCAGTTTGTTTCTGAGGAAAGGCTTCATGTCTGTGGCAGGGACTGCAGCAGAACGAGTACCCTGCGATGCCATTGATTTGGCCATCTCATCAGCAAGCACATTTCCCTCGATTCCTCTATGGCCTGGAACCCAGCATATTACTACATGTCTGTGTGATGAGCCAACGCCTTGTAGTTAAGGCTGTTGAACTGCAGGGACTTCTACTGTTACAGAATCCTGCTATAGCTGTCCTTACAGAGACATGCTTAGCCGATTCAATCTATGATGGTAAAGTCGTTCCACCTCGCTTCAGAGCGTATAGAAAGGACCACAGCTCAAGGGGAAGCGGTGAGAGTATTCTGCTAATAAAACCTAAAAAAAATAACACATGTTTTGGGAAATATGTACAGACCTGATGAATTAAAAAATTACATGGCAAAAGTTGTGAGGCCGTGTGATCGAATTATACTGTCAGGAGACAATAACGTATCGAATGTTAATTGGTCAACAATTTCGCACACTAGTAACTGTGAAGATTCTGCCGAGGCAATGGTGTACACCGCTTTTCAGTACGAGTTATCACAGGTCGTTGTATATTCTGCAAGGATTTAGGGCGGTAAAAAATCAATGCCCGATCTTTTCTTTATTTCGGGAAATATTGGACGTAAATTTTTTTGCGACATGTTCGTTGGTATTTCCGATTACTTTATCACACGTTTTTTCCCAAAGAAAACCAATATTGTCTACCTTTCATAACTTTTGTAAAGCTGATGATGAATCAATAATTGATATGCTTTCTTTTCACTTTGAAGATTGTACTAATGGCATCGATAGTGTGGCCGCTCTGTGGACGAAGTTTAATGTCATTGTAAATGAAAGCATCTCATGTTTTAACGCAGTGTCGCTAAGGGCCCCGTCCCGCTTCCATCATTGGGCGTTGTTTTGGCAAAAAGAATTTGCAGAGAATTTTGGCGCAAGGAAGTTACTTCACTATTTCAATTTCTCAAGGTAAGATATGCAGAAAAATTGTAAAGTACCGCTTAAACACCATTTACAGACATGATAGAGTCGGATTGTAATTCGTATACATGACAAAACGCTGTTACGCGAAAACTAAAGAAAGAAAAACACGCAAAGGCCCCTTTTCCAGCGTTTCTACCATTCCTAGAGCGCCCATGACCTCCCAGATTTGCGCGCGCGAATCTAAAGAGCCATAAAGCGGTGCTCCCGGTTCCATGCAACACGTCCAGGTGGCGCTCGCATCCGCCGATTGTACAGGGTCACAATCAGTACGCAATGGCCACCAAAGGTAAGTGGGATGCCTCGCCTTGGGCGCTCACGGGAAAACTACAAATGAAGCTGTGCAGGTGCATATGGGATGGACAAGTTTTAAAGTGAGGGAAGCTAACAGTCAAATTGAATATGAAGAACGACTGAGGAATATGGAAGAAATTAAATGAGCTGGGAGAGTGTTCAGGTATCTGTACAGGGAAACATTGATTCACAGTGGAGGAAAAGAACTAGGAAGCTTACCAGTAAGTATGCGGCCCGTACAGTGAGCAACACAGCAAGAAAGTACGTCAAGCTGAACGTCAGAGAAGCTAAATAATCTCAAGGGTGGCGGGAATGGAAAAGAAACCTGCCATGAATAACTACTTAAGACGAAAAAAGGAAATCAGTAAAGAAAAAATTTATGATAACTCAAAGGCAAGCTCATTACTCTTCGAAGCGAGATATGGATGCCTTAGAACACGCACCTATAAAGGGAGATATAAGAAGGAAGAAGAAGCATGTGCATCTTGCGTTAAAGTTAGGGAAACGATGAAGCATGTTTTATTAGAATGTGGAGATTTCATCTGCCCAGCGGTCGATTCAGGCAGCACTGGCCTCCTTGAAGCCTTTCGGTTCACCGAGTGCACGGGAAAGTAGACATGTCCGCAATAGAGACTAGTAAGAGGCGAATGGAAGATTGGTGGAAGAAAAGTTAAGAAACGAAAAACAGCGGGGGCGCACAAGAAGAAAGTTCACAATAGGCGGTAATAAATTTTGGTTCTTGGAATTTATCGTGAGTCTTTATGTTTTTTTAACATAGGGTATTAGACAACATAATAGCAAGTGCTTGGTGGCGCAACCCAAAGCCCCATTCCAAAGGAATGCTCATGACAGCAATCCATGCATCCATTCTTCCATCCATCCATCTATCCATCCATACATCCATCCGTCAGTCCGTCCGTCCGTCCGTCCGTCCTTCTATCAATCCATCCATCCATTGATCCATTCTCGCGGCTCACGCAAGAGGCTGCGTTTCTACCAGAAAGACCGCCTTCATGTCTAGCGTTCGCCGCCTGCGTTTCCCGGTAAGCATTACGGTTACTTAAGCCGCTGTTGCGGTGAAGTGTGATACGCAGTCAGGAATCTATGAACGATGTCGCATTCTACTCTTAAATGCGAAGCTTAAGCGTGCTCAAGTTTTGTGCCAACTATATTTAAGAAACAGAACTAAGAACCCACGGATATCTAGGCAGACTTTGATATGGAGAAGGCTGGTAAAAACGCTAAAAAAGAAAAGCAAAACAAGCTCTTGTGATTTCAGATATCATGAAAAAAATTGCAGAATTAGCATATGAAATTTAACTGCAGGTGACTTCAGAAAAAAGACGGTACCTTGGTGAGTCATTGCACAATTTCATAACCACCTCACGAGAAAAAGTTTGGAGATCAACTTCCCCAAAGTCCAGTGAATGTGAAATCGTTGTTGATAATGGTAGAGAGATTTTTGATTCAAAGTACATTCCGAACCTTTTTAATCACTTTAAATCCGTTTACACAAGAGAGAATTAATGGTATCTTCCCGACTATCAATGTCTCCTAACCCCTATGTCCCATATTCACATCTAAGAGAGCTGTATATTGAACGTGTAACTAAACCTTGACACGAAGAACTCCCCCGAGCCTGATGGCACTCCTCATGTTCTCTTTTAAATATATGCCGAATGGGCCTTAGGTATTTGAATGTTTTAATGCGTAAATCATAACGCGTTAGTGAACTGCCCTACGACTGCGTAATTGCCAGAATTAAACCAACAGATAAAAACAGGACAAAAACCGCGTTCTAAAATATCCGACCAATTTATTAACTTCGACCTCTTGCAAAATGATGGAACACAGAATGAATACACAGTCATATCTTTGAATTTCTTGAAGAGGACAACTTCCTAACTAGGAATCAGCACTGATTCAGAAAAGGCTTTTAAACCTGCACACAGCTCGTTGAAATCGTACACGATTTTGTGAAATCCATTAACCACCGCCAACAAACAGATGCTATATTTAGGAATTTCTCCAAAGCTTTTGAGAAAGTTTCGCACAAAAATTACTTTTCAAATGAGATAAGGTACTTTACAATAGAATGTTCATGGGTTAGCTTTCTTCATACCTAACTAAAAGACAACAATTTCTTCCCTTTCGCCATTGGTGTTCAAAACATGTGAAGGTTGATTCTGGTGTTCCTCAGCACTCACTATTCTGTCCTTTGTCGCTTCTTTTGTTTATTAATGATATAGCGACACGAATCGTTGTTAAGGTCAGGTTTTATGCAGATGATTGCGTATCTTACTCTGAAGTTCATGGTACATGCGCTCAGTTGCTTTTGTGTCTTCAATGTGTTTTCAGCGTCTTTAATTGCCGATTGCATAAACAGGACCTCACGCTACGGCTACAAATGCCGTCTAGCCTTTCCCGCGGCGAAACAACCTTGTTGTGCCGCTTGCGGCTGGGAGTGAGCGTTCACGAACGCCTGCTCCTCTCGTTTGGGAATGGCCGAGAACCCGGTGTGCGACTCCTGTGGGTGCGTGGAAACCATCGAGCACCTATTATGTACTTTTCCTCGCTGCGATGTACAACGCTTCTTTCTGTGGGCAACTTTACATCGACTGGGCCAAAGACCGTTCACCGAGTCAACGATACTCGTACCGTGGCCACAACCATCACTGGCACCGAAAAGCGATTCGCGCGCTGGTACAATAATTGAAGTGCACCAGCTTAAGAGACCGTTTATAGTGTCTATGTGTACAGTGTCCCTCCAACACGCACTCAGTGCTTACTCTCTTCCTTCTTTCCTCTCTTGATTCCCCTTTCCCCCACCACCGCGGAAGGGGTAGCGAACCGGGTGCTCGCCTGGTGGACCGCCCTGCCTTTCCTGCCCTTGATCTCTCTCTCTCTCTCTTGTCCCCAAACAATAACCGTCACCTGTCTTGCGTTCGCTTTCTTCAGAACTTCTTGCTCCTAACATTACTCTCAAAAATGCTGCGTCCCGCTGATAACGCGAATGCTCTTCGTGATCTCCAAGTACCGGGCGCGCCGATGGAGAAACCAAAGGCATGCAGTTAAGCTACATGGCGGTTATGCTCTTGGGACAAGATAAGCTACAAGAGCGCGCAAACGTTTCTTTTAGTGCACAGTGCAGATATATAGACTTCCTTATCGCAGTTATACATAGAACATTTCTACGTGCGCAGTGTTTGCATGCGAAACAAAATAAGACTAAATTACCATAAAATTAGATAATTACGCCTTTCGTTCAAGATGCGGCAGGGCGAAATTTGACCTAAAACATTCCAGAGAATGAAGACTCTATATATACGGTTTGAGAATTGTGCCTGAAGGACGTGTCGCATCAAACGCACCATGCTTGTTCTTTCGTGGTACTGCATATAAGAATACTGCGTGATCTGCCAACCAGCACACCAGCCAATTATACCACCCGCCTGGTCTTTCCACACGCCACGGCGAAATCCATGAAGAGTGTACTGCGGACTACATACACTGTTAGAAACTTCTAGCAGTTCAGCGTCACTTATTCGCCACAATGTCATCAGCCTGCCAGCCGTTCAAGTTTAGGGGGACTCAAATGTTCTCGATCTAGAATCGCACAACGCGCAACCTTGCGCTGTTATGCTGTTTCGAAAGATGGCTTGTTAATCGATCATCCATTGCTTCGACTGAAGGGACCGCGGGTGCGTTGCGACAGAGCACCTACTCCGAAGACGAGAACCAAGAGACTGCGTGTGGCACGTCTAGTGATCGAAATGTATATGGTGCGTGTCTTCGGGAAGATTAAGGCCGCCGCCAATACATCCATCGTCATCGTGGGAGATTTCAATGTCTACGTGAGCCGATTCGAAGCGGCGTGGATACTTACCATTATGTTGGAGCACTTTGGCCTCATGTGTTTCACCAATGTCACCGTACCCACCACATCGATGTGCATCGACCTTAACCTTCGGGAAGAACATTAACCCGGTGATAGTGCAACCACTTGCCATGTACAACAGTCATCATAAGGGAATTATTACAAGTGCCCTTGCCACCACGCTGAAGATGTACTCGCGGCTGCTTGTAACTCAGCTGCTCCTTCTTGCCTGGACACACCGCCCATCCACGACGTTCAAAGTTCCAGGGACAACTGAGTACACCCCTGCTGCAGAGCAATGGCACTGCCCTGGCCACGTCGGTGACCGTGAATTCCTGCACTCCGACGGATTGACTCCACCAAACTTTTGCAGGGTTGCGGACTAAAGCTGTTCAACTAGAGACGACACCAGTGTGACTACATAAGGAGCACTCGACGGACCTTCCAGTGGGGCTTGACACCGCGCAGAGCATGTGCGGCTGCTTGTAACCCACATTAGTTATTTGAATGGGTCATCGGGCTATCGAAGCTCACATCGCTCCCTTGTAGCGGTGTCGTGCCCGCTGAGTGTCGCTATCTGTTGAGACGTGTCGCTTCAATGCGCCGGCTTTGCATTTATCAGACTGTTACCACAAACACAATTCTATTGCAATCTGGGGATATTGACACCAACCCAGGGCCTGATGGCGTTGTTGAACTTGTGATACAGACAGAGCCTACTGAAAGTTCAGTCTTTCTGGAAACAATGCAAAGCGTTGAGCCGGTGCAGTTGCAGTTACGGACAGACTTACGAGAATTGAAAAAGGGCATCGAGTCTAAGTTAAAAAAAAACATCGAGGAAGGGCTTAAGTGCCTTGAACCGGAAAAAATTATCTCACAAGGCAACCCCTCGTTTTTGGCAAATCAGCAAGCCAACGCCCCAGGCTTGGCTCAGGATCTAGGATTGCTAAAAGCAGCTGCCGATGACGCCGAAAATCGATTGCGTAGAAATAACCTTTATTCTTCGTAATTGCAGACAGCGAATCACAGACATGGGGCGAATCTGGGGACGCCGTTATATCCTTCAGCGCCCAGACCTTGAACATAACGATTGACAAACATCAACTGGAAAGGGTGCACAAGACCGGCAGCTTCCAGCGAAAAAAGGAAACGACCAATTTTTGGTAAGTTCAGCCGTTTTAAAGATAAAAATTAAATTTTAGTCTCCGGCGCGAAACTAAAGAATGCAGACTTTTCCGTTCGCGAAGACTTTTCGCCGTCTGTCTGGCTTGCACGATGGAAACTATTAGAGTTTGCCAGGCAACACGACAGTAACTTTCAGCTGCGTTGTAAAAAGCAACCACGAGGCGAGCCTACGAATGTCTATGACGTAGAAAGTGACGCGATTGTTCAGGCAAAAAATAGCTATATGATTGCTCAAAGGTAGCAGATACCGCCGGGACAGCACCGACTACTCTCAGGCCGAGATACCACAAATCCAAAATCGTTGAATGTTTTCCTTGTAGACTCCCGGAGCATATAAAATATGAGCGATGCACTGACTGTCCTAATCACTGCAGTTGAGGCAGATATTGTAATCAGTACAGAGACTTGGCTTAGCGATACCATCAACAATTCCGAAGTTTTCGCACCTTCATTTGATGCCAACCGTTGCGAGCGCAACGCGCATGGTGGGGGTGTTCTTTTTTTTTTGGTCAATAAAAATTTACCCAATACACCTCTGGCTCCTGCCAACGGTTGCGAATCCTTTTGGTGCAATGTTTCCCTTCCTGGTGGCGAACATATTGCATTTGGTTCGTTGTACCATATCCCTATAGCAGCACTTCTCTGGTGCCGCTTGACATTTTGTCCCTGATAATTCAGAAATTAAAACAAACATTTTCCTTGGTGGAGACTTCAATATGCCTCAAATGAGATGTTTAGACATGTCTCCCATTCCATCTTCAAACTCTGTACTCTCCGTAGCATTCACAAATTTGATAGCTACTAATGGGCTGTACCGATTCGTGGACTTCCCAACACGACGATACGGAGATTGCGCTACCACGCTTGATCTTTTCTTTTCCATTTCAGACTATCTGGTGCAATACATGTGTCCCGTGCCTGGCATCAGTGACCATGATGCTGTGTTGGCACCTATTTCTTGTAAGCGTCCGTTACCCGTTATCAGACGACCTCGGAAAGTGTTTATGTACCAAAGAGGAATGTACGATCCAATGATAAGGGCCCTGGAGGAGCACTTTCCAGTGTTTTCTGAATCAAGCTAACATATAACGTTGAACAGCTGTGGGAAATGCTTCAAGGGCAAGTTATCTGACCTTATTGATTCTGATATCCCATGCAAAACGATCTCTAATACCTCTGACAGAACAACCGTGGCTCACCAGAAAAATTAAAGCTATACTGAATTAAAAACGCGCCTTTTTCCAGGCATTAAGTTGGCAGGAATGAAGAGTTATTCTGCACTCGTGATACCTTAGGAAAAAAAATTTGGCTACAGATTACGGTAGCAAAAGATCCGTTTTTTTTCAATCATTGGGAACCAAGCTCAAACAAAGTCCCAAAGAGATGTCCAAGTTTAGTGAAATGGCAAAGAGTGAGGTTATATACCGACAATATCAGGACCCCAAGGTGCATCACTGATGATATTCAGAAGGCTAATCATTTCAATGACTACTCTAAGCAAGTATTTTGTGAACCTATTACGTCCATGCTATGCCAGATCATAACTTTAACGAGAAAATGTCCGAAATCTCTGTGTCCTATGAAGGCGTGCATAAACTTCTGTGTACCCTAAAGTCAAACTCTGGTACTGGACCTGACCTTATTCCGTCATATATCTTTAAATCTTGTGTATCCGTTATTTAAAAATGCATTGTCACTTTGTTTAGATTGTCCCTCAGTTACGGTGAGCTTCCTTGGACCGGAAGCCTGGAATGTCACACCAGTTCATAAAGCAGGTACTCGTAAGCATGGACAATATTACAGACCCATATCTCTTACTAGACTGTGTTGAAAAACACTAGAACATGTGTTATATAGGGCCATTTTTCACCCCTTAGAGGAGAACAACTTCTTCAACAGTGCCCGGCATGGTTTCCGTGCGGGCTTTCCATGTGTCACCCAGCTACTTAAATTTTCCCATTGTATTTTTTCTTCATTTCAAGCGGGAAAGCAAGTACACTGCATTTTGTTAGACTTTAAAAAGGCATCCGATACTGTTCCCCATTCTCTCTTACTCCTTAAGATGTCACATCTTGGTCTACCTGATTTCGTGCTCAACTGGGTGCCCAATTATTTGTCGGGTCAATCACAAAGTGTGATTATAAGCGGCTATGAATCAACATCTGCTGCTGTCACTTCGGGAGTACGACAAGGGTCTCCTTTAGGACCGCTTTCATCCCTTATATGCACCAATGACATCACCTCGAATATTACATCAAAAATACGGTTATTGGCGGACGATTGCGTGGTTTATAGGTACGCAGACAGTGACGTTGATCCTTTGTCCTTGCAGGGTGACCTTTCCCGAATACTTGCTTGCTCCTGGAAATGGCAGATGAACCTTAATCCTAGAAAATATAGTTATATTAACTGTAGCAGAAAGCCGGCTAACCTTCTCCAAACTATAATTTAGACAAACTTTAATCGAAAAAGCAGATCAGGCAAAATATCCTGGTGTGTTTTTGTTTCCTTCAGATTTTTCGTGGAGTAAATATGTGGACTACACCACCTTAAAAGCCGGACGTGTTCGTTATTTCATTGAAAGGATTTTAGGAAAGCCCCTCCAGATGTCAAACAATTCTGCACGTTTTAATGCTCGCTCTATTCTAGAGTACGTTACAGTGGTCTGGGACTCGAACACTAAAATTCTTTTCAACAAGTTGGAGACAATACGAAATCGCGTTGTGCAGTTTATTACTAACCAGTATAGTCAGGACGTTAGCATTACCGCTCTTAAGCACACCACTTCGTGGGACTCTCTAAATCTACGGCGCACCTTTTCTAGGTGTTTATTTTTGAAACAGATTGCGTGTGAAGAGTTGGCAATAAATCGACGTGTGTACCTTCAGCCCCCTTCCCCCCCCCCCCCCCTCCGTACATAACGAGGCGAAGAGAAAACAGCAAAAAAACTGGCGAATATTCATGCCCTGCATCTGCGTTCCAAGCATGATTTTTTCCCCAAAACTATTAAAGAGTGGAACGTCCCTGCCGACACAATTGTCACCGCCCCAACTGAAATGTTTTCTGCTGCGCTCTGACAGCATTAGCGCATGAGTGCAATATGACTTCAATTTTTTTCATTTAGTGTACCGCTGTCACCTGCTAGTTCTACTGTAATATATGTCCACTGCTGTAATCACGCCAAAAATTTTTTTATACCGTGCGTGTAACTTTTTGCGTTTACTCATGTATAACACCCCCCTACAACAATGCCTCATGGCGACGGTAGGTATGTTAAAAAAGAAATAAATGGTCGCAAAATAAATACTGACAACCGGGATATTTGAGTGTCTATTTATTCGCCCAATTCTAAACTCATAACAGTCAAGTTCAACATATAACATCCCGAACACAGGAAAACATTCAAATAGCATAATCAACCACAGCCCGAGCTTCGCTGGGCTTCTCTCTTCACAGGGTCGAAGAGCTCTGAACTTTTTTAATGGTGTTGTCCTAGCGTGCCGGCTTCAAGCACAAATTAGAACGCTTCTGTTTCCTGCAAGTGGTGATGGCAGGGCCACTGCATATCTTGCGTGCTTTTTCGGCAAGGACCCCATTTACGGTGTGGTCATTTTCTTTCACTTAGCCACCGTCCTTGCATATATCTCGCCATCTTGACGCCTCTTTTACGAATCGAGTGGCTCACAAATAAGGGGTCCACACTGTTGAGTGGTTTTCTAATCTTCATGGTGCCACAACCGATGACGTTGACAGAAGGTGAGGATGCGCTGGAGAGGGAAACGAACAGGAAATTAAGTGTGTCGCTGCTACAGTTTTCAAAAACGCCCGTGGAAGGTGTGACATCGATTTGAAACAATTACATACTCTGCAAGTATACAGCGCTACCTTTCATTTCGCTTTCATTAACGTCTCTTTCTTTCTTTCTCTCCTTTACCTTCTATTTTTCTCCCTTTCTAGGGCTATCTACAGTCTCTCGCTCGCTATGTCACCGATCGACGAAGAATTGCTAAGTTGTCATTGGCCGATTTCGCACCCGCTATAGGTCCTCGAGGAGGTATATATTGGCATTGCCATTTAAGTGAGGACGGAGTACCATAGCTCAGTCACCAGAAGAATGATGCACACCAGGAGACGGGTCTCATCTGTGCTCATGGTTGTTATCCTCGGCCTACTGAGAAAAGACGCGGGTGCATCACCGGAGGGCGCCCGGAAAAGTCTGTAGGACTTCGTTGAAGCACCGACGCCGGCAAAAGTAAACGTCGTGGTCGTCTCTTTCAATAAGGATTGGAAGGACGTCGACAATTCGTTGACGCGCCGCCTACCGTGGCCGAGAACAACTTGGATTTTCCAGAAAGGTGGTCTGCAAAACTATATCTTAGAGAACAACGCTGCTGACAGGACGACTGTCGCGTTAGTTCCGAGCCTCCGCGATGATTGGCGGGATATGGCAGACTATGTACGATGGGTACTGGCGAACGGATTCGTGCGTTGGATCGTGACTCACGAAAATCTGACGTTATCCAACAGCGGGGACCCTTTGTCGGTGCTGCCTGCTTGCTTTCTGGGAACTTCGCAAAGGAAGTACCTCAGTCATGACATTCCCGATTCCAACCTTGACGGGAGTCCGTTGCTGTAAGACTATCGGCACCACAAGGAGCTAGGCGCCTTCAAACGTGCGACGAAAAAGACGACCTTGCGGGGAAAGGTGATGAAGGTTGGGTGCCTGCGGTCTGAGCAGTCGCCAGATTACAACACTTGCTTAATTTTTCCCTACCTGTCTGACATGCTCGAAGCCAAGAATGTTTCGTTGGTGTACCAGTTTTACTCAGATTGGGCGACGACGCTCGACGCGCTCTTCTGCGAAAACACCGACCTGGTAGCCTTGCTCATGCCTCTCAGCAAACATATGCTTGCAGCCGCGACGTACAGTGAGACTACGCAGATTTCTGAAACTTTCTACGCCCTGGAGAGCAAGACCCAACCCCTCTCTGTTTTCGAAACTACAGTCCAGTCCATGGTGACCATTGCCGTGACAGCCGCGTCACTTATAACCTGCGCCAGTCTCCTCGTTCTGATAGGCGGCGCTCCTAGATGGGAACGAGCACAATCCGAGACGTTGTTCCTCTTGGCCATCCTTCTGGCAACGTCAGCGCCGCTTCCGAACCCGAACAGGCGGACGAGGACCCACAAAGTTGTTTACTCGTTCTGGGTGCTAGCAATGGTCCCGCTCTCCCAGTACTTTCGCTGCGTGCTGACGTCGCAGGTGACAGTCGGACGTCCAGCCAGCAGCCTGGACACCTTGGAGGAACTGGAAGCCGCACTGGACGCCGGTGCCTTGGCGCCCTGTGTTACCTACGAATCAGTGGCCCTGGAAAGCCTCATTAACCCGCACCACCCGACGACACTGGGAAACAAGCTCAACGCGTCGCTTTTCAAATACGGGGATCAGCTACTAACCGCTAATGTAAACGAGTGCATGGCCTGTGCCACGAGGAGCGATCGCGTGTGCTACACACACCGCATGCCGTCGCTCGAGAAGAGCGTGTCTGCCCGCGTCGTCGCTTTCGACGAGAACTTCGTGACGCGTCTAGCCAGCATGCCACTTCGTAAAAGCTTTCCTCATAGGGACGGCTACAGGGCCTTCCTGCAAAAGGTGCGAGATGGTTACCTGCTCACTTCACCCTTGGACAAGTCTGAGTGGTTTTACAAGCGTTCTTCCCGCAAGGAGAATGTTTCTGGCACGGTGAAGCCACTGTTCGAATTGCGCAGCTTCTTCGTGTTCTATGCGGCGCTGCTTTCTGGAACGGCAGGAGTCTTGGTTGTTGAGCTGTGCTTCGCACATTTTTCCAAGCGCGCTTTCTTTCTTCGCCACACTCGGCCATGATGTTAGGGCATGCAAAGCTCATGGTACACATAACAGCTTGCACTGTCGTTATTCTACCGCCATGTTGAAGAACTAGCACGGTGAGAAACCGCGTGTGTTGCCCTCTCGCGCAGTGGTCCTACTGTAGTTCTAGCGCGGACGCTGGCAGCATTGCGATTTTCTGTGACATTGGACCAGGTTATCCATGGCAGTGACTATGGTTGGCTCATGATTACGAGGAGGGAACAACATCAGTTGACAAGAAGAATAGAAGGACACATACTACAGCGCTGATTAAAAACCAAGTGTTTTTAATCTCTCAGTCAGCGTATATATACTGTACCACAATCGCGAAGAACAGAACGAAAACCTGGACGCACGTTTTCAAAGCAAGAACTCGGCTTCAGCTCAATCTGAGAATTACCCGGCAAAACTTTTTGCAGTTGTACAGACTGTGCACCAGGCCGCGCATAATCTCAAGAAGGTTGTCAGCAGGGCAGGTGTTAAGTTGTTATTATTGCCCGAAATATGTTACGTAGCCTGTGCCAATAATTCAATCGGGTGACCGCGAGCAAGAAAATTTGTAAAAAGCAGCACATAGACATAGGTGTGTTGTTGACTGTTCTGACAGTGTAGTTTACACGATTCCTCTTTAATGGAAGCGTTTCTATATCGGTCAAACGGGCCGGTGCGTCAATGACCGCATGCGCGAAGACTCAAACAAGGTTTAAAAATAATAGATATAGTCAGTTGTCACTGCATTACGATGAGTGCGGTAGCAAGCTCTTTTAAAGGTGTGTCCTTCCAATGAAAATACCACAATGATGGCGCACGTCTTATTTCTTAACCTTTTCCCATTCACAATAGCGGGAACACATGTGCAAGCCTCCACTCGATTTCACTCCTTCCGGAGGAGATAGATTTCCTATCTCATCGATTCCAATTTATTACCTATGCGCATGCAGAATTTCTGTCATATTTTGCTTTTGTTCTGTTCTTCGCAACATTTGTAGAGTATATATTTGCTGACTTAATGAACAAAAACAGTTGGTTGTTAGTCAGCGCTTTCGTTTGTGTCCTTCTCGTCGTCTTGTCGCTTAGCGCCGTTTTCTGCTCGGAATATGATTCGCTGACATCATCCTAGCCACACTATTGAAAGTGCAGTACGATGAGAAGCTGCATACGTAAACCTCACGTACAAGTATTGGATATATTTTAAGGATTGGAAAACGTACAGATACATGTACGTATGAAGAACAAAGAAAAGGGAAAAAAGTGTTAATTGCCACCAATGCGAAATTGATTTCGAAGGGCTTACCAATTACTACAGTGATAGGTAGCCTGATGAAGATGACGACAGAGTGGTGGATGTCACCAGGACTCATGATCGAATAGACTACTGTATGACACAACTGGCTATGCAGCAGCGTGTTATTATCATCAAAGCGTTACCATGCAAATGGATCGACGTCTACATTTGAGGCGAGCAAGTATGTGTGCCGTGCGTGCACGCGTGCATGCGTGCGTGCGTGCCAGACGTGGCGCAGGATATATCGGACAGACGGGTCAATGCGTGAATGGGAGCCTCAGACGACAAAGGACCGAAGAAAACAGGACCAGCTCCTATGTATTGGAAGGTTCACTACCTGCCAAGAAATCTGTAGTGTGCGACACTCCCATGACTTATGTGGCGCAGGATACATCGAACAAGCGGGTCTATGCATGACTGAGCGCCTCAGACATCAAAGGAATTCGTTGAAAGAAACGCCAACTTGGAGTTTGTGCTTTGCTACGCAAGATGCGACGAAACCAATTCTTTCTTCAAACGCGCGGGTTTAAGAATTAGTCACGTCGGCGATAACAACTAGCGGGGACGAAAAAGAACACGCTGGTGATCGAGCCAAGTTTTTGTGACTTTGCAGCGAAGTGCGGACAAATATGACGAGGCTTGGAAAAAGCATCTGCAGTTAAATTGTTTGTGTAATATCGCCTTCGTTGCCACCACTGACAATCTAGTCTTTTTCGCACGTATACGCACACATTGCTGTTCACGCATATTACGAGCGTCTCTAATAAAATCTTTCCCACTTTGCTGCTGTCGTTTTGGTCCCTTCGCGCTTTTCCTAACTATGAATGCACGCTGACTCGCATAGTTCACCACTTAGTCGAATGGTAGTCGACCTTAATACAAGTAACTTAAACAAGAAAAAGCGAACCAGCCTCACCTATGCTTTCCGTCGTGGGAATTTAACGCTCTGACTACAGCTTGATTAATTTCAACCACCCTGTCCGGGTTTCCAAAGGCACAACTGGGTCTGGATATTGTACTCAGTGCATAAAGTACACACCTATGCTTGAAAGGGGAAGGGCGGATAGGCTTTTGTGAGGAGGGGGGCCTTCTTCCAGTCATGTATACACGGTCTTGCGGGCTTGTATATGCGTGTTCGTGCGTGCTCACGCGCTCATGTAAACACGTATAACCCGGCAAGGGGGTATTGGCGCCCCCCTGACGTTATATTTTTAGGTGGCGTTTTATCATTTATTCCTGTCTATTCTGATTACTATGTTGTTTTAATTATCTTGGTCTTGGTGTGTCTTTCCACTTGGGCTATCGTCATCTCTCTGTGGCTTGGAACACATTGCGGGAATGTCTTCACGTGTTAGAATGCACAACCTTTAGGATCGGCCTAAATTCTCTGTGCCCTTCCTTCGCATAGGGTAGCATTCATGGTTTGCGGCATTATGCACTGCCTTCGGAATTCGCACAGGTTGTAACGGAACTGGTAACATTTGTTCGCCCCGGTCCAAAAAGCATTAGTAGTGGTGCAGGCACCACCGTCATGGCACCCTCGACCTCGCCTTTCTGCTGTCGTCACGCACATGCTCATTCACACACGTCTTACAACAGGATGTTGACTCCTTGCAGAACCGCAAACCATGCATCAAAAGCAGGCTGCAGAATGATTCGCAATTCGCATAACATCGATTGCCGCAGTGCGTGGGCTGTGGCGAGTAAACTTTTATTTGAGAAGCTGTTGGTGCCCGGAGGTGGCCAGCCGATCTATTCCAGGCATCCGTGGTACTATGGTGATAGCCTATAGCCTTGCAAACCAACAGTGCAACTAGTCTGGGGGATTTGCACTTGTCAGCTGGGCCTTCATCATTCATTAATGCGAAAGCATTGCGTGGCTCATGAAACGAAAAATCTGGCGTCGTCGGCGCGACCAGACGAAGCGACAAATAGGTTAGGAACTTTCGACCTTTGGTGGGAGTTGAACCCACGACATTTGCTGTTAGGGCGAAGTGAATAAATGATCAGTATCTGCAAAACACAACCTTCGCATTGTGAAGGTTGTGGCATTGTTCCCGATCTGCGGCAAGTTGTTTTTTCATCCACTTTCATTTCCATTAATTTATCGTGTCTTTAATTTATTTATTTGGCAAAAGTTTTTTCCTATACGTTGTCCTTGGTGTCGGTGTTTGTTGGCTTCTTGTGAAGAGCTAACTTGGTTTCATGTGCGATTTGAAGAAAGAGATCTTCTGGTTTGCGGGAACTTAGTCAAATTCAGGCACTACGGACAAGGAAATGCTGTGTGGCTTGCTAGAAGGCCAAAGTAGAGTGCATTCTGCTATTGGCATAGTCGTGGTCTGCCAAACCGGCACTCAGTTAAATATAGCTACTCTAACAGATCGAAAAATACGACTCGAAAAACAACTATGAACAACGACCGCGCTGACAAGCAGAGTAAAAGAAATCAAGACAATTAATGCAAAGTGGACAGAACAGCTTGCATCACTTGAAGAAAAAATGGATGATCTTCCAAACAGATGACTTAGGAGTAACATAATAATATACGGTCTAACTGAGAGATGAACCAAGACTACGGGAATGCTCGTGAATATAGTAAGCGATAAAGTATTCCAACCAAAACTGGGCGTATCAGCGAAAGAAAGAATTCATAGACTGCGTCAAAAGACTGAGAATAAAGTGCGACCTTTTATACTAGAATTTCTGGAACATCGCGAAAAATTATGTGTTCTGAAGGCCGCATATAAACTCAAGAGTACTGACCTATCTGTATACGAGAACTTTTAAATCCGAGCCGAAATATATAGAAGTCAATTATGGCAAACGTCAACTACGGTAAGTGTAAAAGGCGCAGAAGTCAGGCTCTCGTTTGACAAATTGGTCACTGATGGAATCATGTACGTTGTGGGATGACACCAATGAGTTCCGTTGCCGCATTAGAAACAAAAGCATGGATCGACGAAACAAGCCACGCCATTCCACGTTGAAGATCCTCAACATCTACTGCCGAAGCCTTGTAATTAAGGCTGTTGAACCGCAGAAACTTCTACTGTCACAGAATCCTGATATAGCTGTCCTAACAGGGACTGCTTAGCCGATTCGATCTATGATGGTAAAGTCGTTGCGCCTCGCTTCAGAGCGTATAGGAAGGACCGCAGCTCAACGGGAGGCGGTGCGTGTATTCTGCTTAAGCATACGATAAGCCTTATAGAATGCGTGATGTGCCAAACCCTGAATGCATCTTTTGCAAGGTCCCCCATGGTAACACCATATATGTTTTGGGAACATGCAGACCTCGTGGTTCATCCGTCGATGTAACTGATGTATAAGAAAATATATGGCAAACAGATGTGAGGCAGCGTGATCGCCGTATAGTGACAGGAGACTATAATTTGTCAAATGTAAATGTCACGGATTATTCAGTGTGACAATTCTGCCGAGGTGATGATCGTTACTGATAATGATAAACTCATTACTGTTCTTGGCGAGAAATGGACGCCTTAGAACACGCACCTATAAAGGGTGATATAAGAAGGAAAAAGAAGCATGTGGTTCTTGCGGTAAAGCTTGGGATACGATGGAGCATCACTTTTGAGGACGAGTTATCACACGTCGTTGTAAGCTATACAAGGACCCAGGGCTGTTCCAAATCAATCTCAGATCTTTTCTTTATTTCAGGAAATATTACACATCAATTTTATTGGGACATGGTGGCCGGTATCTCCGATCACCTTATCAAACGTTTTTGCCAACGGAAAACCCAAAGTGTCTACCATTCGTAACTTGTGTACAACCGATGACGAATCAATAATTGATATGCTTTCTTTTCATTTTGAAGATTTTGCTAATGGCTTTAATAGTGTGACCGCTCTGTGGACCAAGTTCAATGGCATTGTAAATGAAACCATCGCACGTTTCAACGCAATAGCATTAAGGGCCCCATCCCGCTTCCATCGTTAGGCGTCGCTTTGGCAAAAAGAATTTCCGACCACGCAAAGCCAACCAGGCAGGCCCTTCATGTGGCGCAATGAAGTTACTTAAATATTTGAATTTCTCGAGGTAAAATATGCAGAAAAATTTTAAAGTACGGCTTAAACACAATTTACAGACATTAGCGAGTCGGATTGTAATTTGAATACATGACAAAGCGCTGTCACGCGAAAACTCACAAAAGAAAAACACACAAAACCCCCTTTTCCAGCGTTTCTACCATTCCAAGAGCGGCTATGGCCTCCCAGATTTGCGCGCGCATATTAAAGAAAGCCACATAGCGGTGCTCCCGGTTCCTTGCAAAACATCCAGGCGACGCTCGCCTCCGCCGATTGTACAGTGTCACAATCAGGACACGATGACAACCAAAGGTCAGTGGGATGCCTCGCATTGGGACCTCACGGGAAGAGAGAGAGAGAAGATGCAAACGGGAGAAATGCAGGAAAGGAATACACATGAAGTCGTGCAGGGTGATATGGCCTGGACAAGGTTTGAAATGAGGAAAGTTCACAGTAAAATTGATTATGAAGAATGACTGAGGAATATGAAAGAAATTATATGCGCTGGGTGAGTGTTCAGGTACATGTACAGGAAAAACGTTGATTCAAAGTGGAGGAAAAGAACTAGGCAGCTTACAAGCAAGTTTGCGGCCTGTCGAGTGAACAACACAGCAAGAAAGTACGTCAAGCGGAAAGTCAGAGCTGCTAGAATAATGTTATGGATGGCGGGAATGTAAAAGAAACATGCCATGAATAACTATGTAAGAGGGAAAACGAAATCAGTAAAGAAACAATTTATGGTAACTCAAAGGGAAACTCATTACTGTTCTTGGCGAGATATGGACGCCTTAGAACACGCACCTATAAAGGGTGATATAAGAAGGAAGAAGAAGCATGTGCTTCTTGCGGTAAAGCTTGGGATACGATGGAGCAAGTTTTATTAGATTGTGGAGATTTCCTCTGCCCAGCGGTCGATTCAGGCACCACAGCCTTTGGATTTATTGAAAGCAGGGGAAAGTAGGCATGTCCGCATTAGGGATTAGTAAGAGGCGAATGGAAGGCTAGTGGAAGTAGGGAAACGACAAACGACGGATGCACACCAAAAGAAAGTTCACAATAGGGGGCAGGGCAAAATTGGGGCTAAGGTATTCCAAAGAACGAAGCTTCTATATGTAAGGTGTGAGAATTATGCGTGAAGGACGTGTCGTGCCAAACACTGCGTGCGGCTTCTTTCGTGGTACTGCACATAAGAATACTGCGTGATGCGCCAACCAGCACACTAGCCACTTATTCCAATTTCTCGGGCTTTCTACATGCAACGGCGAAATCCAGGAAGAGTGTACTGCGGACTACATACACTGTTAGAAGCTGCTAGCAGTTCCGCGTCAATTATTCGCCACAATGTCATCTTCCCGGCAGCCGTTCAAGACTAGGGTGACTCAGATTCGGCCGATCTAGAAGAGTCGCACAACACGCAACTCCGCGCTGTTATGCTGTTTCGAAAGATGTCTTGTTAATCGATCTTCTGTCGCTTCAATTGAAGCGCCCGCGGGCGCGTTGCGGAAGTGAACCTCCTCCGAAGACCTGCACCAAGAGACCGCATGTGGGACGTCTCCTGATCGAAACGTTTATGGCGCGTGCCTTCGGGAAGATAAAGCCCACTGCCAATACATCCATCGTCATCGTGGGAGATTTGAATGTCTATGTGAGCAGACCCTACGGGGCGTGGATACATTACCTTCATGCTGGGGCGCTTCGGCCTCAAGTGTTTCACCGATGTCACCGTACCCACCACTCGTCACCGATGAGCATCGACCTAACCTTCGGGAAGAACATTAACCCGGTGATAGTGCAACCACTTGCAGTGTACAACAGTTACCATAAGTCAATCATCACAAAGGGGCTCGACACCACGCGGAGGATGTACTCGCGGCTGCTTGTAACTCAGCTGCTCCTTCTTGCCTGGACACACCGCCTATCCACGACGTTCGACGTTCCAGCGACGACTGAGGACACCCCAGCTGGCGAGTAATGGCACTGCCCTGGCCACATCGGTAACCGTGAATTCTTGCACTCCGACGGATTGGCTCCGCCAAATCTATGCAGGGTTGCCGACTTTAGCTGGCAACTAGTGACGACACCGGTGGCACTACATAAGGATCACTCCACGGACCTGCCAGTGTGGCTCGACACAGCGCTGAGCAGGTACTCACGGCTGCTTGTATCCCACGTTAGTTATTTGAACGGCTGTGCGGACTATCGAAGCTCAGATCGCTGCCCCGTAGCGGTGTCGTGCCCCGATGACTCTCGCTATCTGTTCCAACGTGTCGCTTCAATGCGCCTGCTTTGCATTTATAAGGCTGTTACCACGAACACGCTTCTATTGTTATCTGGGGATATTGAGACCAACCCAGGGCCTGGTGTCGTCGCTGAACTTGTGATGCAGACCGAGCCTACTGAAAGTGCAATACTTTTGGAAACAATACAACGCGTTGAGCCGGGGCTGTTGCAGTTACGGAGAGACTTACGAGAATGGGAAAAGGGTATCGAGTCTAAGTTGGAAAACATCGAGGAAAGGGTTAAGTGCCTTGAACAGAAAATATTATCTCTCAAGGCAACCCCGCGTTTTGGCAAATCAGCAGGTCAAGGACCCCGGCTAGGCTCAGGACCTAGTATTGCTAAAAGCAGCTGCCGATGACGCCGAAAATCGATAGTGCAGAAATAACCTTTTATTCATCGGAAATTCAGACAACGAATCAGAAACATGGGCCGAATCTGAGGACGCCGTTGCTGCTTTCAGCCCCCAGTCTTTGATCAAACCGATTGACAAAAATCAACTGGAAAGGCTGCACAGGATCAGTCGCTTCCAGCCATAAAAAGATCGACCGATTGTTGCTAAGTTCGACCGTCTTAGAAATAAAGATTTAAATTTAGCGTCCGGCGCGAAACTAAAGAAAACAGATTTTGCCGTTCGCGAAGACTTTTCGGCGTCTGTCCGGCCTGCACGAGGAAAACAATTAGAGTTTGCCAGGCAAACCGAGAGTAAATTTCAGCTGTGTTTTAAAAAGCTAGCCCAAGGCGGGCGGGCGTACGCATGTCTATGACGTAGAAAGTGACGCGGTCGTTCTGGCAAACAGATATCTATATGATCGCTCAAAGGTGGCTGATAACACCGGGCACGTACCGACTACCTCAGGCCGAGGTACCACAAATTCAAAACCGTTGAATGTTTTCTTTTTTTTAAACTGCCGAAGCATTAAAATTAAGAGCGTTGTACTGACTGCCTCAGTCACTGCAGTTGAGGCAGACATTTTAATCGGCACAGAGATTTCGCTTCACGATACCATCAACAATTCCGAAGTTTTCCCGCCTTCATTTGATGTCCACCGTTGCGATCGCAACGCGCATGGTGGCGGTGTTTCTCTTTTGGTCAATAAAAATTTGCCCAATACACCTCTGGCTCCTGCCAACGGTTGCGAATCCTTTTGGTACAATGTTTCCCTTCCTGATGGCGAACATATTGCATTTGGTTCTCTGTACCGTAGCCCTCTAGCAGCACTTCTCTGGTGCCGTTTGACATTTTGTCCCAGGAAATTCAGAAATTAAAACAAACGTTTTCCTTGGTGGAGACTTCAATATGCCTCAAATTAGATGTTTAGACATGTCGCCCATTCCATCTTCAAACTCTGTACTCTCCGTAGCATTCACAAATTTGATAGCTACTAATGGGCTCTACCAATACGTGGACTTCCCAACATGGCGATACGGGGATTGCGCTTCCACGCTTGACCTCTTCTTTTCCAATTCAGACAATCTAGTGCAATCCATATGTCCTGTGCCTGGCATCAGTGACCATGATGCTGTGTTAGCATCTATTTCTTGTAAGCGTCGTTTACCCGTTATTGGACGACCTCGGAATGTGTTTATGTACGAAAGAGGAAACTACGATCCAATGATACGGGCTCTGGAGGAGCACTTTCAAGTGTTTTCTGAATTAATCTTGAAATACAACCTTGAACAGCTGACGAACTTTTTCAAGGGCAAGTTCTCTGACTTCATTGATTCTGATGTCCCATCCAAAAGGAGCTCTAATACATCTAAGAAAACAACCCTTGGCTCACCATATAAATTAAAGCTCTACTAAGTAAAAAACGCCGGCTTTTTTCCAGGCATAATGTTGACAGAAACGAACAGTTATTCTGCACTCATGATACCTTAGGAAAAGAAATTAGGCTACATATTACGGTAGCAAAAGATTCGTTTTTTTATTCATTGGGAAACAAGCTGAAAGTCCCAAGGGGACGTCCAAGTTTCTTTAGTCAAATGGCAAAGAGTGAGGTTCAATACCGACTATATCAGGACTCCAGGGTGACATCACTAATAATACTCAGAAGGCTAATCATTTCAATGAATACTTTGTCAGTAGTTTCTGCACCTATTACTGACGGCCATGACGTCCATGCTTTGCCCGATCATAACGTTAACGAGAAAATGACCGAAATCTCTGTGCTATGAAGGTGTCCATAAACTTCTGTGTACCCTAAAGCGAAACTCTGGTACTGGACCTGACGTCATCCCGTCATATGTACTGAAAACATGTCTATCCTGTTATTTATAATTACATTGTCACTTTGTTTAGATTGTCCCTCAGTTACGGTGAACTTCCTAAGGATCGGAACCCTGCAAATGTCACATCAGTTCATGAAGAAAGTACTCGTAAGCATGGACAATATTACAGACCCATATCTCTTACTAGTCTGCGTTGCAAAACACTGTAACCTAGGTTATACTCGACCATTTACCACCGCTTAGAGGAGAACAACTTTTTCAACAGTGCCCAGCATGGATTTCGCGCAGGATTTTCATGTGTCACCGAGCTGCTTGAATTTTCCCATGATATTTTTTCTTCAGTTGACGCTAGAAAGCAAGTGAACTGCATTTTATTAGAGTTTAGAAAAGCCTTCGATACTGTTCCTCATTCTCTCTTACGCCTTAAGATGTCTTACCATGGCGTTCCTGATTCTGTGCTTAACTGGCTGCAGAATGATTTGTTGGGTCACTCAGAAAAGGTGCTTTAAAACGGCTATGAATCAAAATCTGCTGCTGTCCCTTCGGGGATACCACAAGGGACTGCTTTAGAACCGCTTTTATTCCTCATATACATCAATGACATCACCTCGACTATTAAATTGAAACTATGGTTATACGCGGAAGATTGCGTGGTTTATAGGCACGCAGACAGTGACGTTGATCCTTTGTCCTTGCAGGGTGACCTTTCCCGAATACTTGCTTGCTCCTGGAAATGGCAGATGAACCTTAATCCTAGAAAATATAGTTATATTAACTGTAGCAGAAAGCCGGCTAACCTTCTCCAAACTATAATTTAGACAAACTTTAATCGAAAAAGCAGATCAGGCAAAATATCCTGGTGTGTTTTTGTTTCCTTCAGATTTTTCGTGGAGTAAATATGTGGACTACACCACCTTAAAAGCCGGACGTGTTCGTTATTTCATTGAAAGGATTTTAGGAAAGCCCCTCAAGATGTCAAACAATTCTGCACGTTTTAATGCTCGCTCTATTCTAGAGTACGTTACAGTGGTCTGGGACTCGAACACTAAAATTCTTTTCAACAAGTTGGAGACAATACGAAATCGCGTTGTGCAGTTTATTACTAACCAGTATAGTCAGGACGTTAGCATTACCGCTCTTAAGCACACCACTTCGTGGGACTCTCTAAATCTACGGCGCACCTTTTCTAGGTGTTTATTTTTGAAACAGATTGCGTGTGAAGAGTTGGCAATAAATCGACGTGTGTACCTTCAGCCCCCTTCCCCCCCCCCCTCCGTACATAACGAGGCGAAGAGAAAACAGCAAAAAAACTGGCGAATATTCATGCCCTGCATCTGCGTTCCAAGCATGATTTTTTCCCCAAAACTATTAAAGAGTGGAACGTCCCTGCCGACACAATTGTCACCGCCCCAACTGAAATGTTTTCTGCTGCGCTCTGACAGCATTAGCGCATGAGTGCAATATGACTTCAATTTTTTTCATTTAGTGTACCGCTGTCACCTGCTAGTTCTACTGTAATATATGTCCACTGCTGTAATCACGCCAAAAATTTTTTTATACCGTGCGTGTAACTTTTTGCGTTTACTCATGTATAACACCCCCCTACAACAATGCCTCATGGCGACGGTAGGTATGTTAAAAAAGAAATAAATGGTCGCAAAATAAATACTGACAACCGGGATATTTGAGTGTCTATTTATTCGCCCAATTCTAAACTCATAACAGTCAAGTTCAACATATAACATCCCGAACACAGGAAAACATTCAAATAGCATAATCAACCACAGCCCGAGCTTCGCTGGGCTTCTCTCTTCACAGGGTCGAAGAGCTCTGAACTTTTTTAATGGTGTTGTCCTAGCGTGCCGGCTTCAAGCACAAATTAGAACGCTTCTGTTTCCTGCAAGTGGTGATGGCAGGGCGACTGCATATCTTGCGTGCTTATTCGGCAAGGACCCCATTTACGGTGTGGTCATTTTCTTTCACTTAGCCACCGTCCTTGCATGTATCTCGCCATCTTGACGCCTCTTTTGCGAATCGAGTGGCTCACAAATAAGGGGTCCACACTGTTGAGTGGTTTCCTAATCTTCATGGTGCCACAACCGATGACGTTGACAGAAGGTGAGGATGCGCTGGAGAGGGAAACGAACAGGAAATTAAGTGTGTCGCTGCTACAGTTTTCAAAAACGCACGTAGAAGGTGTGACATCAATTTGAAACAATTACATACTCTGCAAGTATACAGCGCTACCTTTCATTTCGCTTTCATTAACGTCTCTTTCTTTCTCTCCTTTACCTTCTATTTTTCTCCCTTTCTAGGGCTTTCTACAGTCTCTCGCTCGCTATGTCACCGATCGACGAAGAATTGCTAAGTTGTCATTGGCCGATTTCGCACCCGCTATAGGTCCTCGAGGAGGTATATATTGGCATTGCCATTTAAGTGAGGACGGAATACCATAGCTCAGTCACCAGAAGAATGATGCACACCAGGAGACGGGTCTCATCTGTGCTCATGGTTGTTATCCTCGGCCTACTGAGAAAAGATGCGGGTGCATCACCGGAGGGCGCCCGGAAAAGTCTGAAGGACTTCGTTGAAGCACCGACGCCGGCAAAAGTAAACGTCGTGGTCGTCTCTTTCAATAAGGATTGGAAGGAAGTCGACAATTCGTTGACGCGCCGCCTACCGTGGCCGAGAACAACTTGGATTTTCCAGAAAGGTGGTCTTCAAACCTATATCTTAGAAAACAACGCTGCTGACAGGACGACTGTCGCGTTAGTTCCGAGCCTCCGCGATGATTGGCGGGATATGGCAGACCATGTACGATGGGTATTGGCGGACGGATTCGTGCGTTGGATCGTGACTCACGAAAATCTGACGTTATCCAACAGCGGGGACCCTTTGTCGGTGCTGCCTGCTTGCTTTCTGGGAACTTCGCAAAGGAACCTCAGTCATGACGTTCCCGATTCCAACCTTGACGGGAGTCCGTTGCTGTACGACCATCGGCACCACAAGGAGCTAGGCGACTTCAAACGTGCGACGAAAAAGACGACCTTGCGGGGAAAGGTGATGAAGGTGGGGTGCCTGCGGTCTGAGCAGTCGCCGGACTACAACACTTGCTTAATTTTTCCCTACCTGTCTGACATGCTCGAAGCCAAGAATGTTTCGTTGGTGTACCAGTTTTACTCAGATTGGATGACGACGCTCGACGCCCTCTTCTGCGAAAACACCGACCTGGTAGCCTTGCTCATGCCTCTCAGCAAACATATGCTTGCAGCCGCGACGTACAGTGAGACTATGCAGATTTCTGAAACTTTCTACGCCCTGGAGAGCAAGACCCAAGCCCTGTCTGTTTTCGAAACTACAGTCCAGTCCATGGTGACCATTGCCCTGACAGCCGCGTCACTTATAACCTGCGCCAGTCTCCTCGTTCTGATAGGCGGCGCTCCTAGACGGGAACGAGCACAATCCGAGACGTTGTTCCTCTTGGCCATCCTTCTGGCAACGTCACCGCCGCTTCCGAACCCGAACAGGCGGACGAGGACCCACAAAGTTGTTTACTCGTTCTGGGTGCTAGCAATGGTCCCGCTCTCCCAGTACTTTCGCTGCGTACTGACGTCGCAGGTGACAGTCGGACGTCCAGCCAGCAGCCTGGACACCCTGGAGGAACTGGAAGCCGCACTGGACGCCGGTGCCTTGGCGCCCTGTGTTACATACGAATCAGTGGCCCTGGAAAGCCTCATTAACCCGCACCACCCGACGACACTGGGAAACAAGCTCAACGCGTCGCTTTTGAAATACGGGGATCAGCTACTAACCGCTAATGTAAACGAGTGCATGGCCTGTGCCACGAGGAGCGATCGCGTGTGCTACACACACCGCATGCCGTCGCTCGAGAAGAGCGTGTCTGCCCGCGTCGTCGCTTTCGACGAGAACTTCGTGACGCGTCTAGCCAGCATGCCACTTCGTAAAAGCTTTCCTCATAGGGACGCCTACAGGGCCTTCCTGCAAAAGGTGCGAGAGGGTTACCTGCTCACTTCACCCTTGGACAAGTCTGAGTGGTTTTACAAGCGTTCTTTCCGCAAGGAGAATGTTTCTGGCACGGTGAAGCCACTGTTCGAATTGCGCAGCTTCTTCGTGTTCTATGCGGCGCTGCTTTCGGGAACGGCAGGAGTCTTGGTTGTCGAGCTGTGCTTCGCACATTTTTCCAAGCGCGCTTTCTTTCTTCGCCACACTCGGCCATGATGTTAGGGCATGCAAAGCTCATGGTACACATAACGGCTTGCACTCTCGTTATTCCGCCGCCATGTTGAAGAACTAGCACGGTGAGAAACCGCGTGTGTTGCCCTCTCGCGCAGTGGTCCTACTGTAGTTCTAGCGCGGACGCTGGCAGCATTGCGATTTTCTGTGACATTGGACCAGGTTATCCATTGCAGTGACTTTGGTTGGCTCATGATTACGAGGAGGGAACAACATCAGTTGACAAGAAGAAGAGAAGGACACATACTACAGCGCTGATTAAAAACCAAGTGTTTTTACTCTCTCAGTCAGCGTATATATACTGTACCACAATCGCGAAGAACAGAACGAAAACCTAGACGCACGTTTTCAAAGCAAGCATTCGGCTTCGGCTCAATCTGAGAATTACCCGGCAAAAATTTTTGCAGTTGTACAGACTGTGCACCAGGCCGCGCATAATCTCAAGAAGGTTGTCAGCAGGGCAGGTGTTAAGTTGTTATTATTGCCCGAAATATGTTACTTAGCCTGTGCCAATAATTCAATCGGGTGACCGCGAGCAAGAAAATTTGTAAAAAACAGCACATAGACATAGGTGTGTTGTTGACTGTTCTGACAGTGTAGTTTACACGATTCCTCTTTAATGGAAGCGTTTCTATATCGGTCAAACGGGCCGGTGCGTCAATGACCGCATGCGCGAAGACTCAAACAGGGTTTAAAAATAACAGATATAGTCAGTTGTCACTGCATTACGATGAGTGCGGTAACAAGCTCATTTAAAGGTGTGTCCTTCTAATGAAAACACCACAATGATGGCGCACGTCTTATTTCTTAACCTTTTCCCATTCACAATAGCGGGAACACATGTGCAAGCCTCCACTCGATTTCACTCCTTCCGGAGGAGATAGATTTCCTATCTCATCGATTCCAATTTATTTCCTATGCGCATGCAGAATTTCTGTCATATTTTGCTTTTGTTCTGTTCTTCGCAACATTTGTAGAGTATATATTTGCTGACTTAAAGAACAAAAAATTACCGACGATTACGTTACTTCCTAATGCGAAATTTGAGCGCAGCAAATAAGCTGTTTCACCTTTTCGATAGATTGAGGCAAAGAAATCGAGCAACACATGTATGCGCTATCACAGAATTTTTTTTTTATTTTTCAGACGTATTCCTTTAACAAAGACTCCACTAACAGTTCTTGACAGTCATGAAGGAAGCTTTGTGGTCGGAGAAATAGACCGATATATGTTCGACTTGGTACACCAATGCTTGATTCTCAAAGACGAGATCTATACAAGTGCCTCGCGAGGTTGTCACAGCCGTGGTACGCGTTACGAGTGAGAGGAACGGGATGTTCTCCCGCATAAGTGTTAGGAAATTGCTGTTTGTCTTTATGTCAAGCCGCCACCGATCTGGCTCTCTGATTGCCACCGCACAGGGCGAACGGCAGCGGCAATTTCGGCTCGGGCGGTGCACATATACAGATCCGCCGCCACCGATCTGGCTCTCTGATTGCCACCGCACAGGGGTTGCATTGGAGGAGGAGCGAAGAAAGGAATTAAGTTCGAGCCGGCGCTTTGACAACCGGAGACTCGCTGGAAGAGGGGGGAGGGGGGCGGCGTGTACACCCAGCGGCAAACGATGGGGGCAGAAGCGCGCGCAGCAAGCGGACAACACGATAAAGGGAGGAGGGAAGAGATAGCAGCGACTGACTGATGCAACTGAAGAGCACCCTATCCGCCACACAAGAACAGGGGGGGGGACCCTTTCCTCCTCTTTCTGCATGGCGGCGACGGTGTTCTATGCAGTCACGTTATCTTGACTCTCTAGCGGCGACAGCGGCATCCAGCGGTATCAGTCGGTCGCTGCTAGCGCTGGGGGGATGAAAGGGGGGCGGAGCTGGTTACGAGGCCGACGACAACGCCGACGACGACTCGAAACCCAGGAACGGACGCCAAAGAGCTGCGCTCTAAAACAGTTGGTTGTTACTCAGCGCTTTCGTTTGTGTCCTTCTCGTCGTCTTGTCGCTTAGCGCCGTTTTCTGCTCGGAATATGATTCGCTGACATCATCCTAGCCACACTATTGAAAGTGCAGTACGATGAGAAGCTGCATACGTAAACCTCACGTACAAGTATTGGATATATTTTAAGGATTGGAAAACGTACAGATACATGTACGTATCAAGAACAAAGAAAAGGGAAAAAAGTGTTAATTGCCACCAATGCGAAATTGATTTCGAAGCGCTTACCAATTACTACAGTGATAGGTAGCCTGATGAAGATGACGACAGAGTGGTGGATGTCACCAGGACTCATAATCGAATAGACTACTGTATGACACAGCTGGCTATGCAGCAGCGTGTTATTATCATCAAAGCGTTACCATGCAAATGGATCGACGTCTTCATTTGAGGCGACCAAGTATGTGTGCCGTGCGTGCACGCGTGCATGCGTGCGTGCGTGCCAGACGTGGCGCAGGATATATCGGACAGACGGGTCAATGCGTGAATGGGAGCCTCAGACGACAAAGGACCGAAGAAAACAGGACCAGCTCCTATGTGTTGGAAGGTTCACTACCTGCCAAGAAATCTGTAGTGTACGACACTCCCATGACCTATGTGGCGCAGGATACATCGAACAAGCGGGTCTATGCATGACTGAGCGCCTCAGACATCAAAGGAATTCGTTGAAAGAAACGCCAACTTGGAGTTTGTGCTTTGCTACGCAAGATGCGACGAAACAAATTCTTTCTTCAAACGCGCGGATCTAAGAATTAGTCACGTCGGCGATAACAACTAGCGGGGACGAAAAAGAACACGCTGGTGATCGAGCCAAGTTTTTGTGACTTTGCAGCAAAGTGCGGACAAATCTGACGAGGCTAGGAAAAAGCATCTTTAGTTAAATTGTTTGTGTAATATCGCCTTTGTTGCCACCACTGACAATCTAGTCTTTTTCGCACGTATACGCACACATTGCTGTTCACGCATATTACGAGCGTCTCTAATAAAATCTTTCCCACTTTGCTGCTGTCGTTTTGGTCCCTTCGCGCTTTTCCTAACTATGAATGCACGCCAACTCGCATAGTTGACCACTTAGTCGAATGGCAGTCTACCTTAAAACAAGTAACTTAAACAAGAAAAAGCGAACCAGCCTCACCAATGCTTTCCGTCGTGGGAATTTAACGTTCCGACTACAGCTTGATTACTTTCAACCACCCTGTCCGGGTTTCCAAAGGCACAACTGGGTCTAGATATTGTACTCAGTGCTTAAAGTACACACCTATGCTTGAAGGGGGAAGGGCGGATAGGCTTTTGTGAGGAGGGGGGCCTTCTTCCAGGCATGTATACACGGTCTTGCGGGCTTGTATATGTGTGTTCGTGCGCGCTCACGCGCTCATGTAAACACGTATAACCCGGCGAGGGGGTATGGGCGCCCCCCTGAAGTTATATTTTTAGGTGGCGTTTTATCAATTATTCCTGTCTATTCTGATTATTATGTCGTTTTAATTATCTTGGTCTTGGTGTGTCTTTCCACTTGGGCTATCGGCATCTCTACGTGGCTTATTAATTGGAACACATTGCGGGAATGTCTTCACGTGTTAGAATGCACAACCTTCAGGATCGGCCCAAATTTTGTGTGCCCTTCCCTCGCATAGGGTAGCATTGCATGGTTTGCGGCGTTACGCGCTGCCTTCGGAATTCGCACAGGTTGTAACGGAACTGGTAAGATTTGTTCGCCCCGGTCCAAAAAACATTAGTAGTGGAGCAGGCACCACCGCCACGGCATCCTCGACCTCGCCTTTCTGCTGTCGTCACGCACATGCTCATTCACACACGCCTTACAAAAGGATGTTGACTCTTTGCAGAACCGCGCACCATGCACCAAAAGCAGGCTGCAGAATGATTCGCATAAGATCGATTCCCACACTGCGTGGGCTGTGGCGAGTAAACTTTTATTTGAGGAGCTGTTGATACCCGGAGGCGGTCAGCCGATCTATTCCAGGCATCCGTGGCACTATGGTGATAGCCTACAGCCCTGTAAACCAACAGTGGAACTAGCCCGCGGGATTGCCGCTTGTCAGCTGGGCCTTCATCATTCATTAATGCGAAAGCATTGCGTGGCTCATGAGACGAAAAATCCGGCGCCGTCGGCGCGACCAGACGAAGCCACAAAAAGGTTAGGAACTTTCGACCTTTGGTGGGAGTTGAACCCACGACATTTGCTGTTAAGGCGAAGTGAACGAACGCTCAGTATCTGCGAAGCCCAACCTTCGCATTGTGAAGGTTGTGGGATCGTTCCCCACCTGCGGCAATTTGTTTTTTTCATCCACTTTCATTTCCATTAATTTATCGTTTCTTTATTTTATTAATTTGGCACAAGTAATTTCCCTTACGGTGTCCTTGGTGTCGGTGTTTGTTGGCTTCTTGTGAAGAGCTTACTTGGTTTCATGTGCGATTTGAAGAAAGAGATCTTCTGGTTTGCGGGAACGTAGTCAAATTCAGGCACTACGGAAAAGTAAATGCTGTGTGGCTTGCTAGCAGGCCAAAGTATAATGCATTCTGCTATTGGCATGATCGTGGTCTGCCTGCCAAACTGGACTCAGTGAAATATAGCTACTCTAACAGATCGAAAATTAGGACTCGAAAAACAACTATGAACAATGACCGCGCTGACAAGCAGAGTAAAAGAAATTAAGACAATTAATGCAAAGTGGACAGAACAGCTTCCATCACTTGAAGAAAATATGGACGATCTCGCAAACAGATGACTTAGGAATAACATGATAATATACGGTCTAACTGAGAGATGCACCAAGACTACGGAAACGCTCGCGAAAATAGTAAGTGATAAGGTATTCGAACCAAACCTGGGCGTATAAGCAAAAGAAAGAATTCATAGACTACGTCAAAAGACTGAGAATAAAGTGCGACCTTTATACTAGAATTTTTGGAACATCGCGAAAAATTATCTGTTCTGAAGGCCGCATATAAACTGAATAGTAGTGACCTATCTGAATACGAGAACTTTTAAATCCGAGTCCGAAATATATAGAAGTCAATTATGGCAAACGTCAACTACGGTAAGTGTAAAAGGCGCAGAAGTCAGGCTCTCGTTTGACAAACTGGTCACTGATGGAATCAAGTACGTTGTGGGATGACACCAATGAGTCCCGTTGCCGCATTAGGAACAAAAGCATGGATCGACGAACCAAGCCACGCAATTCCGCGATGAATACCCTCAACATCTACTCCCGAAGCCTTGTAATTAAGGCTGTTGAACCGCAGAAACTTCTACTGTCATAGAATCCTGATATAGCGGTCCTAACAGAGACTGCTTAGCCGATTCAATCCAGATGGTAAAGTCGTTGCGCCTCGCTTCAGAGCGGATAGGAAGTACCGCAGCTCAACGGGAGGCGGTGCGTGTATTCTGCTTAAGAATACGATAAGCCTTATAGAATGCGTGATGTCCCAAACCCTGAATGCATCTTTTGCAAGGTCACCCATGGTAACACCATATATGTTTTGGGAACGTGCAGACCTCGTGGTTCATCCGTCGATATAACTGATGAATTAAAAAAATATATGGCAACAGATGTGAAGCAGCGTGATCGCCGTATAGTGACAGGAGACTATCATTTGTCAAATGTAAATGTCACGCATTATTCAGTGTGACAATTCTGTCGAGGTAATGATAGACATCACTTTTCAGGACGAGTTATCACACGTCGTTGTAAGCTATACAAGGACCCAGGGCTCTTCCAAATCAATCACAGATCTTTTCTTTATTTCAGGAAATATTACACATCAATTTTATTGGGACATGGTGGCCGGTATCTCCGATCATCTTATCAAACGTTTTTGCCAACGGAAAACCCAAAGTGTCTGCCATTCGTAACTTGTGTACAGCTGATGACGAATCAATAATTGATATGGTTTCTTTTCATTTTGAAGATTTTGCTAATGGCTTTAATAGTGTGACCGCTCTGTAAACCAAGTTCAATGGCACTGTAAATGAAAGCATCGCACGTTTTAACGCAATAGCATTAAGGGCCCCATCCCGCTTCCATCGTTAGGCGTTGCTTTGGCAAAAAGAATTTCCAACCACGCAAAGCCAACCAGACAGGCCTTTCATGTGGCGCAATGAAGTTACCTAACTATTTGAATTTCTCAAGGTAAAATATCCGGGAAAACTATAAAGTACGGCTTAAACACAATTTACAGACATTAGAGAGTCGGATTGCAATTTGAATACATGACAAAGCGCTGTCACGCGAAAACTCAAAAAAGAAAAACACACAGAAACCCCTTTTCCAGCGTTTCTACCATTCCAAGAGCGACTATGGCCTCCCAGATTTGCGCGCGCAAATTAAAAGAAGCCACAGAGCGGTGCTCCCGGTTCCTTGCAAAACATCCAGGCGACGCTTGCCTCCGCCGATTGTACAGTGTCACAATCAGGACACGATGACAACCAAAGGTCAGTGGGATGCCTCGCATTGGGACCTCACGGGAAGAGAGAGAGATGCAAACGGGAGAAATGCAAGAAAGGAATACACATGAAGCTGTGCAGGGTGATATGGCCTGGACAAGGTTTGAAATGAGGAAAGTTCACAGTAAAATTGATTATGAAGAATGACTGAGGAATATGAAAGAAATTATATGGGCTGGGTGAGTGTTCAGGTATATGTACAGGAAAAACATTGATTCCAAGTGGAGGAAAAGAACTAGGCAGCTTACTAGCAAGTATGCGGCCTGTGAAGTGAGCTACACAGCAAGAAAGTACGTCAAGCGGAAAGTCAGAGCGGCTAGAATAATCTTATGGGTGGCGGGAATGTAAAAGAAACATGTCATGAATAACTATATAAGAGGAAAAACGAAATCAGTAAAGAAAGAATTTATGATAACTCAAAGGCAAGCTCATTACTCTTCGAAGCGAGATATGGATGCCTTAGAACACGCACCTATAAAGGGAGATATAAGAAGGAAGAAGAAGCATGTGCTTCTTGCGGTAAAGTTAGGGAAACGATGGAGCATGTTTATTAGAATGTGGAGATTTCATCTGCCCAGCGGTCGATTCAGGCACCACTGGCCTCCTTGAAGCCTTTGGGTTCATCGAAACCACGGGAAAGTAGACATGTCCGCAACAGAGACTAGTAAGAGCCGAATGGAAGATTGGTGGAAGAAAAGTAAGGAAACGACAAACAACTGGGGCGCACAAAAAGAAAGTTCACAATAGGCGGCAATAAATTTTGGTTCTTGGAATTTATCGTGAGTCTTTATGTTTTTTTAACATAGGGCATTAGACAACATAGTAGCAAGTGCTTGGTGGCGCAACCCAAAGCCCCATTCCAAAGGAATGCTCATGACAGCAATCCATGCATCCATTCTTCCATCCATCCATCTATCCATCCATACATCCATCCGTCCGTCCATCCGTCCGTCCATCCGTCCGTCCGTCCGTCCGTCCGTCCGTCCTTCTATCAATCCATCCATCCATTGATCCATTCTCGCGGCTCACGCAAGAGGCTGCGTTTCTACCAGAAAGACCGCCTTCATGTCTAGCGTTCGCCGCCTGCGTTTCCCGGTAAGCATTACGGTTACTTAAGCCGCTGTTGCGGTGAAGTGTGATACGCAGTCAGGAATCTATGAACGATGTCGCATTCTACTCTTAAATGCGAAGCTTAAGCGTGCTCAAGTTTTGTGCCAACTATATTTAAGAAACAGAACTAAGAACCCACGGATATCTAGGCAGACTTTGATATCGAGAAGGCTGGTAAAAACGCTAAAAAAGAAAAGCAAAACAAGCTCTTGTGATTTCAGATATCATGAAAAAAATTGCAGAATTAGCATATGAAATTTAACTGCAGGTGACTTCAGAAAAAAGACGGTACCTTGGTGAGTCATTGCACGATTTCATAACCACCTCACGAGAAAAAGTT
This sequence comes from Dermacentor variabilis, assembly GCF_050947875.1. Taxonomy (NCBI): domain Eukaryota; kingdom Metazoa; phylum Arthropoda; class Arachnida; order Ixodida; family Ixodidae; genus Dermacentor; species Dermacentor variabilis. The sequence continues at coordinate 105,879,652 of NC_134576.1, forward strand.
TGGAGATCAACTTCCCCAAAGTCCAGTGAATGTGAAATCTTTGTTGATAATGGTAGAGAGATTAGTGATTCAAAGTGCATTGCGAACCTTTTTAATCACTTTAAATCCGTTTACACAAGAGAAAATGGTATCTTGCCGACTCTCAATGTCTCCTAACCCCCTATGTCCCACGTTCTCATCTCAGAGAGCTGCATATTGAACGTGTAACTAAAACTTGATACGAAGAACTCCCCCGGGCCTGATGGCACTCCTCATGCTTTATTTAAATATAGGCAGAATAGGCCTTAAGTATTTGAATGTTTTAGTACGTAAATCATAACGCGTTAGTGAACTGCCCCACGACTGCGTAATTGCCAGAATTAAACCAACACATAAAAACAGAACAAAAACCGCGTTCTGAAATAGCGGACCAATTCATTAACTTCGACCTCTTGCAAAATGATGGAACACAGAATGAATACACAGTCATATGTTTGAATTTCTTGAAGAGGACAACTTCCTAACTAGGAATCAGCACGGATTCAGAGAAGGGTTTTCAACCTGTACACAGCTCGTTGAAATCGTACACGATTTTGTGAAATCCATTAACCACCGCCAGCAAACAGATGCTATATTTAGGGATTTCTCCAAAGCTTATGATAAGGTTTCGCAAAAAAATTACTTTTCAAATGAGACAAGGCGCTTTACAATGAAATGTTTATGGGTTAGCTTTCTTCATACCTAACTAAAAGACAACAATTTCTTCCCTTTCGCCATTGGTGTTCAAAACATGTGAAGGTTGATTCTGGTGTTCCTCAGAACTCACTATTCTGTCCTTTGTCGCTTGTTTTGTTTATTAATGATATAGCGACACGAATCGTTGTTAAGGTCAGGTTTTATGCAGATGATTGCATATCTTACTCTGAAGTTCATGGTACATGCGCTCAGTTGCTTTTGTGTCTTCAATGTATTTTCAGCGTCTTTAATTGCCGATCACATAAACAGGACCCCACGCTACGGCTACAAATGCCGTCTAGCCTTTCCCGCGGCGAAACAACCTTGTTGTGCCGCTTGTGACTGGGAGTGAGCGTTCACGAACGCCTACTCCTCTCGTTTGGGAATGGCCGAGAACCCGGTGTGCGACTCCTGTGGGTGCGAGGAAACCATCGAGCACCTTTTATGTACTTTTCCTCGCTACGATGTGCAACGCTTCTCTCTGCGGGCAACTTTACACCGACTTGGCTCAAGACAGTTCACCAAGTCAACGATACTCGGACCGTGGCCACAACCATCACTGGCACCGAAAAGCGATTCGCGCGCTGGTACAATAATTGAAGTGCACCAGCTTAAGAGACCGTTTATAGCGTCTATGTGTACAGTGTCCCTCCAACACGCACTCAGTGCTTACTCTCTTCCTTCTTTCCTCTCTTGATTCCCCTTTCCCCCACCACCGCGGAAGGGGTAGCGAACCGGGTGCTCGCCTGGTGGACCGCCCTGCCTTTCCTGCCCTTGATCTCTATCTCTCTCTCTCTTGACCCCAAACAATAACCGTCACCTGTCTTGCGTTTGCTTTCTTCAGAACTTCTTGCTCCTAACATTACTCTCAAAAATGCTGCGTCCCGCTGATAACACGCATGCTCTTCGTGATCTGCAAGTACCGGGTGCGCTGATGGAGAAACCAAAGGCATGCAGTTAAGGTTCATGGCGGTTATGCTCTGGGGACAAGATAAGCTACAAGAGCGCGCAAACGTTTCTTTTAGTGTACAGTGCAGATATATAGACTTCCTTATCGCAGTTATATATAGAACATTTCTACGCGCGCAGTGTTTGCATGCGAAACAAAATAAGACTAAATTACCATAAAATTAGATAATTACGCCTTTCGTTCAAGATGCGGCAGGGCGAAATTTAACCTAAAACATTCCAGAGAATGAAGACTCTATATATACGGTTTGAGAATTGTGCCTGAAGGACGTGTCGCATCAAACGCACCATGCTTGTTCTTTCGTGGTACTGCATATAAGAATACTGCGTGATCTGCCAACCAGCACACCAGCCAATTATACCACCCGCCTGGTCTTTCCACACGCCACGGCGAAATCCATGAAGAGTGTACTGCGGACTACATACACTGTTAGAAACTTCTAGCAGTTCAGCGTCACTTATTCGCCACAATGTCATCAGCCTGCCAGTCGTTCAAGTTTAGGGGGACTCAAATGTTCTCGATCTAGAATCGAACAACGCGCAACCTTGCGCTGTTATGCTGTTTCGAAAGATGGCTTGTTACTCGATCATCCATTGCTTCGACTGAAGGGACCGCGGGTTCGTTACGGCAGTGCACCTGAACACGTGAACCAAGAGACTGCGTGTGGGACGTCTCGTGATCGAAACGTTTGTGGTGCGTGCCTTCGTGAAGATTAACCCCGTCGCCCATAAATCCATCGTCATCGTGGGAGATTTCAATGTCTATGTGAGCCGACCCGAAGGGGCGTGGATACTTACCATTATGTTGGAGCACTTTGGCCTGATGTGTTTCACCAATGTCACCGTACCCACCACATTGATGTGCATCGACCTTAACCTTCGGGAAGAACATTAACCCGGTGATAGTGCAACCACTTGCCATGTACAACACTCATCATAAGGGAATTATTACAAGTGGCCTTGCCACCACGCTGAGGATGTACTCGCGGCTGCTTGTAACTCAGCTGCTCCTTCTTGCCTGGACACACCGCCCATCCACGACGTTCAAAGTTCCAGGGACAACTGAGTACACCCCTGCTGCAGAGCAATGGCACTGCCCTGGCCACGTCGGTGACCCTGAATTCCTGCACTCCGACGGATTGACTCCACCAAACTTCTGCAGGGTTGCGGACTAAAGCTGTTCAACTAGAGACGACACCAGTGTGACTACATAAGGAGCACTCGACGGACCTTCCAGTGGGGCTTGGCACCGCGCAGAGCATGTACGGCTGCTTGTAACCCACATTAGTTATTTGAATGGGTCATCGGGCTATCGAAGCTCAGATCGCTCCCTTGTAGCGGTGTCGTGCCCGCTGAGTCTCGCTATCTGTTGAGACGTGTCGCTTCAATGCGCCGGCTTTGCATTTATCAGAGAGTTACCACAAACACAATTCTATTGCAATCTGGGGATATTGAGACCAACCCAGGGCCTGATGGCGTCGCTGAACTTGTGATACAGACAGAGCCCACTGAAAGTTCAGTCCTTCTGGAAACAATGCAAAGCGTTGAGCCGGTGCAGTTGCAGTTACGGACAGACTTACGAGAATGGAAAAAAGGCATCGAGTCTAAGTTAAAAAAAACATCGAGGAAGGGGTTAAGTGCCTTGAACCGGAAAAAATTATCTCACAAGGCAACCCCTCGTTTTTGGCAAATCAGCAAGTCAACGCCCCAGGCTTGGCTCAGGATCTAGGATTGCTAAAAGCAGCTGCCGATGACGCTGAAAATCGATTGCGTAGAAATAACCTTTATTCTTCGTAATTGCAGACAGCGAATCACAGACATGGGGCGAATCTGGGGACGCTGTTATATCCTTCAGCGCCCAGACCTTGAACATAACGATTGACAAACATCAACTGGAAAGGGTGCACAAGACCGGCAGCTTCCAGCGAAAAAAGGAAACGACCAATTTTTGGTAAGTTCAGCCGTTTTAAAGATAAAAATTTAATTTTAGTCTCCGGCGCGAAACTAAAGAATGCAGACTTTTCCGTTCGCGAAGACTTTTCGCCGTCTGTCTGGCTTGCACGACGGAAACTATTAGAGTTTACCAGGCAACACGACAGTAACTTTCAGCTGCGTTGTAAAAAGCAACCACGAGGCGAGCCTACGAATGACTATGACGTAGAAAGTGACGCGGTTGTTCAGGCAAAAAAATAGCTATATGATTGTTCAAAGGTAGCAGATACCGCCGGGACAGCACCGACTACTCTCAGGCCGAGATACCAGAAATCCAAAATCGTTGAATGTTTTCCTTGTAGACTCCCGGAGAATATAAAATAAGAGCGATGCACTGCCTGTCCTAATCACGGCAGTTGAGGCAGATATTGTAATCAGTACAGAGACGTGGCTTAGCGATACCATCAACAATTCCGAAGTTTTCGCACCTTCATTTGATGCCCACCGTTGCGATCGCAACACGCATGGTAGGGGTGTTCTTTTTTTTTTTTTGGTCAATAAAAATTTACCCCATACACCTCTGGCTCCTGCCAACGGTTGCGAATCCTTTTGGTGCAATGTTTCCCTTCCTGGTGGCGAACATATTGCATTTGGTTCTTTGTACCATATCTCTATAGCAGCACTTCTCTGCTGCCGCTTGACATTTTGTCCCTGATAATTCAGAAATTAAAACAAACATTTTCCTTGGTGGAGACTTCAATATGCCTCAAATTAGATGTTTAGACATGTCTCCCATTCCATCTTCAAACTCTGTACTCTCCGTAGCATTCACAAATTTGATAGCTACTAATGGGCTGTACCAATTCGTGGACTTCCCAACACGACGATACGGAGATTGCGCTACCACGCTTGATCTTTTCTTTTCCATTTCAGACTATCTGGTGCAATACATGTGTCCCGTGCCTGGCATCAGTGACCATGATGCTGTGTTGGCACCTATTTCTTGTAAGCGTCCGTTACCCGTTATCAGACGACCTCGGAAAGTGTTTATGTACCAAAGAGGAAAGTACGATCCAATGATAAGGGCCCTGGAGGAGCACTTTCCAGTGTTTTCTGGATCAAGCTAACATATAAAGTTGAACAGCTGTGGGAAATGCTTCAAGGGCAAGTTATCTGACCTTATTGATTCTGATATCCCATGCAAAACGATCTCTAATACCGCTGACAGAACAACCGTGGCTCACCAGAAAAATTAAAGCTATACTGAATTAAAAACGCGCCTTTTTCCAGGCAATAAGTTGGCAGGAATGAAGAGTTATTCTGCACTCGTGATACCTTAGGAAAACAAATTTGGCTACAGATTACGGTAGCAAAAGATCCGTTTTTTTCAATCATTGGGAACCAAGCTCAAACAAAGTCCCAAAGAGATGTCCAAGTTTGTTTAGTGAAATGGCAAAGAGTGAGGTTATATACCGACAATATCAGGACCCCAAGGTGTATCACTGATGATATTCAGAAGGCTAATCATTTCAATGACTACTCTAAGCCAGTATAACCTATTACTCACGTCCATGCTATGCCAGATCATAACTTTAACGAGAAAATGTCCGAAATCTCTGTGTCCTATGAAGGCGTGCATAAACTTCTGTGTACCCTAAAGTCAAACTCTGGTACTGGACCTGACCTTATTCCGTCATATGTCTTTAAATCTCGTGTATCCGTTATTTAAAAATGCGTTGTCACTTTGTTTAGATTGTTCCTCAGTTACGGTGAGCTTCCTTGGACCGGAAGCCTGGAATGTCACACCAGTTCATAAAGCAGGTACTCGTAAGCATGCACAATATTACAGACCCATATCTCTTACTAGACTGTGTTGAAAAACACTAGAACATGTGTTATATAGGGCCATTTTTCACCCCTTAGAGGAGAACAACTTCTTCAACAGTGCCCGGCATGGTTTCCGTGCGGGCTTTTCATGTGTCACCCAGCTACTTAAATTTTCCCATTGTATTTTTTCTTCATTTCAAGCGGGAAAGCAAGTACACTGCATTTTGTTAGACTTTAAAAAGGCATCCGATACTGTTCCCCATTCTCTCTTACTCCTTAAGATGTCACATCTTGGTCTACCTGATTCCGTGCTCAACTGGGTGCCCAATTATTTGTCGGGTCAATCACAAAGTGTGATTACAAGCGGCTATGAATCAACATCTGCTGCTGTCACTTCTCGAGTACGACAAGGGTTTCTTTTAGGACCGCTTTCATCTCTCATATGCACCAATGACATCACCTCGAATATTACATCGAAAATACGGTTATTGGCGGACGATTGCGTGGTTTATAGGTACGCAGACAGTGACGTTGATCCTTTGTCCTTGCAGGGTGACCTTTCCCGAATACTGGCTTGCTCCTGGAAATGGCAGATGAACCTTAATCCTAGAAAATGTAGTTATATTAACTGTAGCAGAAAGCCGGCTAACCTTCTCCAAACTATAATTTAGACAAACTTTAATCGAAAAAGCAGATCAAGCAAAATATCCTGGTGTGTTTTTGCTTCCTTCAGATTTTTCGCGGAGTAAATATGTGGACTACACCACCTTAAAAGCCGGACGTGTTCGTTATTTCATTGAAAGGATTTTAGGAAAGCCCCTCAAGATGTCAAACAATTCTGCACGTTTTAATGCTCGCTCTATTCTAGAGTACGTTGCAGTGGTCTGGGACTCGAACACTAAAATTCTTTTCAACAAGTTGGAGACAATACGAAATCGCGTTGTGCAGTTTATTACTAACCAGTATAGTCAGGACGTTAGCATTACCGCTCTTAAGCACACCACTTCGTGGGACTCTCTAAAACTACGGCGCACCTTTTCTAGGTGTTTATTTTTGAAACAGATTGCGTGTGAAGAGTTGGCAATAAATCGACATGTGTACCTTCAGCCCCCTCCCCCCCCCCTCCGTACATAACGAGGCAAAGAGAAAACCGCAAAAAAATTGGCGAATATTCATGCCGTGCATCTGCGTTCCAAGCATGATTTTTTTCCCAAAACTATTAAAGAGTGGAACGCCCCTGCCGACACAATTGTCACCGCCCCAACTGAAATGTTTTCTGCTGCGCTCTGACAGCATTAGCGCATGAGTGCAATATGACATCAATTTTTTTCATTTAGTGTACCGCTGTCACCTGCTAGTTCTGTAATATATGTCCACTGCTGTAATCACGCCAAAAATTTTTTTATACCGTGCGTGTAACTTTTTGCGTTTACTCATGTATAACACCCCCCTACAACAATGCCTCATGGCGACGGTAGGTATGTTAAAAAAAATAAATGGTCGCAAAATAAATACTGACAACCGGGATATTTGAGTGTCTATTTATTCGCCCAATACTAAACTCATAACAGTCAAGTTCAACATATAACATCCCGAACACAGGAAAACATTCAAATAGCATAATCAACCACAGCCCGAGCTTCGCTGGGCTTCTCTCTTCACAGGGTCGAAGAGCTCTGAACTTTTTTTAATGGTGTTGTCCTAGCGTGCCGGCTTCAAGCACAAATTAGAACGCTTCTGTTTCCTGCAAGTGGTGATGGCAGGGCCACTGCATATCTTGCGTGCTTATTCGGCAAGGACCCCATTTACGGTGTGGTCATTTTCTTTCACTTAGCCACCGTCCTTGCATATATCTCGCCATCTTGACGCCTCTTCTACGAATCGAGTGGCTCACAAATAAGGGGTCCACACTTTTGAGTGGTTTCCTAATCTTCATGGTGCCACAACCGATGACGTTGACAGAAGGTGAGGATGCGCTGGAGAGGGAAACGAACACGAAATTAAGTGTGTCGCTGCTACAGTTTTCAAAAACGCCCGTGGAAGGTGTGACATCGATTTGAAACAATTACATACTCTGCAAGTATACAGCGCTACCTTTCATTTCGCTTTCATTAACGTCTCTTTCTTTCTCTCCTTTACCTTCTATTTTTCTCCCTTTCTAGGGCTTTCTACAGTCTCTCGCTCGCTATGTCACCGATCGACGAAGAATTGCTAAGTTGTCATTGGCCGATTTCGCACCCGCTATAGGTCCTCGAGGAGGTATATATTGGCATTGCCATTTAAGTGAGGACGGAGTACCATAGCTCAGTCACCAGAAGAATGATGCACACCAGGAGACGGGTCTCATCTGTGCTCATGGTTGTTATCCTCGGCCTACTGAGAAAAGATGCGGGTGCATCACCGGAGGGCGCCCGGAAAAGTCTGAAGGACTTCGTTGAAGCACCGACGCCGGCAAAAGTAAACGTCGTGGTCGTCTCTTTCAATAAGGATTGGAAGGAAGTCGACAATTCGTTGACGCGCCGCCTACCGTGGCCGAGAACAACTTGGATTTTCCAGAAAGGTGGTCTTCAAACCTATATCTTAGAAAACAACGCTGCTGACAGGACGACTGTCGCGTTAGTTCCGAGCCTCCGCGATGATTGGCGGGATATGGCAGACCATGTACGATGGGTATTGGCGGACGGATTCGTGCGTTGGATCGTGACTCACGAAAATCTGACGTTATCCAACAGCGGGGACCCTTTGTCGGTGCTGCCTGCTTGCTTTCTGGGAACTTCGCAAAGGAGCCTCAGTCATGACGTTCCCGATTCCTACCTTGACGGGAGTCCGTTGCTGTACGACCATCGGCACCACAAGGAGCTAGGCGACTTCAAACGTGCGACGAAAAAGACGACCTTGCGGGGAAAGGTGATGAAGGTTGGGTGCCTGCGGTCTGAGCAGTCGCCGGACTACAACACTTGCTTAATTTTTCCCTACCTGTCTGACATGCTCGAAGCCAAGAATGTTTCGTTGGTGTACCAGTTTTACTCAGATTGGATGACGACGCTCGACGCCCTCTTCTGCGAAAACACCGACCTGGTAGCCTTGCTCATGCCTCTCAGCAAACATATGCTTGCAGCCGCGACGTACAGTGAGACTATGCAGATTTCTGAAACTTTCTACGCCCTGGAGAGCAAGACCCAAACCCTGTCTGTTTTCGAAACTACAGTCGAGTCCATGGTGACCATTGCCGTGACAGCCGCGTCACTTATAACCTGCGCCAGTCTCCTCGTTCTGATAGGCGGCGCTCCTAGACGGGAACGAGCACAATCCGAGACGTTGTTCCTCTTGGCCATCCTTCTGGCAACGTCACCGCCGCTTCCGAACCCGAACAGGCGGACGAGGACCCACAAAGTTGTTTACTCGTTCTGGGTGCTAGCAATGGTCCCGCTCTCCCAGTACTTTCGCTGCGTACTGACGTCGCAGGTGACAGTCGGACGTCCAGCCAGCAGCCTGGACACCCTGGAGGAACTGGAAGCCGCACTGGACGCCGGTGCCTTGGCGCCCTGTGTTACATACGAATCAGTGCCCCTGCAAAGCCTCATTAACCCGCACCACCCGACGACACTGGGAAACAAGCTCAACGCGTCGCTTTTCAAATACGGGGATCAGCTACTAACCGCTAATGTAAACGAGTGCATGGCCTGTGCCACGAGGAGCGATCGCGTGTGCTACACACACCGCATGCCGTCGCTCGAGAAGAGCCTGTCTGCCCGCGTCGTCGCTTTCGACGAGAACTTCGTGACGCGTCTAGCCAGCATGCCACTTCGTAAAAGCTTTCCTCATAGGGACGCCTACAGGGCCTTCCTGCAAAAGGTGCGAGAGGGTTACCTGCTCACTTCACCCTTGGACAAGTCTGAGTGGTTTTACAAGCGTTCTTCCCGCAAGGAGAATGTTTCTGGCACGGTGAAGCCACTGTTCGAATTGCGCAGCTTCTTCGTGTTCTATGCGGCGCTGCTTTCTGGAACGGCAGGAGTCTTGGTTGTCGAGCTGTGCTTCGCACATTTTTCCAAGCGCGCTTTCTTTCTTCGCCACACTCGGCCATGACGTTAGGGCATGCAAAGCTCATGGTACACATAACGGCTTGCACTGTCGTTATTCCACCGCCATGTTGAAGAACTAGCACGGTGAGAAACCGCGTGTGTTACCCTCTCGCGCAGTGGTCCTACTGCAGTTCTAGCGCGGACGCTGGCAGCATTGCGATTTTCTGTGACATTGGATCAGGTTATCCATGGCAGTGACTATGGTTGGCTCATGATTACGAGGAGGGAACAACATCAGTTGACAAGAAGAAGAGAAGGGCACATACTACAGCGCTGATTAAAAACCAAGTGTTTTTACTCTCGCAGTCAGCGTATATATACTGTACCACAATCGCGAAGAACAGAACGAAAACCTAGACGCACGTTTTCAAAGCAAGCACTCGGCTTCAGCTCAATCTGAGAATTACCCAGCAAAAATTTTTGCAGTTGTACAGACTGTGCACCAGGCCGCGCATAATCTCAAGAAGGTTGTCAGCAGGGCAGGTGTTAAGTTGTTATTATTGCCCGAAATATGTTACGTAGCCTGTGCCAATAATTCAATCGGGTGACCGCGAGCATGAAAATTTGTAAAAAGCAGCACATAGACATAGGTGTGTTGTTGACTGTTCTTACAGTGTAGTTTACACGATTCCTCTTTAATGGAAGCGTTTCTATATCCGTCAAACGGGCCGGTGCGTCAATGACCGCATGCGCGAAGACTCAAACAAGGTTTAAAAATAATAGATATAGTCAGTTGTCACTGCATTACGATGAGTGCGATAGCAAGCTCTTTTAAAGGTGTGTCCTTCCAATGAAAATACCACAATAATGGCGCACGTCTTATTTCTTAACCTTTTCCCATTCACAATAGCGGGAACACATGTGCAAGCCTCCACTCGATTTCACTCCTTCCGGAGGAGATAGATTTCCTATCTCATCGATTCCAATTTATTACCTATGCGCATGCTGAATTTCTGTCATATTTTGCGTTTGTTCCGTTCTTCGCAACATTTGTAGAGTATATATTTGCTGACTTAAAGAACAAAAACAGTTGGTTGTTAGTCAGCGCTTTCGTTTGTGTCCTTCTCGTCGTCTTGTCGCTTAGCGCCGTTTTCTGCCCGGAATATGATTCGCTGACATCATCCTAGCCATACTATTGAAAGTGCAGTACGATGAGAAGCTGCATACGTAAACTTCACGTACAAGTATTGGATATATTTTAAGGATTGGAAAACGTACAGATACATGTACGTATGAAGAACAAAGAAAAGGGAAAAAAGTGTTAATTGCCACCCATGCGAAGTTGATTTCGAAGCGCTTACCAATTACTACAGTGATAGGTAGCCTGATGAAGATGACGACAGAGTGGTGGATGTCACCAGGACTTATAACCGAATAGAATACTGTATGACACAGCTGGCTATGCAGCAGCGTGTTATTATCATCAAAGCGTTACCATGCAAATGGATCGACGTCTTCATTTGAGGCGACCAAGTATGTGTGCCGTGCGTGCACGCGTGCATGCGTGCGTGCGTGCCAGACGTGGCGCAGGATATATCGGACAGACGGGTCAATGCGTGAATGGGAGCCTCAGACGACAAAGGACCGAAGAAAACAGGACCAGCTCCTATGTGTTGGAAGGTTCACTACCTGCCAAGAAATCTGTAGTGTACGACACTCCCATGACCTATGTGGCGCAGGATACATCGAACAAGCGGGTCTATGCATGACTGAGCGCCTCAGACATCAAAGGAATTCGTTGAAAGAAACGCCAACTTGGAGTTTGTGCTTTGCTACGCAAGATGCGACGAAACCAATTCTTTCTTCAAACGCGCGGATCTAAGAATTAGTCACGTCGGCGATAACAACTAGCGGGGACGAAAAAGCACACGCTGGTGATCGAGCCAAGTTTTTGTGACTTTGCAGCAAAGTGCGGACAAATCTGACGAGGCTAGGAAAAAGCATCTGCAGTTAAATTGTTTGTGTAATATCGCCTTTGTTGCCACCACTGACAATCTAGTCTTTTTCGCACGTATACGCACACATTGCTGTTCACGCATATTACGAGCGTCTCTAATAAAATCTTTCCCACTTTGCTGCTGTCGTTTTGGTCCCTTCGCGCTTTTCGTAACTATGAATGGACGCCAACTCGCATAGTTCACCACTTAGTCGAATGGTAGTCGACCTTAAAACAAGTAACTTAAACAAGAAAAAGCAAACCAGCCTCACCTATGCTTTCCGTCGTGGGAATTTAACGTTCTGACTACAGCTTGATTACTTTCAACCACCCTGTCCGGGTTTCCAAAGGCACAACTGGGTCTAGATATTGTACTCAGTGCTTAAAGTACACACCTATGCTTGAAGGGGGAAGGGCGGATAGGCTTTTGTGAGGAGGGGGGCCTTCTTCCAGGCATGTATACACGGTCTTGCGGGCTTGTATATGTGTGTTCGTGCGTGCTCACGCGCTCATGTAAACACGTATAACCCGGCGAGGGGGTATGGGCGCCCCCCTGAAGTTATATTTTTAGGTGGCGTTTTATCAATTATTCCTGTCTATTCTGATTATTATGTCGTTTTAATTATTTTCGTCTTGGTGTGTCTTTCAACTTGGGCTATCGGCATCTCTACGTGGCTTATTAATTGGAACACATTGCGGGAATGTCTTCACGTGTTAGAATGCACAACCTTCAGGATCGGCCCAAATTTTGTGTGTCCTTCCCTCGCATAGGGTAGCATTGCATGGTTTGCGGCGTTACGCGCTGCCTTCGGAATTCGCACAGGTTGTAACGGAACTGGTAACATTTGTTCGCCCCGGTCCAAAAAACATTAGTAGTGGAGCAGGCACCACCGCAACGGCATCCTCGACCTCGCCTTTCTGCTGTCGTCACGCACATGCTCATTCACACACGCCTTACAAAAGGATGTTGACTCTTTGCAGAACCGCACACCATGCACCAAAAGCAGGCTGCAGAATGATTCGCATAAGATCGATTGCCACAATCCGTGGGCTGTGGCGAGTAAACTTTTATTTGAGGAGCTGTTGATACCCGGAGGCGGTCAGCCGATCTATTCCAGGCATCCGTGGCACTATGGTGATAGCCTATAGCCCTGTAAACCAACAGTGGAACTAGTCCGCGGGATTGCCGCTTGTCAGCTGGGCCTTCATCATTCATTAATGCGAAAGCATTGCGTGGCTCATGAGACGAAAAATCCGGCGCCGTCGGCGCGGCCAGACGAAGCCACAAAAAGGTTAGGAACTTTCGACCTTTGGTGGGAGTTGAACCCACGACATTTGCTGTTAAGGCGAAGTGAACGAACGCTCAGTATCTGCGAAGCCCAACCTTCGCATTGTGAAGGTTGTGGGATCGTTCCCCACCTGCGGCAATTTGTTTTTTTCATCCACTTTCATTTCCATTAATTTATCGTTTCTTTATTTTATTTATTTGGCACAAGTAATTTCCCTTACGGTGTCCTTGGTGTCGGTGTTTGTTGGCTTCTTGTGAAGAGCTTACTTGGTTTCATGTGCGATTTGAAGAAAGAGATCTTCTGGTTTGCGGGAACGTAGTCAAATTCAGGCACTACGGAAAAGTAAATGCTGTGTGGCTTGCTAGCAGGCCAAAGTATAATGCATTCTGCTATTGGCATGATCGTGGTCTGCCTGCCAAACTGGACTCAGTGAAATATAGCTACTCTAACAGATCGAAAATTAGGACTCGAAAAAAAACTATGAACAACGACCGCGCTGACAAGCAGAGTAAAAGAAATTAAGACAATTAATGCAAAGTGGACAGGACAGCTTCCATCACGTGAAGAAAATATGGACGATCTCGCAAACAGATGACTTAGGAATAACATAATAATATACGGTCTAACTGAGAGATGCACCAAGACTACGGAAACGCTCGCGAAAATAGTAAGTGATAAGGTATTCGAACCAAACCTGGGCGTATAAGCAAAAGAAAGAATTCATAGACTACGTCAAAAGACTGAGAATAAAGTGCGACCTTTATACTAGAATTTTTGGAACATCGCGAAAAATTATCTGTTCTGAAGGCCGCATATAAACTGAAGAGTAGTGACCTATCTGAATACGAGAACTTTTAAATCCGAGTCCGAAATATATAGAAGTCAATTATGGCAAACGTCAACTACGGTAAGTGTAAAAGGCGCAGAAGTCAGGCTCTCGTTTGACAAACTGGTCACTGATGGAATCAAGTACGTTGTGGGATGACACCAATGAGTCCCATTGCCGCATTAGGAACAAAAGCATGGATCGACGAACCAAGCCACGCAATTCCGCGATGAATACCCTCAACATCTACTCCCGAAGCCTTGTAATTAAGGCTGTTGAACCGCAGAAACTTCTACTGTCACAGAATCCTGATATAGCGGTCCTAACAGAGACTGCTTAGCCGATTCAATCCAGATGGTAAAGTCGTTGCGCCTCGCTTCAGAGCGGATAGGAAGTACCGCAGCTCAACGGGAGGCGGTGCGTGTATTCTCCTTAAGAATACGATAAGCCTTATAGAATGCGTGATGTGCCAAACCCTGAATGCATCTTTTGCAAGGTCCCCCATGGTAACACCATATATGTTTTGGGAACATGCAGACCTCGTGGTTCATCCGTCGATATAACTGATGAATTAAAAAAATATATGGCAACAGATGTGAAGCAGCGTGATCGCCGTATAGTGACAGGAGACTATAATTTGTCAAATGTAAATGTCACGCATTATTCAGTGTGACAATTCTGTCGAGGTAATGATAGACATCACTTTTCAGGACGAGTTATCACACGTCGTTGTAAGCTATACAAGGACCCAGGGCTCTTCCAAATCAATCACAGATCTTTTCTTTATTTCAGGAAATATTACACATCAATTTTATTGGGACATGGTGGCCGGTATCTCCGATCACCTTATCAAACGTTTTTGCCAACGGAAAACCCAAAGTGTCTACCATTCGTAACTTGTGTACAGCTGATGACGAATCAATAATTGATATGGTTTCTTTTCATTTTGAAGATTTTGCTAATGGCTCTAATAGTGTGACCGCTCTGTAGACCAAGTTCAGTGGCACTGTAAATGAAAGCATCGCACGTTTTAACGCAATAGCATTAAGGGCCCCATCCCGCTTCCATCGTTAGGTGTTGCTTAGGCAAAAAGAATTTCCGACCACGCAAAGCCAACCAGACAGGCCCGTCATGTGGCGCAATGAAGTTACCTAACTATTTGAATTTCTCAAGGTAAAATATGCGGGAAAACTATAAAGTACGGCTTAAACACAATTTACAGACATTAGAGAGTCGGATTGCAATTTGAATACATGACAAAACGCTGTCACGCGAAAACTCAAAAAAGAAAAACACACAGAAACCCCTTTTCCAGCGTTTCTACCATTCCAAGAGCGACTATGGCCTCCCAGATTTGTGCGCGCATATTAAAAAAGCCACAGAGCGGTGCTCCCGGTTCCTTGCAAAACATCCAGGCGACGCTTGCCTCCGCCGATTGTACAGTGTCACAATCAGGACACGATGACAACCAAAGGTCAGTGGGATGCCTCGCATTGGGACCTCACGGGAAGAGAGAGAGAGATGCAAACGGGAGAAATGCAGGAAAGGAATACACATGAAGCTGTGCAGGGTGATATGGCCTGGACAAGGTTTGAAATGAGGAAAGTTCACAGTAAAATTGATTATGAAGAATGACTGAGGAATATGAAAGAAATTATATGGGCTGGGTGAGTGTTCAGGTATATGTACAGGAAAAACATTGATTCACAGTGGAGGAAAAGTACTAGGAAGCTTACCAGTAAGTATGCGGCCCGTACAGTGAGCAACACAGCAAGAAAGTACGTCAAGCGGAAAGTCAGAGCGGCTAGAATAATCTTATGGGTGGCGGGAATGTAAAAGAAACATGTCATGAATAACTATATAAGAGGAAAAACGAAATCAGTAAAGAAAGAATTTATGATAACTCAAAGGCAAGCTCATTACTCTTCGAAGCGAGATATGGATGCCTTAGAACACGCACCTATAAAGGGAGATATAAGAAGGAAGAAGAAGCATGTGCTTCTTGCGGTAAAGTTAGGGAAACGATGGAGCATGTTTATTAGAATGTGGAGATTTCATCTGCCCAGCGGTCGATTCAGGCACCACTGGCCTCCTTGAAGCCTTTGGGTTCATCGAAACCACGGGAAAGTAGACATGTCCGCAACAGAGACTAGTAAGAGCCGAATGGAAGATTGCTGGAAGAAAAGTAAGGAAACGACAAACAACTGGGGCGCACAAAAAGAAAGTTCACAATAGGCGGTAATAAATTTTGGTTCTTGGAATTTATCGTGAGTCTTTATGTTTTTTTAACATAGGGCATTAGACAACATAATAGCAAGTGCTTGGTGGCGCAACCCAAAGCCCCATTCCAAAGGAATGCTCATGACAGCAATCCATGCATCCATTCTTCCATCCATCCATCTATCCATCCATACATCCATCCGTCCGTCCGTCCGTCCGTCCGTCCGTCCGTCCGTCCTTCTATCAATCCATCCATCCATTGATCCATTCTCGCGGCTCACGCAAGAGGCTGCGTTTCTACCAGAAAGACCGCCTTCATGTCTAGCGTTCGCCGCCTGCGTTTCCCGGTAAGCATTACGGTTACTTAAGCCGCTGTTGCGGTGAAGTGTGATACGCAGTCAGGAATCTATGAACGATGTCGCATTCTACTCTTAAATGCGAAGCTTAAGCGTGCTCAAGTTTTGTGCCAACTATATTTAAGAAACAGAGCTAAGAACCCACGGATATGTAGGCAGACTTTGATATCGAGAAGGCTGGTAAAAACGCTAAAAAAGAAAAGCAAAACAAGCTCTTGTGATTTCAGATATCATGAAAAAAATTGCAGAATTAGCATATGAAATTTAACTGCAGGTGACTTCAGAAAAAAGACGGTACGTTGGTGAGTCATTGCACAATTTCATAACCACCTCACGAGAAAAAGTTTGGAGATCAACTTCCCCAAAGTCAAGTGAATGTGAGATCTTTGTTTATAATGGTAGAGAGATTAGTGATTCAAAGTGCATTGCGAACCTTTTTAATCACTTTAAATCCGTTTACACAAGAGAAAATGGTATCTTGCCGACTCTCAATGTCTCCTAACCCCCTATGTCCCACGTTCTCATCTCAGAGAGCTGCATATGAACGTGTAACTAAAACTTGATACGAAGAACTCCCCCGGGCATGATGGCACTCCTCATGCTTTATTTAAATATAGGCAGAATGGGCCTTAAGTATTTGAATGTTTTAGTACGTAAATCATAACGCGTTAGTGAACTGCCCCACGACTGCGTAATTGCCAGAATTAAACCAACACATAAAAACAGAACAAAAACCGCGTTCTGAAATATCGGACCAATTCATTAACTTCGACCTCTTGCAAAATGATGGAACACAGAATGAATACACAGTCATATCCTTGAATTTCTTGAAGAGGACAACTTCCTAACTAGGAATCAGCACGGATTCAGAGAAGGGTTTTCAACCTGTACACAGCTCGTTGAAATCATACACGATTTTGTGAAATCCATTAACCACCGCCAGCAAACAGATGCTATATTTAGGGATTTCTCCAAAGCTTATGATAAGGTTTCGCAAAAAAATTACTTTTCAAATGAGACAAGGCGCTTTACAATGAAATGTTTATGGGTTAGCTTTCTTCATACCTAACTAAAAGACAACAATTTCTTCCCTTTCGCCATTGGTGTTCAAAACATGTGAAGGTTGATTCTGGTGTTCCTCAGAACTCACTATTCTGTCCTTTGTCGCTTCTTTTGTTTATTAATGATATAGCGACACGAATCGTTGTTAAGGTCAGGTTTTATGCAGATGATTGCATATCTTACTCTGAAGTTCATGGTACATGCGCTCAGTTGCTTTTGTGTCTTCAATGTGTTTTCAGCGTCTTTAATTGCCGATTACATAAACAGGACCCCACGCTACGGCTACAAATGCCGTCTAGCCTTTCCCGTGGCGAAACAACCTTGCTGTGCCGCTTGTGGCTGGGAGTGGCATTCACGAACGCTTACTCCTCTCGTTTGGGAATGGCCGAGAACCCGGTGTGCGACTCCTGTGGGTGCGAGGAAACCATCGAGCACCTATTATGTACTTTTACTCGCTACGATGTACACCGCTTCTCTCTGCGGGCAACTTTACACCGACTTGGCTCAAGACAGTTCACCAAGTCAACGATACTCGGACCGTGGCCACAACCATCACTGGCACCGAAAAGCGATTCGCGCGCTGGTACAATAATTGAAGTGCACCAGCTTAAGAGACCGTTTATAGTGTCTATGTGTACAGTGTCCCTCCAACACGCACTCAGTGCTTACTCTCTTCCTTCTTTCCTCTCTTGATTCCCCTTTCCCCCACCACCGCGGAAGGGGTAGCGAACCGGGTGCTCGCCTGGTGGACCGCCCTGCCTTTCCTGCCCTTGATCTCTCTCTCTCTCTCTTGTCCCCAAACAATAACCGTCACCTGTCTTGCGTTCGCTTTCTTCAGAACTTCTTGCTCCTAACATTACTCTCAAAAATGCTGCGTCCCGCTGATAACGCGAATGCTCTTCGTGATCTCCAAGTACCGGGCGCGCCGATGGAGAAACCAAAGGCATGCAGTTAAGCTACATGGCGGTTATGCTCTTGGGACAAGATAAGCTACAAGAGCGCGCAAACGTTTCTTTTAGTGCACAGTGCAGATATATAGACTTCCTTATCGCAGTTATATGTAGAACATTTCCACGCGCGCCGTGTTTGCATGCGAAACAAAATAAGACTAAATTACCATAAAATTAGATAATTACGCCTTTCGTTCAAGGTGCGGCAGGGCGAAATTTGACCTAAAACATTCCAGAGAATGAAGACTCTATATATACGGTTTGAGAATTGTGCCTGAAGGACGTGTCGCATCAAATGCACCATGCTTGTTCTTTCGTGGCACTGCACATAAGAATACTGCGTGATCTGCCAACCAGCACACCAGCCAATTGTACCACCCGCCTGGTCTTTCCACACGCCACGGCGAAATCCATGAAGAGTGTACTGCGGACTACATACACTGTTAGAAACTTCTAGCAGTTCAGCGTCACTTATTCGCCACAAGGTCATCAGCCTGCCAGCCGTTCAAGTTTAGGGGGACTCAAATGTTCTCGATCTAGAATCGCACAACGCCCAACCTTGCGCTGTTATGCTGTTTCGAAAGATGGCTTGTTACTCGATCATCCATTGCTTCGACTGAAGGGACCGCGGGTGCGTTGCGACAGAGCACCTACTCCGAAGACGAGAACCAATAGACATCGTGTGGCACGTCTAGTGATCGAAATGTATATGGTGCGTGTCTTCGGGAAGATTCAGCCCGCCGCCAATACATCCATCGTCATCGTGGGAGATTTCAATGTCTATGTGAGCCGACCCGAAGGGGCGTGGATACTTACCTTTAGGTTGGAGCACTTTGGCTTCATGTGTTTCACCAATGTCACCGTATCCACCACATCGATGTGCATCGACCTTAACCTTCGGGAAGAACATTAACCCGGTGATAGTGCAACCACTTGCCATGTACAACAGTCATCATAAGGGAATTATTACAAGTGCCCTTGCCACCACGCTGAGGATGTACTCGCGGCTGCTTGTAACTCAGCTGCTCCTTCTTGCCTGGACACACCGCCCATCCACGACGTTCAAAGTTCCAGGGACAACTGAGTACACCCCTGCTGCAGAGCAATGGCACTGCCCTGGCCACGTCGGTGACCGTGAATTCCTGCACTCCGACGGATTGACTCCACCAAACTTCTGCAGGGTTGCGGACTAAAGCTGTTCAACTAGAGACGACACCAGTGGGACTACATAAGGAGCACTCGACGGACCTTCCAGTGGGGCTTGGCACCGCGCAGAGCATGTACGGCTGCTTGTAACCCACATTAGTTATTTGAATGGGTCATCGGGCTATCGAAGCTCAGATCGCTCCCTTGTAGCGGTGTCGTGCCCGCTGAGTCTCGCTATCTGTTGAGGCGTGTCGCTTCAATGCGCCGGCTTTACATTTATCAGAGTGTTACAACAAACACAATTCTATTGCAATCTAGGGGTATTGAGACCAACCCAGGGCCTGATGGCGCCGCTGAACTTGTGATACAGACAGAGCCTACTGAAAGTTCAGTCCTTCTGGAAACAATGCAAAGCGTTGAGCCGGTGCAGTTGCAGTTACGGACAGACTTACGAGAATGGAAAAAGGACATCGAGTCTAAGTTAAAAAAAACATCGAGGAAGGGGTTAAGTGCCTTGAACAGGAAAAAATTATCTCTCAAGGCAACCCCTCGTTTTTGGCCAATCAGCAAGTCAACGCCCCAGGCTTGGCTCAGGATCTAGGATTGCTAAAAGCAGCCGCCAATGACGCCGAAAATCGATTGCGTAGAAATAACCTTTATTCTTCGTAATTGCAGACAGCGAATCACAGACATGGGGCAAATCTGGGGACGCCGTTATATCCTTCAGCGCCCAGACCTTGAACATAACGATTGACAAACATCAACTGGAAAGGGTGCACAAGACCGGCAGCTTCCAGCGAAAAAAGGAAACGACCAATTTTTGGTAAGTTCAGCCGTTTTAAAGATAAAAATTAAATTTTAGTCTCCGGCGCGAAACTAAAGAATGCAGACTTTTCCGTTCGCGAAGACTTTTCGCCGTCTGTCTGGCTTGCACGACGGAAACTATTAGAGTTTACCAGGCAACACGACAGTAACTTTCAGCTGCGTTGTAAAAAGCAACCACGAGGCGAGCCTACGAATGACTATGACGTAGAAAGTGACGCGGTTGTTCAGGCAAAAAATAGCTATATGATTGCTCAAAGGTAGCAGATACCGCCGGGACAGTCCCAACTACTCTCAGGCCGAGATACCACAAATCCAAAATAGTTGAATGTTCTCCTTGTAGACTCCCGGAGCATATAAGAGCGATGCACAGACTGTCCTAATCACTGCAGTTGAGGCAGATATTGTAATCAGTACAGAGACTTGGCTTAGCGATACCATCAACAATTCCGAAGTTTTCGCACCTTCATTTGATGCCCACCGTTGCGATCGCAACACGCATGGTGGGGGTGTTATTTTTTTTTTTTTTGGTCAATAAAAATTTACCCAATACACCTCTGGCTCCTGCCAACGGTTGCGAATCCTTTTGGTGCAATGTTTCCCTCCCTGGTGGCGAACATATTGCATTTGGTTCTTTGTGCCATATCCCTATAGCAGCACTTCTCTGGTGCCGCTTGACATTTTGTCCCTGATAATTCAGAAATTAAGACAAACATTTTCCTTGGTGGAGACTTCAATATGCCTCAAATTAGATGGTTAGACATGTCTCCCATTCCATCTTCAAACTCTGTACTCTCCGTAGCATTCACAAATTTGATAGCTACTAATGGGCTGTACCAATTCGTGGACTTCCCAACACGACGATACGGAGATGGCGCTACCACGCTTGATCTTTTCTATTCTATTTCAGGCTATCTGGTGCAATACATGTGTCCTGTGCCTGGCATCAGTGACCATGATGCTGTGTTAGCACCTATTTCTTGTAAGCGTCCGTTACCCGTTATCAGACGACCTCGGAAAGTGTTTATGTACCAAAGAGGAAAGTACGATCCAATGATAAGGGCCCTGGTGGAGCACTTTCCAGTGTTTTCTGAATCAAGCTAACATATAACGTTGAACAGCTGTGCGAAATGCTTCAAGGGCAAGTTATCTGACCTTATTGATTCTGATATCCCATGCAAAACGATCTCTAATACCTCTGACAGAACAACCGAGGCTCACCAGAAAAAGTAAAGCTATACTGAATTAAAAACGCGCCTTTTTCCAGGCATTAAGTTGGCAGGAATGAAGAGTTATTCTGCACTCGTGATACCTTAGGAAAAAAAATTTGGCTACAGATTACGGTAGCAAAAGATCCATTTTTTTTCAATCATTGGGAACCAAGCTCAAACAAAGTCCCAAAGAGATGTCCAAGTTTGTTTAGTGAAATGGCAAAGAGTGAGGTTATATACCGACAATATCAGGACCCCAAGGTGCATCACTGATGATATTCAGAAGGCTAATCATTTCAATGACTACTCTAAGCCAGTATTTTGTGAACCTATTACTCACGTCCATGCTATGCCAGATCATAACTTTAACGAGAAAATGTCCGAAATCTCTGTGTCCTATGAAGGCGTGCATAAACTTCTGTGTACCCTAAAGTCAAACTCTGGTACTGGACCTGACCTTATTCCGTCATATGTCTTTAAATCTTGTGTATCCGTTATTTAAAAATGCGTTGTCACTTTGTTTAGATTGTCCCTCAGTTACGGTGAGCTTCCTTGGACCGGAAGCCTGGAATGTCACACCAGTTCATAAAGCACGTACTCGTAAGCATGCACAATATTACAGACCCATATCTCTTACTAGACTGTGTTGAAAAACACTAGAACATGTGTTATAGAGGGCCATTTTTCACCCCTTAGAGGAGAACAACTTCTTCAACAGTGCCCGGCATGGTTTCCGTGCGGGCTTTTCATGTGTCACCCAGCTACTTAAATTTTCCCATTGTATTTTTTCTTCATTTCAAGCGGGAAAGCAAGTACACTGCATTTTGTTAGACTTTAAAAAGGCACCCGATACTGTTCCCCATTCTCTCTTACTCCTTAAGATGTCACATCTTGGTCTACCTGATTCCGTGCTCAACTGGGTGCCCAATTATTTGTCGGGTCAATCACAAAGTGTGATTATAAGCGGCTATGAATCAACATCTGCTGCTGTCACTTCGGGAGTGCGACAAGGGTTTCTTTTAGGACCGCTTTCATCCCTCATATGCACCAATGACATCACCTCGAATATTACATCGAAAATACGGTTATTGGCGGACGATTGCGTGGTTTATAGGTACGCAGACAGTGACGTTGATCCTTTGTCCTTGCAGGGTGACCTTTCCCGAATACTTGCTTGCTCCTGGAAATGGCAGATGAACCTTAATCCTAGAAAATGTAGTTATATTAACTGTAGCAGAAAGCCGGCTAACCTTCTCCAAACTATAATTTAGACAAACTTTAATCGAAAAAGCAGATCAAGCAAAATATCCTTGTGTGTTTTTGTTTCCTTCAGATTTTTCGTGGAGTAAATATGTGGACTACACCACCTTAAAAGCCGGACGTGTTCGCTATTTCATTAAAAGGATTTTAGGAAAGCCCCTCAAGATGGCAAACAATTCTGCACGTTTTAATGCTCGCTCTATTCTAGAGTACGTTGCAGTGGTCTGGGACTCGAACACTAAAATTCTTTTCAACAAGTTGGAGGCAATACCAAATCGCGTTGTGCAGTTCATTACTAACCGGTATAGTCAGGACGTTAGCATTACCGCTCTAAAGCACACCACTTCGTGGGACACTCTAAAACTACGGCGCACCTTTTCTAGCTGTTTATTTAGAAACAGATTGCGTGTGAAGAGTTTGCAATAAATCGACATGTGTACCTTCAGCCCCCTCCCCCCCCCCCTCCGTACATAACGAGGCAAAGAGAAAACCGCAAAAAAATTGGCGAATATTCATGCCGTGCATCTGCGTTCCAAGCATGATTTTTTTCCCAAAACTATTAAAGAGTGGAACGCCCCTGCCGACACAGTTGTCATCGCCCCAACTGAAATGTTTTCTGCTGCGCTCTGACAGCATTAGCGCATGAGTGCAATATGACTGCAATTTTTTTCATTTAGTGTACCGCTGTCACCTGCTAGTTCTACTGTAATATAAGTCCACTGCTGCAATCACGCCAAAAATTTTTTTATACCGTGCTTGTAACTTTTTGCGTTTGCTCATGTATAACACCCCCCTACAACAATGCCTCATGGCGACGGTAGGTATGTTAAAAAAGAAATAAATGGTCGCAAAATAAATGGTGACAACCGGGATATTTGAGCGTCTATTTATTCGCCCAATACTAAACTCATAACAGTCAAGTTCAACATATAACATCCCGAACACAGGAAAACATTCAAATAGCATAATCAACCACAGCCCGAGCTTCGCTGGGCTTCTCTCTTCACAGGGTCGAAGAGCTCTGAACTTTTTTAATGGTGTTGTCCTAGCGTGCCGGCACAAATTAGAACGCTTCTGTTTCCTGCAAGTGGTGATGGCAGGGCCACTGCATATCTTGCGTGCTTATTCGGCAAGGACCCCATTTACGGTGTAGTCATTTTCTTTCACTTAGCCACCGTCCTTGCATATATCTCGCCATTTTGACGCCTCTTTTACGAATCGAGTGGCTCACAAATAAGGGGTCCACACTGTTGAGTGGTTTTCTAATCTTCATGGTGCCACAACCGATGACGTTGACAGAAGGTGAGGATGCGCTGGAGAGGGAAACGAACAGGAAATTAAGTGTGTCGCTGCTACAGTTTTCAAAAACGCACGTGGAAGGTGTGACATCGATTTGAAACAATTACATACTCTGCAAGTATACAGCGCTACCTTTCATTTCGCTTTCATTAACGTCTCTTTCTTTCTCTCCTTTACCTTCTATTTTTCTCCCTTTCTAGGGCTTTCTACAGTCTCTCGCTCGCTATGTCACCGATCGACGAAGAATTGCTAAGTTGTCATTGGCCGATTTCGCACCCGCTATAGGTCCTCGAGGAGGTATATATTGGCATTGCCATTTAAGTGAGGACGGAGTACCATAGCTCAGTCACCAGAAGAATGATGCACACCAGGAGACGGGTCTCATCTGTGCTCATGGTTGTTATCCTCGGCCTACTGAGAAAAGATGCGGGTGCATCACCGGAGGGCGCCCAGAAAAGTCTGAAGGACTTCGTTGAAGCACCGACGCCGGCAAAAGTAAACGTCGTGGTCGTCTCTTTCAATAAGGATTGGAAGGAAGTCGACAATTCGTTGACGCGCCGCCTACCGTGGCCGAGAACAACTTGGATTTTCCAGAAAGGTGGTCTTCAAACCTATATCTTAGAAAACAACGCTGCTGACAGGACGACTGTCGCGTTAGTTCCGAGCCTCCGCGATGATTGGCGGGATATGGCAGACCATGTACGATGGGTATTGGCGGACGGATTCGTGCGTTGGATCGTGACTCACGAAAATCTGACGTTATCCAACAGCGGGGACCCTTTGTCGGTGCTGCCTGCTTGCTTTCTGGGAACTTCGCAAAGGAACCTCAGTCATGACGTTCCCGATTCCAACCTTGACGGGAGTCCGTTGCTGTACGACCATCGGCACCACAAGGAGCTAGGCGACTTCAAACGTGCGACGAAAAAGACGACCTTGCGGGGAAAGGTGATGAAGGTTGGGTGCCTGCGGTCTGAGCAGTCGCCGGACTACAACACTTGCTTAATTTTTCCCTACCTGTCTGACATGCTCGAAGCCAAGAATGTTTCGTTGGTGTACCAGTTTTACTCAGATTGGATGACGACGCTCGACGCCCTCTTCTGCGAAAACACCGACCTGGTAGCCTTGCTCATGCCTCTCAGCAAACATATGCTTGCAGCCGCGACGTACAGTGAGACTATGCAGATTTCTGAAACTTTCTACGCCCTGGAGAGCAAGACCCAAACCCTGTCTGTTTTCGAAACTACAGTCGAGTCCATGGTGACCATTGCCGTGACAGCCGCGTCACTTATAACCTGCGCCAGTCTCCTCGTTCTGATAGGCGGCGCTCCTAGACGGGAACGAGCACAATCCGAGACGTTGTTCCTCTTGGCCATCCTTCTGGCAACGTCAGCGCCGCTTCCGAACCCGAACAGGCGGACGAGGACCCACAAAGTTGTTTACTCGTTCTGGGTGCTAGCAATGGTCCCGCTCTCCCAGTACTTTCGCTGCGTACTGACGTCGCAGGTGACAGTCGGACGTCCAGCCAGCAGCCTGGACACCCTGGAGGAACTGGAAGCCGCACTGGACGCCGGTGCCTTGGCGCCCTGTGTTACATACGAATCAGTGCCCCTGCAAAGCCTCATTAACCCGCACCACCCGACGACACTGGGAAACAAGCTCAACGCGTCGCTTTTCAAATACGGGGATCAGCTACTAACCGCTAATGTAAACGAGTGCATGGCCTGTGCCACGAGGAGCGATCGCGTGTGCTACACACACCGCATGCCGTCGCTTGAGAAGAGCGTGTCTGCCCGCGTCGTCGCTTTCGACGAGAACTTCGTGACGCGTCTAGCCAGCATGCCACTTCGTAAAAGCTTTCCTCATAGGGACGCCTACAGGGCCTTCCTGCAAAAGGTGCGAGAGGGTTACCTGCTCACTTCACCCTTGGACAAGTCTGAGTGGTTTTACAAGCGTTCTTCCCGCAAGGAGAATGTTTCTGGCACGGTGAAGCCACTGTTCGAATTGCGCAGCTTCTTCGTGTTCTATGCGGCGCTGCTTTCTGGAACGGCAGGAGTCTTGGTTGTCGAGCTGTGCTTCGCACATTTTTCCAAGCGCGCTTTCTTTCTTCGCCACACTCGGCCATGACGTTAGGGCATGCAAAGCTCATGGTACACATAACGGCTTGCACTGTCGTTATTCCACCGCCATGTTGAAGAACTAGCACGGTGAGAAACCGCGTGTGTTACCCTCTCGCGCAGTGGTCCTACTGCAGTTCTAGCGCGGACGCTGGCAGCATTGCGATTTTCTGTGACATTGGACCAGGTTATCCATGGCAGTGACTATGGTTGGCTCATGATTACGAGGAGGGAACAACATCAGTTGACAAGAAGAAGAGAAGGGCACATACTACAGCGCTGATTAAAAACCAAGTGTTTTTACTCTCGCAGTCAGCGTATATATACTGTACCACAATCGCGAAGAACAGAACGAAAACCTAGACGCACGTTTTCAAAGCAAGCACTCGGCTTCAGCTCAATCTGAGAATTACCCAGCAAAAATTTTTGCAGTTGTACAGACTGTGCACCAGGCCGCGCATAATCTCAAGAAGGTTGTCAGCAGGGCAGGTGTTAAGTTGTTATTATTGCCCGAAATATGTTACGTAGCCTGTGCCAATAATTCAATCGGGTGACCGCGAGCATGAAAATTTGTAAAAAGCAGCACATAGACATAGGTGTGTTGTTGACTGTTCTTACAGTGTAGTTTACACGATTCCTCTTTAATGGAAGCGTTTCTATATCCGTCAAACGGGCCGGTGCGTCAATGACCGCATGCGCGAAGACTCAAACAAGGTTTAAAAATAATAGATATAGTCAGTTGTCACTGCATTACGATGAGTGCGATAGCAAGCTCTTTTAAAGGTGTGTCCTTCCAATGAAAATACCACAATAATGGCGCACGTCTTATTTCTTAACCTTTTCCCATTCACAATAGCGGGAACACATGTGCAAGCCTCCACTCGATTTCACTCCTTCCGGAGGAGATAGATTTCCTATCTCATCGATTCCAATTTATTACCTATGCGCATGCTGAATTTCTGTCATATTTTGCGTTTGTTCCGTTCTTCGCAACATTTGTAGAGTATATATTTGCTGACTTAAAGAACAAAAACAGTTGGTTGTTAGTCAGCGCTTTCGTTTGTGTCCTTCTCGTCGTCTTGTCGCTTAGCGCCGTTTTCTGCCCGGAATATGATTCGCTGACATCATCCTAGCCATACTATTGAAAGTGCAGTACGATGAGAAGCTGCATACGTAAACTTCACGTACAAGTATTGGATATATTTTAAGGATTGGAAAACGTACAGATACATGTACGTATGAAGAACAAAGAAAAGGGAAAAAAGTGTTAATTGCCACCCATGCGAAGTTGATTTCGAAGCGCTTACCAATTACTACAGTGATAGGTAGCCTGATGAAGATGACGACAGAGTGGTGGATGTCACCAGGACTTATAACCGAATAGAATACTGTATGACACAGCTGGCTATGCAGCAGCGTGTTATTATCATCAAAGCGTTACCATGCAAATGGATCGACGTCTTCATTTGAGGCGACCAAGTATGTGTGCCGTGCGTGCACGCGTGCATGCGTGCGTGCGTGCCAGACGTGGCGCAGGATATATCGGACAGACGGGTCAATGCGTGAATGGGAGCCTCAGACGACAAAGGACCGAAGAAAACAGGACCAGCTCCTATGTGTTGGAAGGTTCACTACCTGCCAAGAAATCTGTAGTGTACGACACTCCCATGACCTATGTGGCGCAGGATACATCGAACAAGCGGGTCTATGCATGACTGAGCGCCTCAGACATCAAAGGAATTCGTTGAAAGAAACGCCAACTTGGAGTTTGTGCTTTGCTACGCAAGATGCGACGAAACCAATTCTTTCTTCAAACGCGCGGATCTAAGAATTAGTCACGTCGGCGATAACAACTAGCGGGGACGAAAAAGCACACGCTGGTGATCGAGCCAAGTTTTTGTGACTTTGCAGCAAAGTGCGGACAAATCTGACGAGGCTAGGAAAAAGCATCTGCAGTTAAATTGTTTGTGTAATATCGCCTTTGTTGCCACCACTGACAATCTAGTCTTTTTCGCACGTATACGCACACATTGCTGTTCACGC
This sequence comes from Dermacentor variabilis, assembly GCF_050947875.1. Classification (NCBI taxonomy): domain Eukaryota; kingdom Metazoa; phylum Arthropoda; class Arachnida; order Ixodida; family Ixodidae; genus Dermacentor; species Dermacentor variabilis. The sequence goes on from NC_134576.1 coordinate 105,907,710, forward strand.
ATATTACGAGCGTCTCTAATAAAATCTTTCCCACTTTGCTGCTGTCGTTTTGGTCCCTTCGCGCTTTTCGTAACTATGAATGGACGCCAACTCGCATAGTTCACCACTTAGTCGAATGGTAGTCGACCTTAAAACAAGTAACTTAAACAAGAAAAAGCAAACCAGCCTCACCTATGCTTTCCGTCGTGGGAATTTAACGTTCTGACTACAGCTTGATTACTTTCAACCACCCTGTCCGGGTTTCCAAAGGCACAACTGGGTCTAGATATTGTACTCAGTGCTTAAAGTACACACCTATGCTTGAAGGGGGAAGGGCGGATAGGCTTTTGTGAGGAGGGGGGCCTTCTTCCAGGCATGTATACACGGTCTTGCGGGCTTGTATATGTGTGTTCGTGCGTGCTCACGCGCTCATGTAAACACGTATAACCCGGCGAGGGGGTATGGGCGCCCCCCTGAAGTTATATTTTTAGGTGGCGTTTTATCAATTATTCCTGTCTATTCTGATTATTATGTCGTTTTAATTATTTTGGTCTTGGTGTGTCTTTCAACTTGGGCTATCGGCATCTCTACGTGGCTTATTAATTGGAACACATTGCGGGAATGTCTTCACGTGTTAGAATGCACAACCTTCAGGATCGGCCCAAATTTTGTGTGTCCTTCCCTCGCATAGGGTAGCATTGCATGGTTTGCGGCGTTACGCGCTGCCTTCGGAATTCGCACAGGTTGTAACGGAACTGGTAACATTTGTTCGCCCCGGTCCAAAAAACATTAGTAGTGGAGCAGGCACCACCGCAACGGCATCCTCGACCTCGCCTTTCTGCTGTCGTCACGCACATGCTCATTCACACACGCCTTACAAAAGGATGTTGACTCTTTGCAGAACCGCACACCATGCACCAAAAGCAGGCTGCAGAATGATTCGCATAAGATCGATTGCCACAATCCGTGGGCTGTGGCGAGTAAACTTTTATTTGAGGAGCTGTTGATACCCGGAGGCGGTCAGCCGATCTATTCCAGGCATCCGTGGCACTATGGTGATAGCCTATAGCCCTGTAAACCAACAGTGGAACTAGTCCGCGGGATTGCCGCTTGTCAGCTGGGCCTTCATCATTCATTAATGCGAAAGCATTGCGTGGCTCATGAGACGAAAAATCCGGCGCCGTCGGCGCGGCCAGACGAAGCCACAAAAAGGTTAGGAACTTTCGACCTTTGGTGGGAGTTGAACCCACGACATTTGCTGTTAAGGCGAAGTGAACGAACGCTCAGTATCTGCGAAGCCCAACCTTCGCATTGTGAAGGTTGTGGGATCGTTCCCCACCTGCGGCAATTTGTTTTTTTCATCCACTTTCATTTCCATTAATTTATCGTTTCTTTATTTTATTTATTTGGCACAAGTAATTTCCCTTACGGTGTCCTTGGTGTCGGTGTTTGTTGGCTTCTTGTGAAGAGCTTACTTGGTTTCATGTGCGATTTGAAGAAAGAGATCTTCTGGTTTGCGGGAACGTAGTCAAATTCAGGCACTACGGAAAAGTAAATGCTGTGTGGCTTGCTAGCAGGCCAAAGTATAATGCATTCTGCTATTGGCATGATCGTGGTCTGCCTGCCAAACTGGACTCAGTGAAATATAGCTACTCTAACAGATCGAAAATTAGGACTCGAAAAAAAACTATGAACAACGACCGCGCTGACAAGCAGAGTAAAAGAAATTAAGACAATTAATGCAAAGTGGACAGGACAGCTTCCATCACGTGAAGAAAATATGGACGATCTCGCAAACAGATGACTTAGGAATAACATAATAATATACGGTCTAACTGAGAGATGCACCAAGACTACGGAAACGCTCGCGAAAATAGTAAGTGATAAGGTATTCGAACCAAACCTGGGCGTATAAGCAAAAGAAAGAATTCATAGACTACGTCAAAAGACTGAGAATAAAGTGCGACCTTTATACTAGAATTTTTGGAACATCGCGAAAAATTATCTGTTCTGAAGGCCGCATATAAACTGAAGAGTAGTGACCTATCTGAATACGAGAACTTTTAAATCCGAGTCCGAAATATATAGAAGTCAATTATGGCAAACGTCAACTACGGTAAGTGTAAAAGGCGCAGAAGTCAGGCTCTCGTTTGACAAACTGGTCACTGATGGAATCAAGTACGTTGTGGGATGACACCAATGAGTCCCATTGCCGCATTAGGAACAAAAGCATGGATCGACGAACCAAGCCACGCAATTCCGCGATGAATACCCTCAACATCTACTCCCGAAGCCTTGTAATTAAGGCTGTTGAACCGCAGAAACTTCTACTGTCACAGAATCCTGATATAGCGGTCCTAACAGAGACTGCTTAGCCGATTCAATCCAGATGGTAAAGTCGTTGCGCCTCGCTTCAGAGCGGATAGGAAGTACCGCAGCTCAACGGGAGGCGGTGCGTGTATTCTCCTTAAGAATACGATAAGCCTTATAGAATGCGTGATGTGCCAAACCCTGAATGCATCTTTTGCAAGGTCCCCCATGGTAACACCATATATGTTTTGGGAACATGCAGACCTCGTGGTTCATCCGTCGATATAACTGATGAATTAAAAAAATATATGGCAACAGATGTGAAGCAGCGTGATCGCCGTATAGTGACAGGAGACTATAATTTGTCAAATGTAAATGTCACGCATTATTCAGTGTGACAATTCTGTCGAGGTAATGATAGACATCACTTTTCAGGACGAGTTATCACACGTCGTTGTAAGCTATACAAGGACCCAGGGCTCTTCCAAATCAATCACAGATCTTTTCTTTATTTCAGGAAATATTACACATCAATTTTATTGGGACATGGTGGCCGGTATCTCCGATCACCTTATCAAACGTTTTTGCCAACGGAAAACCCAAAGTGTCTACCATTCGTAACTTGTGTACAGCTGATGACGAATCAATAATTGATATGGTTTCTTTTCATTTTGAAGATTTTGCTAATGGCTCTAATAGTGTGACCGCTCTGTAGACCAAGTTCAGTGGCACTGTAAATGAAAGCATCGCACGTTTTAACGCAATAGCATTAAGGGCCCCATCCCGCTTCCATCGTTAGGTGTTGCTTAGGCAAAAAGAATTTCCGACCACGCAAAGCCAACCAGACAGGCCCGTCATGTGGCGCAATGAAGTTACCTAACTATTTGAATTTCTCAAGGTAAAATATGCGGGAAAACTATAAAGTACGGCTTAAACACAATTTACAGACATTAGAGAGTCGGATTGCAATTTGAATACATGACAAAACGCTGTCACGCGAAAACTCAAAAAAGAAAAACACACAGAAACCCCTTTTCCAGCGTTTCTACCATTCCAAGAGCGACTATGGCCTCCCAGATTTGTGCGCGCATATTAAAAAAAGCCACAGAGCGGTGCTCCCGGTTCCTTGCAAAACATCCAGGCGACGCTTGCCTCCGCCGATTGTACAGTGTCACAATCAGGACACGATGACAACCAAAGGTCAGTGGGATGCCTCGCATTGGGACCTCACGGGAAGAGAGAGAGAGATGCAAACGGGAGAAATGCAGGAAAGGAATACACATGAAGCTGTGCAGGGTGATATGGCCTGGACAAGGTTTGAAATGAGGAAAGTTCACAGTAAAATTGATTATGAAGAATGACTGAGGAATATGAAAGAAATTATATGGGCTGGGTGAGTGTTCAGGTATATGTACAGGAAAAACATTGATTCACAGTGGAGGAAAAGTACTAGGAAGCTTACCAGTAAGTATGCGGCCCGTACAGTGAGCAACACAGCAAGAAAGTACGTCAAGCGGAAAGTCAGAGCGGCTAGAATAATCTTATGGGTGGCGGGAATGTAAAAGAAACATGTCATGAATAACTATATAAGAGGAAAAACGAAATCAGTAAAGAAAGAATTTATGATAACTCAAAGGCAAGCTCATTACTCTTCGAAGCGAGATATGGATGCCTTAGAACACGCACCTATAAAGGGAGATATAAGAAGGAAGAAGAAGCATGTGCTTCTTGCGGTAAAGTTAGGGAAACGATGGAGCATGTTTATTAGAATGTGGAGATTTCATCTGCCCAGCGGTCGATTCAGGCACCACTGGCCTCCTTGAAGCCTTTGGGTTCATCGAAACCACGGGAAAGTAGACATGTCCGCAACAGAGACTAGTAAGAGCCGAATGGAAGATTGCTGGAAGAAAAGTAAGGAAACGACAAACAACTGGGGCGCACAAAAAGAAAGTTCACAATAGGCGGTAATAAATTTTGGCTCTTGGAATTTATCGTGAGTCTTTATGTTTTTTTAACATAGGGCATTAGACAACATAATAGCAAGTGCTTGGTGGCGCAACCCAAAGCCCCATTCCAAAGGAATGCTCATGACAGCAATCCATGCATCCATTCTTCCATCCATCCATCTATCCATCCATACATCCATCCGTCCGTCCGTCCGTCCGTCCGTCCGTCCGTCCGTCCGTCCGTCCGTCCGTCCTTCTATCAATCCATCCATCCATTGATCCATTCTCGCGGCTCACGCAAGAGGCTGCGTTTCTACCAGAAAGACCGCCTTCATGTCTAGCGTTCGCCGCCTGCGTTTCCCGGTAAGCATTACGGTTACTTAAGCCGCTGTTGCGGTGAAGTGTGATACGCAGTCAGGAATCTATGAACGATGTCGCATTCTACTCTTAAATGCGAAGCTTAAGCGTGCTCAAGTTTTGTGCCAACTATATTTAAGAAACAGAGCTAAGAACCCACGGATATGTAGGCAGACTTTGATATCGAGAAGGCTGGTAAAAACGCTAAAAAAGAAAAGCAAAACAAGCTCTTGTGATTTCAGATATCATGAAAAAAATTGCAGAATTAGCATATGAAATTTAACTGCAGGTGACTTCAGAAAAAAGACGGTACGTTGGTGAGTCATTGCACAATTTCATAACCACCTCACGAGAAAAAGTTTGGAGATCAACTTCCCCAAAGTCAAGTGAATGTGAGATCTTTGTTTATAATGGTAGAGAGATTAGTGATTCAAAGTGCATTGCGAACCTTTTTAATCACTTTAAATCCGTTTACACAAGAGAAAATGGTATCTTGCCGACTCTCAATGTCTCCTAACCCCCTATGTCCCACGTTCTCATCTCAGAGAGCTGCATATGAACGTGTAACTAAAACTTGATACGAAGAACTCCCCCGGGCATGATGGCACTCCTCATGCTTTATTTAAATATAGGCAGAATGGGCCTTAAGTATTTGAATGTTTTAGTACGTAAATCATAACGCGTTAGTGAACTGCCCCACGACTGCGTAATTGCCAGAATTAAACCAACACATAAAAACAGAACAAAAACCGCGTTCTGAAATATCGGACCAATTCATTAACTTCGACCTCTTGCAAAATGATGGAACACAGAATGAATACACAGTCATATCTTTGAATATCTTGAAGAGGACAACTTCCTAACTAGGAATCAGCACGGATTCAGAGAAGGGTTTTCAACCTGTACACAGCTCGTTGAAATCATACACGATTTTGTGAAATCCATTAACCACCGCCAGCAAACAGATGCTATATTTAGGGATTTCTCCAAAGCTTATGATAAGGTTTCGCAAAAAAATTACTTTTCAAATGAGACAAGGCGCTTTACAATGAAATGTTTATGGGTTAGCTTTCTTCATACCTAACTAAAAGACAACAATTTCTTCCCTTTCGCCATTGGTGTTCAAAACATGTGAAGGTTGATTCTGGTGTTCCTCAGAACTCACTATTCTGTCCTTTGTCGCTTCTTTTGTTTATTAATGATATAGCGACACGAATCGTTGTTAAGGTCAGGTTTTATGCAGATGATTGCATATCTTACTCTGAAGTTCATGGTACATGCGCTCAGTTGCTTTTGTGTCTTCAATGTGTTTTCAGCGTCTTTAATTGCCGATTACATAAACAGGACCCCACGCTACGGCTACAAATGCCGTCTAGCCTTTCCCGTGGCGAAACAACCTTGCTGTGCCGCTTGTGGCTGGGAGTGGCATTCACGAACGCTTACTCCTCTCGTTTGGGAATGGCCGAGAACCCGGTGTGCGACTCCTGTGGGTGCGAGGAAACCATCGAGCACCTATTATGTACTTTTACTCGCTACGATGTACACCGCTTCTCTCTGCGGGCAACTTTACACCGACTTGGCTCAAGACAGTTCACCAAGTCAACGATACTCGGACCGTGGCCACAACCAACACTGGCACCGAAAAGCGATTCGCGCGCTGGTACAATAATTGAAGTGCACCAGCTTAAGAGACCGTTTATAGTGTCTATGTGTACAGTGTCCCTCCAACACGCACTCAGTGCTTACTCTCTTCCTTCTTTCCTCTCTTGATTCCCCTTTCCCCCACCACCGCGGAAGGGGTAGCGAACCGGGTGCTCGCCTGGTGGACCGCCCTGCCTTTCCTGCCCTTGATCTCTCTCTCTCTCTCTTGTCCCCAAACAATAACCGTCACCTGTCTTGCGTTCGCTTTCTTCAGAACTTCTTGCTCCTAACATTACTCTCAAAAATGCTGCGTCCCGCTGATAACGCGAATGCTCTTCGTGATCTCCAAGTACCGGGCGCGCCGATGGAGAAACCAAAGGCATGCAGTTAAGCTACATGGCGGTTATGCTCTTGGGACAAGATAAGCTACAAGAGCGCGCAAACGTTTCTTTTAGTGCACAGTGCAGATATATAGACTTCCTTATCGCAGTTATATGTAGAACATTTCCACGCGCGCCGTGTTTGCATGCGAAACAAAATAAGACTAAATTACCATAAAATTAGATAATTACGCCTTTCGTTCAAGGTGCGGCAGGGCGAAATTTGACCTAAAACATTCCAGAGAATGAAGACTCTATATATACGGTTTGAGAATTGTGCCTGAAGGACGTGTCGCATCAAATGCACCATGCTTGTTCTTTCGTGGCACTGCACATAAGAATACTGCGTGATCTGCCAACCAGCACACCAGCCAATTGTACCACCCGCCTGGTCTTTCCACACGCCACGGCGAAATCCATGAAGAGTGTACTGCGGACTACATACACTGTTAGAAACTTCTAGCAGTTCAGCGTCACTTATTCGCCACAAGGTCATCAGCCTGCCAGCCGTTCAAGTTTAGGGGGACTCAAATGTTCTCGATCTAGAATCGCACAACGCCCAACCTTGCGCTGTTATGCTGTTTCGAAAGATGGCTTGTTACTCGATCATCCATTGCTTCGACTGAAGGGACCGCGGGTGCGTTGCGACAGAGCACCTACTCCGAAGACGAGAACCAATAGACATCGTGTGGCACGTCTAGTGATCGAAATGTATATGGTGCGTGTCTTCGGGAAGATTCAGCCCGCCGCCAATACATCCATCGTCATCGTGGGAGATTTCAATGTCTATGTGAGCCGACCCGAAGGGGCGTGGATACTTACCTTTAGGTTGGAGCACTTTGGCTTCATGTGTTTCACCAATGTCACCGTATCCACCACATCGATGTGCATCGACCTTAACCTTCGGGAAGAACATTAACCCGGTGATAGTGCAACCACTTGCCATGTACAACAGTCATCATAAGGGAATTATTACAAGTGCCCTTGCCACCACGCTGAGGATGTACTCGCGGCTGCTTGTAACTCAGCTGCTCCTTCTTGCCTGGACACACCGCCCATCCACGACGTTCAAAGTTCCAGGGACAACTGAGTACACCCCTGCTGCAGAGCAATGGCACTGCCCTGGCCACGTCGGTGACCGTGAATTCCTGCACTCCGACGGATTGACTCCACCAAACTTCTGCAGGGTTGCGGACTAAAGCTGTTCAACTAGAGACGACACCAGTGGGACTACATAAGGAGCACTCGACGGACCTTCCAGTGGGGCTTGGCACCGCGCAGAGCATGTACGGCTGCTTGTAACCCACATTAGTTATTTGAATGGGTCATCGGGCTATCGAAGCTCAGATCGCTCCCTTGTAGCGGTGTCGTGCCCGCTGAGTCTCGCTATCTGTTGAGGCGTGTCGCTTCAATGCGCCGGCTTTACATTTATCAGAGTGTTACAACAAACACAATTCTATTGAAATCTAGGGGTATTGAGACCAACCCAGGGCCTGATGGCGCCGCTGAACTTGTGATACAGACAGAGCCTACTGAAAGTTCAGTCCTTCTGGAAACAATGCAAAGCGTTGAGCCGGTGCAGTTGCAGTTACGGACAGACTTACGAGAATGGAAAAAGGACATCGAGTCTAAGTTAAAAAAAACATCGAGGAAGGGGTTAAGTGCCTTGAACAGGAAAAAATTATCTCTCAAGGCAACCCCTCGTTTTTGGCCAATCAGCAAGTCAACGCCCCAGGCTTGGCTCAGGATCTAGGATTGCTAAAAGCAGCCGCCAATGACGCCGAAAATCGATTGCGTAGAAATAACCTTTATTCTTCGTAATTGCAGACAGCGAATCACAGACATGGGGCAAATCTGGGGACGCCGTTATATCCTTCAGCGCCCAGACCTTGAACATAACGATTGACAAACATCAACTGGAAAGGGTGCACAAGACCGGCAGCTTCCAGCGAAAAAAGGAAACGACCAATTTTTGGTAAGTTCAGCCGTTTTAAAGATAAAAATTAAATTTTAGTCTCCGGCGCGAAACTAAAGAATGCAGACTTTTCCGTTCGCGAAGACTTTTCGCCGTCTGTCTGGCTTGCACGACGGAAACTATTAGAGTTTACCAGGCAACACGACAGTAACTTTCAGCTGCGTTGTAAAAAGCAACCACGAGGCGAGCCTACGAATGACTATGACGTAGAAAGTGACGCGGTTGTTCAGGCAAAAAATAGCTATATGATTGCTCAAAGGTAGCAGATACCGCCGGGACAGTCCCAACTACTCTCAGGCCGAGATACCACAAATCCAAAATAGTTGAATGTTCTCCTTGTAGACTCCCGGAGCATATAAGAGCGATGCACAGACTGTCCTAATCACTGCAGTTGAGGCAGATATTGTAATCAGTACAGAGACTTGGCTTAGCGATACCATCAACAATTCCGAAGTTTTCGCACCTTCATTTGATGCCCACCGTTGCGATCGCAACACGCATGGTGGGGGTGTTATTTTTTTTTTTTTGGTCAATAAAAATTTACCCAATACACCTCTGGCTCCTGCCAACGGTTGCGAATCCTTTTGGTGCAATGTTTCCCTCCCTGGTGGCGAACATATTGCATTTGGTTCTTTGTGCCATATCCCTATAGCAGCACTTCTCTGGTGCCGCTTGACATTTTGTCCCTGATAATTCAGAAATTAAGACAAACATTTTCCTTGGTGGAGACTTCAATATGCCTCAAATTAGATGGTTAGACATGTCTCCCATTCCATCTTCAAACTCTGTACTCTCCGTAGCATTCACAAATTTGATAGCTACTAATGGGCTGTACCAATTCGTGGACTTCCCAACACGACGATACGGAGATGGCGCTACCACGCTTGATCTTTTCTATTCTATTTCAGGCTATCTGGTGCAATACATGTGTCCTGTGCCTGGCATCAGTGACCATGATGCTGTGTTAGCACCTATTTCTTGTAAGCGTCCGTTACCCGTTATCAGACGACCTCGGAAAGTGTTTATGTACCAAAGAGGAAAGTACGATCCAATGATAAGGGCCCTGGTGGAGCACTTTCCAGTGTTTTCTGAATCAAGCTAACATATAACGTTGAACAGCTGTGCGAAATGCTTCAAGGGCAAGTTATCTGACCTTATTGATTCTGATATCCCATGCAAAACGATCTCTAATACCTCTGACAGAACAACCGAGGCTCACCAGAAAAAGTAAAGCTATACTGAATTAAAAACGCGCCTTTTTCCAGGCATTAAGTTGGCAGGAATGAAGAGTTATTCTGCACTCGTGATACCTTAGGAAAAAAAATTTGGCTACAGATTACGGTAGCAAAAGATCCATTTTTTTTCAATCATTGGGAACCAAGCTCAAACAAAGTCCCAAAGAGATGTCCAAGTTTGTTTAGTGAAATGGCAAAGAGTGAGGTTATATACCGACAATATCAGGACCCCAAGGTGCATCACTGATGATATTCAGAAGGCTAATCATTTCAATGACTACTCTAAGCCAGTATTTTGTGAACCTATTACTCACGTCCATGCTATGCCAGATCATAACTTTAACGAGAAAATGTCCGAAATCTCTGTGTCCTATGAAGGCGTGCATAAACTTCTGTGTACCCTAAAGTCAAACTCTGGTACTGGACCTGACCTTATTCCGTCATATGTCTTTAAATCTTGTGTATCCGTTATTTAAAAATGCGTTGTCACTTTGTTTAGATTGTCCCTCAGTTACGGTGAGCTTCCTTGGACCGGAAGCCTGGAATGTCACACCAGTTCATAAAGCACGTACTCGTAAGCATGCACAATATTACAGACCCATATCTCTTACTAGACTGTGTTGAAAAACACTAGAACATGTGTTATAGAGGGCCATTTTTCACCCCTTAGAGGAGAACAACTTCTTCAACAGTGCCCGGCATGGTTTCCGTGCGGGCTTTTCATGTGTCACCCAGCTACTTAAATTTTCCCATTGTATTTTTTCTTCATTTCAAGCGGGAAAGCAAGTACACTGCATTTTGTTAGACTTTAAAAAGGCACCCGATACTGTTCCCCATTCTCTCTTACTCCTTAAGATGTCACATCTTGGTCTACCTGATTCCGTGCTCAACTGGGTGCCCAATTATTTGTCGGGTCAATCACAAAGTGTGATTATAAGCGGCTATGAATCAACATCTGCTGCTGTCACTTCGGGAGTGCGACAAGGGTTTCTTTTAGGACCGCTTTCATCCCTCATATGCACCAATGACATCACCTCGAATATTACATCGAAAATACGGTTATTGGCGGACGATTGCGTGGTTTATAGGTACGCAGACAGTGACGTTGATCCTTTGTCCTTGCAGGGTGACCTTTCCCGAATACTTGCTTGCTCCTGGAAATGGCAGATGAACCTTAATCCTAGAAAATGTAGTTATATTAACTGTAGCAGAAAGCCGGCTAACCTTCTCCAAACTATAATTTAGACAAACTTTAATCGAAAAAGCAGATCAAGCAAAATATCCTTGTGTGTTTTTGTTTCCTTCAGATTTTTCGTGGAGTAAATATGTGGACTACACCACCTTAAAAGCCGGACGTGTTCGCTATTTCATTAAAAGGATTTTAGGAAAGCCCCTCAAGATGGCAAACAATTCTGCACGTTTTAATGCTCGCTCTATTCTAGAGTACGTTGCAGTGGTCTGGGACTCGAACACTAAAATTCTTTTCAACAAGTTGGAGGCAATACCAAATCGCGTTGTGCAGTTCATTACTAACCGGTATAGTCAGGACGTTAGCATTACCGCTCTAAAGCACACCACTTCGTGGGACACTCTAAAACTACGGCGCACCTTTTCTAGCTGTTTATTTAGAAACAGATTGCGTGTGAAGAGTTTGCAATAAATCGACATGTGTACCTTCAGCCCCCTCCCCCCCCCCTCCGTACATAACGAGGCAAAGAGAAAACCGCAAAAAAATTGGCGAATATTCATGCCGTGCATCTGCGTTCCAAGCATGATTTTTTTCCCAAAACTATTAAAGAGTGGAACGCCCCTGCCGACACAGTTGTCATCGCCCCAACTGAAATGTTTTCTGCTGCGCTCTGACAGCATTAGCGCATGAGTGCAATATGACTGCAATTTTTTTCATTTAGTGTACCGCTGTCACCTGCTAGTTCTACTGTAATATAAGTCCACTGCTGCAATCACGCCAAAAATTTTTTTATACCGTGCTTGTAACTTTTTGCGTTTGCTCATGTATAACACCCCCCTACAACAATGCCTCATGGCGACGGTAGGTATGTTAAAAAAGAAATAAATGGTCGCAAAATAAATGGTGACAACCGGGATATTTGAGCGTCTATTTATTCGCCCAATACTAAACTCATAACAGTCAAGTTCAACATATAACATCCCGAACACAGGAAAACATTCAAATAGCATAATCGACCACAGCCCGAGCTTCGCTGGGCTTCTCTCTTCACAGGGTCGAAGAGCTCTGAACTTTTTTAATGGTGTTGTCCTAGCGTGCCGGCACAAATTAGAACGCTTCTGTTTCCTGCAAGTGGTGATGGCAGGGCCACTGCATATCTTGCGTGCTTATTCGGCAAGGACCCCATTTACGGTGTAGTCATTTTCTTTCACTTAGCCACCGTCCTTGCATATATCTCGCCATTTTGACGCCTCTTTTACGAATCGAGTGGCTCACAAATAAGGGGTCCACACTGTTGAGTGGTTTTCTAATCTTCATGGTGCCACAACCGATGACGTTGACAGAAGGTGAGGATGCGCTGGAGAGGGAAACGAACAGGAAATTAAGTGTGTCGCTGCTACAGTTTTCAAAAACGCACGTGGAAGGTGTGACATCGATTTGAAACAATTACATACTCTGCAAGTATACAGCGCTACCTTTCATTTCGCTTTCATTAACGTCTCTTTCTTTCTCTCCTTTACCTTCTATTTTTCTCCCTTTCTAGGGCTTTCTACAGTCTCTCGCTCGCTATGTCACCGATCGACGAAGAATTGCTAAGTTGTCATTGGCCGATTTCGCACCCGCTATAGGTCCTCGAGGAGGTATATATTGGCATTGCCATTTAAGTGAGGACGGAGTACCATAGCTCAGTCACCAGAAGAATGATGCACACCAGGAGACGGGTCTCATCTGTGCTCATGGTTGTTATCCTCGGCCTACTGAGAAAAGATGCGGGTGCATCACCGGAGGGCGCCCAGAAAAGTCTGAAGGACTTCGTTGAAGCACCGACGCCGGCAAAAGTAAACGTCGCGGTCGTCTCTTTCAATAAGGATTGGAAGGAAGTCGACAATTCGTTGACGCGCCGCCTACCGTGGCCGAGAACAACTTGGATTTTCCAGAAAGGTGGTCTTCAAACCTATATCTTAGAAAACAACGCTGCTGACAGGACGACTGTCGCGTTAGTTCCGAGCCTCCGCGATGATTGGCGGGATATGGCAGACCATGTACGATGGGTATTGGCGGACGGATTCGTGCGTTGGATCGTGACTCACGAAAATCTGACGTTATCCAACAGCGGGGACCCTTTGTCGGTGCTGCCTGCTTGCTTTCTGGGAACTTCGCAAAGGAACCTCAGTCATGACGTTCCCGATTCCAACCTTGACGGGAGTCCGTTGCTGTACGACCATCGGCACCACAAGGAGCTAGGCGACTTCAAACGTGCGACGAAAAAGACGACCTTGCGGGGAAAGGTGATGAAGGTTGGGTGCCTGCGGTCTGAGCAGTCGCCGGACTACAACACTTGCTTAATTTTTCCCTACCTGTCTGACATGCTCGAAGCCAAGAATGTTTCGTTGGTGTACCAGTTTTACTCAGATTGGATGACGACGCTCGACGCCCTCTTCTGCGAAAACACCGACCTGGTAGCCTTGCTCATGCCTCTCAGCAAACATATGCTTGCAGCCGCGACGTACAGTGAGACTATGCAGATTTCTGAAACTTTCTACGCCCTGGAGAGCAAGACCCAAACCCTGTCTGTTTTCGAAACTACAGTCGAGTCCATGGTGACCATTGCCGTGACAGCCGCGTCACTTATAACCTGCGCCAGTCTCCTCGTTCTGATAGGCGGCGCTCCTAGACGGGAACGAGCACAATCCGAGACGTTGTTCCTCTTGGCCATCCTTCTGGCAACGTCAGCGCCGCTTCCGAACCCGAACAGGCGGACGAGGACCCACAAAGTTGTTTACTCGTTCTGGGTGCTAGCAATGGTCCCGCTCTCCCAGTACTTTCGCTGCGTACTGACGTCGCAGGTGACAGTCGGACGTCCAGCCAGCAGCCTGGACACCCTGGAGGAACTGGAAGCCGCACTGGACGCCGGTGCCTTGGCGCCCTGTGTTACATACGAATCAGTGCCCCTGCAAAGCCTCATTAACCCGCACCACCCGACGACACTGGGAAACAAGCTCAACGCGTCGCTTTTCAAATACGGGGATCAGCTACTAACCGCTAATGTAAACGAGTGCATGGCCTGTGCCACGAGGAGCGATCGCGTGTGCTACACACACCGCATGCCGTCGCTCGAGAAGAGCGTGTCTGCCCGCGTCGTCGCTTTCGACGAGAACTTCGTGACGCGTCTAGCCAGCATGCCACTTCGTAAAAGCTTTCCTCATAGGGACGCCTACAGGGCCTTCCTGCAAAAGGTGCGAGAGGGTTACCTGCTCACTTCACCCTTGGACAAGTCTGAGTGGTTTTACAAGCGTTCTTCCCGCAAGGAGAATGTTTCTGGCACGGTGAAGCCACTGTTCGAATTGCGCAGCTTCTTCGTGTTCTATGCGGCGCTGCTTTCTGGAACGGCAGGAGTCTTGGTTGTCGAGCTGTGCTTCGCACATTTTTCCAAGCGCGCTTTCTTTCTTCGCCACACTCGGCCATGACGTTAGGGCATGCAAAGCTCATGGTACACAAAACGGCTTGCACTGTCGTTATTCCACCACCACGTTGAAGAACTAGCACGGTGAGAAACCGCGTGTGTTGCCCTCTCGCGCAGTGGTCCTGCTGTAGTTCTAGCGCGGACGCTGGCAGCATTGCGATTTTCTGTGACATTGGACCAGGTTATCCATGGCAGTGACTATGGTTGGCTCATGATTACGAGGAGGGAACAACATTAGTTGACAAGAAGAAGAGAAGGACACATACTACAGCGCTGATTAAAAACCAAGTGTTTTTACTCTCTCAGTCAGCGTATATATACTGTACCACAATCGCGAAGAACAGAACGAAAACCTAGACGCACGTTTTCAAAGCAAGCACTCGGCTTCGGCTCAATCTGAGAATTACCCGGGAAAAATTTTTGCAGTTGTACAGACTGTGCACCAGGCCGCGCATAATCTCAAGAAGGTTCTCAGCAGGGCAGGTGTTGAGTTGTTATTATTGCCCGAAATATGTTACGTAGCCTGTGCCAATAATTCAATCGGGTGACCGCGAGCAAGAAAATTTGTAAAAAGCAGCACATAGTCATAGGTGTGTTGTTGACTGTTCTGACAGTGTAGTTTACACAATTCCTCTTTAATGGAAGCGTTTCTATATCGGTCAAACGGGCCGGTGCGTCAATGACCGCATGCGCGAAGACTCAAACAAGGTTTAAAAATAATAGATATTGTCAGTTGTCACTGCATTACGATGAGTGCGGTAACAAGCTCTTTTAAAGGTGTGTCCTTCTAATGAAAACACCACAATGATGGCGCACGTCTTATTTCTTAACCTTTTCCCATTCACAATAGCGGCAACACATGTGCAAGCCTCCACTCGATTTCACTCCTTTTCGAGGAGATAGATTTCCTATCTCATCGATTCCAATTTATTACCTATGCGCATGCTGAATTTCTGTCATATGTTGCTTTTGTTCTGTTCTTCGCAACATTTGTAGAGTATATATTTGCTGACTTAAAGAACAAAAAACAGTTGGTTGTTAGTCAGCGCTTTCGTTTGTGTCCTTCTCGTCGTCTTGTCGCTTAGCGCCGTTTTCTGCTCGGAATATGATTCGCTGACATCATCCGAGCCACGCTATTGAAAGTGCAGTACGATAAGAAGCTGCATACGTAAACCTCACGTACAAGTATTGGATATATTTTAAAGATTGGAAAACGTACAGATACATGTACGTATGAAGAACAAAGAAAAGGGAAAAAAGTGTTAATTGCCACCCATGCGAAATTGATTTCGAAGCGCTTACCAATTACTACAGTGATAGGTAGCCTGATGAAGATGACGACAGAGTGGTGGATGTCACCAGGACTCATAATCGAATAGAATACTGTATGACACAGCTGGCTATGCAGCAGCGTGTTATTATCATCAAAGCGTTACCATGCAAATGGATCGACGTCTACATTTGAGGCGAGCAAGTATGTGTGCCGTGCGTGCACGCGTGCATGCGTGCGTGCGTGCCAGACGTGGCGCAGGATATATCGGACAGACGGGTCAATGCGTGAATATGAGCCTCAGACGACCAAGGACCGAAGAAAACAGGACCAGCTCCTATGTGTTGGAAGGTTCACTACCTGCCAAGAAATCTGTAGTGTACGACACTCCCATGACCTATGTGGCGCAGGATACATCGAACAAGCGGGTCTATGCATGACTGAGCGCCTCAGACATCAAAGGAATTCGTTGAAAGAAACTCCAACTTGGAGTTTGTGCTTTGCTACGCAAGATTCGACGAAACCAATTCTTTCTTCAAACGCGCGGATTTAATTAGTCACGTCGGCGATAACAACTAGCGGGGACGAAAAAGAACACGTTGGTGATCGAGCCAAGTTATTGCGACTTTGCAGCAAAGTGCGGACAAATATGACGAGGCCTGGAAAGAGCACCTGCAGTTAAATTGTTTGCGTAATATCACCTTCGTTAGAACCACTGACAATCTAGTCTTTTTCGCACGCATACGCACACATTGCTGTCCACGCTTATTACGTGCGTCTCTAATAAAATGTTTTCCAGTTTCCTTCTGTCGTTTTTGACCCTTCGCACTTTTATGAATGCACGCCAACTCGCATAGTTCACCACTTCGTCGAATGGTAGTCGACCTTAAAACAAGTAACTTAAACAAGAAAAAGCGAACCAGCCTCACCTATGCTTTCGGTCGCGGGAGTATAACGCTCTGAGAATAGCTTGAATAATTTCACCGCCCTTTCCGAGGTCCCAAAGGCACAACTTGGCCTTGATATTGTAATCAGTGCTTAAAGTACACACCTATGCTTGAAGGGGGAAGGGCGGATAGGCTTTGGCGAGGAGGGGGTCCTTCTTCCAGGCATGTATACACGGTCTTGCAGGCTTGTGTGTGTGTTCGTGCGTGCTCACGCGCTCATGTAAACACGTATAACCCGGCGAGGGGGTATGGGCGCCCCCTGAAGTTATATTTTTAGGTGGCGTTTTATCAATTATTCCTGTCTATTCTGATTATTATGTTGCTTTAATTATCTTGGTCTTGGTGTGTCTTTCCACTTGGGCTATCGACATCTCTATGTGGCTTGGAACACATTGCGGGAATCTCTTCACGTGTTAGAATGCACAACCTTCAGGATCGGCCCAAATTTTGTGTGCCCTTCCCTCGCATAGGGTAGCATTGCATGGTTTGCGGCGTTACGCGCTGCCTTCGGAATTCGCACAGGTTGTAACGGAACTGGTAACATTTGTTCGCCCCGGTCCAAAAAACATTAGTAGTGGAGCAGGCACCACCGTCATGGCATCCTCGACCTCGCCTTTCTGCTGTCGTTACGCACATGCTCATTGAAACACGGCTTACAAAAGGATGTTGACTCCTTGGAGAACCGCAAACCATGCACCAAAAGCAGGCTGCAGAATTATTCGCATAAGATTGATTGCCACAGTGCGTGGGCTGTGGCGAGTAAACTTTTATCTGAGAAGCTGTTGATGCCCGGAGGCGGTCAGCCGATCTATTCCAGGCATCCGTGGCACTATGGTGATAGCCTATAGCCCTGTAAACCAACAGTGCAACTAGTCTGCGGGATTGCCGCTTGTCAGCTGGGCCTTCATCATTCGTTAATGCGAAAGCATTGCGTGGCTCATGAGACTAAAAATCCGGCGCCGTCAGCGCGACCACACGAAGCCACAAAAAGGTTAGGAACTTTCGACCTTTAGTGGGAGTTGAACCCACGACATTTGCTGTTAAGGCGAAGTGAACGAACGCTCAGTATCTGCGAAGCCCAACCTTCGCATTGTGAAGGTTGTGGGATCGTTCCCCACCTGCGGCAATTTGTTTTTTTCATCCAATTTCAATTCCATTAATTTATCGTTTCTTTATTTTATTTATTTGGCACAAGTAATTTCCCTTACGGTGTCATTGGTGTCGGTGTTTGTTGGCTTCTTGTGAAGAGCTTACTTGGTTTCATGAGCGATTTGAAGAAAGAGACCTTCTGGTTTGCGGGAACGTAGTCAAATTCAGGCACTACGGAAAATTAAATGCTGTGTGGCTTTCTAGCAGGCCAAAGTAGAATGCATTCTGCTATTGGCATAATCGTGGTCTGCCAAACCGGCACTCAGTGAAATATAGCTACTCTAACAGATCGAAAAGTAGGACTCGAAAAACAACTATGAACAACGACCGCGCTGATAAGCAGAGTAAAAGAAATTAAGACAATTAATGCAAAGTGAACAGAACAGCTTCCATCACTTGATGAAAATATGGACGATCTCGCAAACAGATGACTTAGGAATAACATAATAATATACGGTCTAACTGAGAGATGCACCAAGACTACGGAAACGCTCGCGAAAATAGTAAGCGATAAGGTATTCCAACCAAACCTGGGCGTATCAGCAAAAGAAAGAATTCATAGACTACGTCAAAACACTGAGAATAAAGTGCGACCTTTATACTATAATTTTCGGAACATCGCGAAAAATTATCTGTTCTGAAGGCCGCATATAAACTGAAGAGTAGTGACCTATCTGAATACGTGAACTTTTAAATCCGAGTCCGAAATATATAGAAGTCAATTATGGCAAACGTCAACTACGGTAAGTGTAAAAGGCGCAGAAGTCAGGCTCTCGTTTGACAAACTGGTCACTGATGGAATCAAGTACGTTGTGGGATGACACCAATGAGTCCCATTGCCGCATTAGGAACAAAAGCATGGATCGACGAACCAAGCCACGCAATTCCGCGATGAATACCCTCAACATCTACTCCCGAAGCCTTGTAATTAAGGCTGTTGAACCGCAGAAACTTCTACTGTCATAGAATCCTGATATAGCGGTCCTAACAGAGACTGCTTAGCCGATTCAATCCAGATGGTAAAGTCGTTGCGCCTCGCTTCAGAGCGGATAGGAAGTACCGCAGCTCAACGGGAGGCGGGGCGTGTATTCTGCTTAAGAATACGATAAGCCTTATAAAATGCGTGATGTGCCAAACCCTGAATGCATCTTTTGCAAGGTCCCCCATGGTAACACCATATATGTTTTGGGAACATGCAGACCTCGTGGTTCATCCGTCGATATAACTGATGAATTAAAGAAATATATGGCAACAGATGTGAAGCAGCGTGATCGCCGTATAGTGACAGGAGACTATAATTTGTCAAATGTAAATGTCACGCATTATTCAGTGTGACAATTCTGTCGAGGTAACGATAGACATCACTTTTCAGGACGAGTGATCACACGTCGTTGTAAGCTATACAAGGACCCAGGGCTCTTCCAAATCAATCACAGATCTTTTCTTTATTTCAGGAAATATTACACATCAATTTTATTGGGACATGGTGGCCGGTATCTCCGATCACCTTATCAAACGTTTTTGCCAACGGAAAACCCAAAGTGTCTACCATTCGTAACTTGTGTACAGCTGATGGCGAATCAATAATTTATATGTTTTCTTTTCATTTTGAAGATTTAGCTAATGGCTTTAATAGTGTGACCGCTCTGTGGACCAAGTTCAATGGCATTGTAAATGAAAGCATCGCACGTTTTAACGCAATAGCATTAAGGACCCCATCTCGCTTCCATCGTTAGGCGTTGCTTTGGCAAAAAGAATTTACGACCACGCAAAGCCAACCAGGCAGGCCCTTCATGTGGCGCAATGAAGTTACCTAACTATTTGAATTTCTCAAGGTAAAATATGCGGGAAAATTATAAAGTACGGCTTAAACACAATTTGCAGACATTAGAGAGTCGGATTGTAATTTGAATACATGACAAAGCGCTGTCACGCGAAAACTGAAAAAAGAAAAACACACAAAAACCCCTTTTCCAGCGTTTCTACCATTCCAAGTGCGGCTATGGCCTCCCAGATTTGCGCGCGCAAATTAAAGAAAGCCACAGAGCGGTGCTCCCGGTTCATTGCAAAACATCCAGGTGAGGCTCACCTCCGCCGATTGTACAGTGTCACAATCAGGACACGATGACAACCAAAGGTCAGTGGGATGCCTCGCATTGGGACCTCACGGGAAGAGAGAGAGAGATGCAAACGGGAGAAATGCAGGAAAGGAATACACATGAAGCTGTGCAGGGTGATATGGCCTGGACAAGGTTTGAAATGAGGAAAGTTCACAGTAAAATTGATTATGAAGAATGGCTGAGGAATATGAAAGAAATTATATGGGCTGGGTAAGTGTTCAGGTATATGTACAGGAAAAACATTGATTCAAAGTGGAGGAAAAGAACTAGGCAGGTTACTAGCAAGTATGCGGCCTGTGGAGTGAGCAACACAGCAAGAAAGTACGTCAAGCGGAAAATCAGAGCGGCTAGAATAATCTTATGGGTGGCGGGAATGTAAAAGAAACATGTCATGAATAACTATATAAGAGGGAAAACGAAATCAGTAAAGAAACGATTTATGGTAACTCAAAGGGAAACTCATTACTGTTCTTGGCGAGATATGGACGCCTTAGAACACGCACCTATAAAGGGTGATATAAGAAGGAAGAAGAAGCATGTGCTTCTTGCGGTGAAGCTTGGGATACGATGGAGCATGTTTTATTAGATTGTGGAGATTTCCTCTGCCCAGAGGTCGATTCAGGCACCACTGGCCTCCTTGAAGCCTTTGGATTCATTGAGAGCAGGGGAAAATAGGCATGTCCGCATTAGGGATTAGTAAGAGGCGAATGGAAGATTAGTGGAAGTAGGGAAACGACAAACAACGGAGGCACACCAAAAGAAAGTTCACAATAGGGGGCAGGGCAAAATTGGACCTAAAATATTCCAAAGAACGAAGCTCCTATATGTAAGGTGTGAGAATTATGCGTGAAGGACGTGTCGTGCCAAACACTGCGTGCGGCTTCTTTCGTGGTACTGCACATAAGAATACTGCGTGATGCGCCAACCAGCACACTAGCCAATTATTCCAATTGCTCGGGCTTTCTACATGCAACGGCGAAATCCAGGGCGAGTCTACTGCGGACCACATACACTGTTAGAAGCTGCTAGCAGTTCCGCGTCAATTATTCGCCACAATGTCATCTTCCCGGCAGCCGTTCAAGACTAGGGTGACTCAGATTCGGCCGATCTAGAAGAGTCGCACAACACGCAACTCCGCGCTGTTATGCTGTTTCGAAAGATGTCTTGTTAATCGATCTTCTGTCGCTTCAATTGAAGTGGCCGCTGGTGCGTTGCGGAAGTGAACCTCCTCCGAAGACCTGCACCAAGAGACCGCATGTGGGACGCTTCGTGATCGAAACGCTAATGGTGCGTACCTTCGGGAAGATTAAGCCCGCCGCCAATACACCCATCGTCAACGTGTGAGACTTCAATGGATATGTGAGTAGACCCGACGGGGCGTGGATACTTTACCTTCATGCTGGGGCGCTTTGGCCTGAAGTGTTTCACCGATGTCACCGTACCCACCACTCGTCACCGATGTACGTCGCCCTAACCTTCGGGAGGAACGTTTACCCGGTGACAGTCCAACCACTTGCTGTGTACAAGAGTAAGCACAAGGATAGGTAATCACAAGGGGACTCGACAACACGCTGGGAATGTACTCACGGCTGCTTGTAACACATGTGGTCCTTCTTGCCTGGACACACCGCCCATGCACGGCGTTCAACGTTCCAGCGACGACTGAGGACACCCCTGACGGCGAGTAATGGCACTGCCCTGGCCACATCCGTAACCGTGAATTCTTGTACTCCGACGGATTGGCAACGCAAAATCTATGCAGGGTTGCCGACTTCAGCTGGCAACTAGTGACGACACCGGTGGCACTACTTAAGGATCACTCCACGGACCTGCCACTGTGGCTCGACACCGCGCTGAGCAGGTACTCACGGCTGCTTGTATCCCACGTTAGTTATTTGAACGGCTGTGCGGACTATCGAAGCTCAGATCGCTGCCCCGTAGCGGTGTCGTGCCCCAATGACTCTCGCTATCTGTTCCAACGTGTCGCTTCAATGCGCCTGCTTTGCATTTATAAGGCTGTTACCACGAACACGCTTCTATTGTTATCTGGGGATATTGAGACCAACCCAGGGCCTGGTCTCGTCGCTGAACTTGTGATGCAGACCGAGCCTACTGAAAGTGCAATACTTTTGGAAACAATACAACGCGTTGAGCCGGGGCTGTTGCGGTTACGGAGACTTACGAGAATGGGAAAAGGATATCGAGTCTAAGTTGGAAAACATCGAGGAAAGGGTTAAGTGCCTTGAACAGAAAATATTATCCCTCAAGGCAACCCCGCGTTTTCGCAAATCAGCAGGAACGCCCCCGGCTAGGCTCAGGACCTAGTATTGCTAAAAGCAGCTGCCGATCACGCCGAAAATCGATAGTGCAGAAATAACCTTTTATTCATCGGAAATCCAGACAACGAATCAGAAACATGGGCCGAATCTGAGGACGCCGTTGCTGCTTTCAGCCCCCAGTCTTTGAACACACCGATTGACAAAAATCAACTGGAAAGGGTGCACAGGATCAGTCGATTCCAGCCATATAAAGATCGACCGATTGTTGCTAAGTTCGACCGTCTTAAAAATAAAGATTTAATTTTAGCGTCCGGCGCGAAACTAAAGAAAACAGATTTTGCCGTTCGCGAAGACTTTTCCGCGTCTACTGTCCGGCCTGCACGACGAAAACAATTAGAGTTTGCCAGGCAAACCGAGAGTAAATTTCAGCTGTGTTTTAAAAAGCTAGCCCAAGGCGGGCGGGCGTACGCATGTCTATGACGTAGAAAGTGACGCGGTCGTTCAGGCAAACAGATATCTATATGATCGCTCAAAGGTAGCTGATAACGCCGGGCACGTACCGACTACCTCAGGCCGAGGTACCACAAATCCAAAACCGTTGAATGTTTTCTTTTTTGTAAACTGCCGAAGCATTAAAAGTAAGAGCGTTGTACTGACTGCCTCAGTCACTGCAGTTGAGGCAGACATTTTAATCGGCACAGAGATTTCGCTTCACGATACCATCAACAACTCCGAAGTTTTCCCGCCTTCATTTGATGTCCACCGTTGCGATCGCAACGCGCATGGTGGCGGTGTTTCTCTTTTGGTCAATAAAAATTTGCCCAATACACCTCTGGCTCCTGCCAATGTGCCCTCTATCTCTTCTCCCCATCTTTCATCCCCCCCGTCCCGCTCCCATGTGTAGGGTAGCAAACCGGTTAGGCAAAACTGGTTATCCTCCCTGCCTTCCTTCTCCACTTTTTCCTTCCTTCCTTGGCACAATGTTTCCCTTCCTGATGGTGGACATATTGCATTTGGTTCTTTGTACCGTAGCCCTCTAGCAGCACTTCTCTGGTGCCGTTTGACATTTTGTCCCAGGAAATTCAGAAATTAAAACAAACGTTTTCCTTGGTGGAGACTTCAATATGCGTCAAATTAGATGTTTAGACATGTCTCCCATTCCATCTACAAACTCTGTACTCTCCGTAGAATTCACAAGTTTGATAGCTACTAATGGGCTGTACCAATACGTGGACTTCCCAACATGGCGATACGGGGATTGCGCTTCCACGCTTGACCTCTTTTTTTCCAATTCAGACAATCTAGTGCAATCCATATGTCCTGTGCCTGGCATCAGTGACCATGATGCTGTGTTAGCATCTATTTCTTGTAAGCGTCCGTTACCCGTTATTGGACGACCTCGGAATGTGTTTATGTACGAAAGAGGAAACTACGATCCAATGATACGGGCTCTGGAGGAGCACTTTCAAGTGTTTTCTG
This sequence comes from Dermacentor variabilis, assembly GCF_050947875.1. Taxonomy (NCBI): domain Eukaryota; kingdom Metazoa; phylum Arthropoda; class Arachnida; order Ixodida; family Ixodidae; genus Dermacentor; species Dermacentor variabilis. The sequence goes on from NC_134576.1 coordinate 105,931,429, forward strand.
AATTAAGCTTGAAATATAACCTTGAACAGCTGACGAACTTTTTCAAGGGCAAGTTCTCTGACTTCATTGATTCTGATGTCCCATCCAAAAGGAGCTCTAATACATCTAAGAAAACAGCCCTTGGCTCACCATAGAAATTAAAGCTCTACTAAGTAAAAAACGCCGGCTTTTTTCCAGGCATAATGTTGACCGAAACGAACAGTTATTCTGCACTCATGATACCTTAGGAAAAGAAATTAGGCTACATATTACGGTAGCAAAAGATTCGTTTTTTTATTCATTGGGAAACAAGCTGAAAGTCCCAAGGGGACGTCCAAGTTTCTTTAGTCAAATGGCAAAGAGTGAGGTTCAATACCGACTATATCAGGACTCCAGGGTGACATCACTAATAATACTCAGAAGGCTAATCATTTCAATGAATACTTTGTCAGTAGTTTCTGCACCTATTACTGACGGCCATGACGTCCATGCTTTGCCCGATCATAACGTTAACGAGAAAATGCCCGAAATCTCTGTGCTATGAAGGTGTCCATAAACTTCTGTGTACCCTAAAACGAAACTCTGGTACTGGACCTGACGTCATCCCGTCATATGTACTCAAAACATGTCTATCCTGTTATTTATAATTACATTGTCACTTTGTTTAGATTGTGCCTCAGTTACGGTGAGTTTCCTAAGGATCGGAACCCTGCAAATGTCACATCAGTTCATGAAGAAAGTACTCGTAAGCATGGACAATATTACAGACCCATATCTCTTACTAGTCTGCGTTGCAAAACACTGTAACCTAGGTTATACTCGACCATTTTCCACCGCTTAGAGGAGAACAACTTTTTCAACAGTGCCCAGCATGGATTTCGCGCAGGATTTTCATGTGTCACCGAGCTGCTTGAATTTTCCCATGATATTTTTTCTTCAGTTGACGCTGGAAAGCAAGTGAACTGCATTTTATTAGAGTTTAGAAAAGCCTTCGATACTGTTCCCCATTCTCTCTTACGCCTTAAGATGTCTTACCATGGCGTTCCTGATTCGGTGCTTAACTGGCTGCAGAATGATTTGTCGCGTCACTCAGAAAAGGTGGTTTAAAACGGCTATGAATCAAAATCTGCTGCTGTCACTTCGGGGATACCACAAGGGTCTGCTTTAGGACCGCTTTTATTCCTCATATACATCAATGACATCACCTCGACTATTAAATTGAAGATATGGTTATACGCAGACGATTGCGTGGTTTATAAAGACGTAAAAAGTGACATTAGTGCGTTTGTTTTTGCAGGGTGACCGTGACCGAATACTTGCGTGCTGCCGTAAATGGCACATGCACTTTAATCCTAGAAAATATAGCTACATTACCTTAGCAGAAAGCTAGCTAACCTTCTCCACAACTACAATTTAGACAATGTTTTAATGGAAAACTAGATCAGGCAAAATATCTTGGAGTGTTTTTTTTCTTCAGATCTTTCGTGGAATAAATATGTGGACTACGCCACCTTAAAAACGGAGGTGTTCATAATTTCATTGAAAGGATTTTTAAAGAAGCCCCTCAAGATGTCAAACAACTTCTGGACTTTTCTAATGTTCCGTCAATTCCAGAGTACGCTGTAGTCGTCTGGCACCCAAATACTTTTTTTTGTTCAACAATTCTTTTCAACAAGTTGGATGCAATACAACATCGTGTTGTGCGGTTTCTTTATAACAAGCATAATCAGGATGTTAGCGTTAAAGGTCTAAAACACACTATATCGTGGGACACTCTAAAACTCCTGCGCACCTTCTCTAGGTGTTCATTTTTGAAACAGATCGTGTGTGAAGAGGTGGCAATAAATAGACATATGTATCTTCAGGCCCCCACGTACATATCCAGACGAAGCGAAAACAACCAACAAATTGGCGAATATTCATACCGTGCATTTGCGTTCCAAGCGTCATTTCTTTCCCCAAACTATTGAGGAGTATAACGCCCCACACGACACTACCGTCTCCGCCCCTACTGAAACGTTTTCTGCAGTGCTCTGACAGCATTAGCGCATGAGTGCAATATGACTTCAATTGTTTTCATTAACTGTGCCGCTGTAACCCGCTAGTTCCACTGTAATCTGTGTCCACTGCTGTAATCACGCCAAACATTTTTTTTTATGCCATGCTTGTAAAGATTTTGTTTACTCATGTAAAACACCCCCCTACAAGAACGCCACAGGGTGAATGTAGGTATGTTAAAAAAGAAATAAATAAATGGCCGTGAAATAAACGGTGACAACCGGGATATTAAAGTAAATGTCTCTTAATTCGCCCCATACTAAACTCATAATAGTCAAGTTCAACATAGAAAATCCCCCACATAGGATACACAAAGATAGCATAACCAACCATAGCCCCAGATTCGCTCGGCTTCTTCCACAGGGTATAAGACCTCTGAACATTTTTTAATGGTGTAGTCCTAGCGTGCCGGCTTCCAGCACAAATTATAACGCTTCTCTTTCCAGCAAGTAACGATGAGAAGGCAACTGCATGTTTTTTGTGCTTATTCATCAAGAACCCCGTTTACGGTGTAGTCATTTTTTTTTCACTTAGCCTCCGTTCTTGCATCTAGCTCGTCATCTTGACGCCTCTTTTACGTGTCGACTGGCTGACAAATAAGGGGTCCAAACTGCTTAGTCGCTTTTTAATCTTCACGGAGCCACAACCGATGACGTTGACAGAGGGTGGAGATGCGCTTGAGAGGGAAACGAACAGGAACCTAAATGTGTCCCTGCTACTGTAATCAAAAACGTACGTGGCAGATGTGACATCGATTTGAAACAATTATGTACTCTGCAAGTATACAACACTACCCTTTATTTCCCTTTCATTAACGTCTCTTTCTTTATCTCCCTCATTCTTAGCTTTCATTTTTCTCCCTTTATAGGGCATTCTGCAGTTTCTCGCTCGCTATGTGGCCGATCGACAAAGAGTTGCTAAGCGGCGATTGGCCACTTTTGCACCTGCTATAGGTCCTCGAGGAGGTATATATTGGCATTGCCACTATAGTGAGGATAGAGTACCATAGCTCAGTCACCAGAAGAATGATGCAATCCAGGAGACAGGCCTCGTCTGTGCTCATGGTTGTTATACTCGGCCTACTGAGAAAAGACGCGAGTGCATTACCGGAGGTTGCCCGTAAAAGCCTGCAAGTCTTCCTGGAAACACCAACGCCGGCAAAAGTAAACATCGCGGTCGTCTCTTTTAATAAGTATTGGAAGCAGGTCGACAATTCGTTGACGCGCCGCCTACCGTGGCCGAGAACAACTTGGATTTTCCAGAAAGGTGGTCTTCAAAGCTATATCTTAGAAAAAAACGCTGCTGACAGGACGACTGTCGCGTTAGTTCCGAGCCTCCGCGATGATTGGCGGGATATGGCAGACCATGTACGACGGGCATTGGCGAACGGATTCGTGCGTTGGATCGTAACTCCCGATAATCTTACGTTTCCGAGCAGCGGGGATGCGGTGTCGGTGCTGCCCGCTTGCTTTCTGGAAAATTCGCCCAGGAAGTACGCAAGTCGTCACGTTCCCCATTCGAGCATTGGCGGGAGTCGGTTGCTGTATGACATTCGGCCACACGAGGAGCTAGGCGCCTTCAAACGTGCGACGAAGAAGGCGACATTGCGAGGAAAGGTAATGAATATTGGGTGCGCGTGGTCTGAGCAGTCAGGGGACTCGAATATATGCATGAATTTTCCATTCGTGCTTGACATGCTCGAAGCGAAGAACGTTTCGTTGGTGTACCAGTTTTACTCAGATTGGACGACGACGCTCAACGCCCTCTTCTGCGAAAACACTGACGTGGTAGCCTTGCTCGTGCCTCTCAGCAAACCTGTGCTTGCAGCTGCGACGTACACTGAGATTTTGCACATTTCCGAAACTTTCTACGCCCTGGGGAGCAATACCCAAGTCCTGTCTGTTTTCGAAACTACAGTCGAGTCCATGTTGACCGTTGCCGTAACCGCAGCGTGCCTGACAATCTGCACCGGTCTCCTCGTCCTCATAGGCGGCGCTCCTGTACAGGAACGAGCACAATCCGAGACGCTGTTCCTCTTGGCTATCCTTCTGGGGACGTCCACGCCACTTCCGAACCCGAACGGGCGGGCGAGAACCCAGAAAGTTGTTTACTCGTTCTGGGTGCTAGCAATGGTCCCGCTCTCCCAGTACTTTCGCTGCGTGCTGAAGTCGCAGGTGATAGTCGGCCGTCCAGCCAGCAGCCTGGACACACTGCAGGAACTGGAAGCCGCACTGGATGCCGGTGCAGTGGCGCCGTGTGTTACAAAGGAAACAGCGTCCCTGGTCAGCCTCATTAACCCGCACCACCTGACGACACTTGGAAAGAAGCTCAACGCGTCGCTTTTCAAATACGGGGATCAGCTACTAACCGCTAATATAAACGAGTGCATGGCCTGTGCCACGAGGAGCGATCGCGTGTGCTACACACACCGCATGCCATCACTCGAAAAGAACGTGTCTGCCCGCGTCGTGGCTTTCGACGAGAACTTCGTGACGCGTCTAGGCAGCATGCCACTTCGTAAAAGCGTCCCTCTGAGGGATGCCTACAGGGCCTTCCTGCAAAAGGTGCGAGAGGGTGACCTGCTCTCTTCACCCTTGTGCAAGTCTGAGTGGTTTTGCAAGCGTTCTTCCCGCAAGGAGAATGTTTCTGGCACGGTGAAGCCACTGTTCGAATTGCGCAGCTTCTTCGTGTTCTATGCGACTCTACTTTGTGGCACGGCAGGAGTCTTGGTTGTCGAGCTGCTCTTCGCACATTTTTCCAAACGCGCTTTCTTTCTTCGTCACAGGCGGCCATGACGTCAGGGCATGTAAAGCTCAGTGTACACATAACGGCTTGCACTGGCGTTATCCTACCGCCATGTTGGAGAACCAGCAGGGTGAGAAACGGCGTGTGTTGCCGTCTCGCGCGTTGGTTCTGCTGTAGTTCTGGCACGGACGCTAGCAGCATTGCGAGTTTCTATGACATAGAACCAGGTTATCCATGGCAGTGAATGTGGTAGCTTCATGATTACGAGCAGGAAACAATGCTAGTTGACAAGGTGAAGAGAAGAGAGAAGGACACATACCACAGCGCTGACTAATAAACAAGTGTTTTTTACATCAAGTACATAAGCGACACAGGCGATCACATGGTCAATCGAGGAACACGCAACCGAGCCACGTGTATACAGGGCGTCTGTAACCGTATCGAGCTATCTAGGTACGTTAATTCCTTCTGAGAAAGTGTGATCGAAGGCTGGCTAATGCACCACGTGCCCTTTCGCTCAATGTGGGCTGCGTCCACGACTAATCTGGTGGATGCATCAGTATACTTACACAAAATTTTAGGCTCCTTGAGCAGAGGCTTACACTTACATTGGCGGCAATGGGCAGAGACATGCGCATAATCATTCTTGTCCCAGGACAATTCACGCTAAGTCTTGAATTTATGCACCGGCCGGTTTGTCCTATGTACACTCGCCCACAGTTGAGCGGAAAAGAGTATACCACATTGGTAGTGCAGCCTACATACTTGTTAACATGTTTCACTTTGCACCTTAAGTTAATATTACGTTCTGCTCCATTTTCTCCCGTTTCGACCGCCGGACAAGCCCTCAAATTTTCCAGAAGCCGAAAAGATAACCTGCACCCCATAATGACCTGCAACGTTCTTCAGGCCATGAGATGGACGATGTGCATAGGGTACAACTACCACGTTCTTCTTCCTGCTATTTCCTTCGGCCATGAATGTATACCAACTCTCCCAACTTTGCACTTTAATACAGCATATATATACTCTACCACTATCGCGAAGAACAGAACGAAAAGTATAGCAGCGTGCTCTCAAAGCAAGCAGTCGGCTTCCTCTCAATCTGAGAATTACTCGCAACAAATTTTTGAAGTTGCACCACATGTGCCCCAGGCCGCGCAATATCTCAACAAGGTTGTCAAACGGGCAGGCGTTACGTTGTTGTCCATTGCCCGAAATAAGTTACGTAGCCAGTGCCAACAAGTCAATCGGGTGACCGAGAGCAGGAAAGTTTGTAAAAAGCAGCACATAGGCAGCGGTTGGCTGTTCACTGTTATGATAGTGTAGTTTACAAGATTCCTCTTTAATGGAAGCGTTTCTATATCGATCAATCGGGGCGGTGCGTCAATGACCTCCTGCGCGAAGACTCAAACAAGGTTTAAAATGAACAGAGATAGTCAGTTGTCACTGCATTGAGATGAGTGCAGCAGCAAGCCGTCTTTTAAAGGTGTGTCCTTCTGATCAAAATACCACGATGGTGGCGCACGCCTTATTTCGGAAGTTTTTCAGATTCACAATAAATTACAGGGTCTTACGTGCCAAAACCACTTTCTGATAATGAGGCACGCCGTAGTGGAGGGCGCCGGAAATTTCGACCACCCGGGGTTCTTTAACGTGCACCTAAATCTAACTAGACGGGTGTTTTCGCATTTCGCCCCCATCGAATTAAAATTCACAATAGCGGCGACACATGTGCAAGCCTCCACTTGATTTCACTCCTTCCGAAGGAGATAGCTTTCCAATCTCACTGATTACAATTTATTGCCCCTTGCATGCTGAATTTCTGTCGTGTTTGTTTTTGTTCTGGACTTCGATATATTGGTAGAGTATATATTTGCTGAATGAAAGAAAAATAAAACAGTTCGTTGTTAGTCAGCGCTCTGGTTTGTGTCCTCGTCGTCTTGTCGCTGCTCGGAATATTGTACGCTGACTTCATCATAGCCTCCATATTGAAAGTGCAGCACGGTGAGAAGCTGCGTACGTGAACCTCATGTACAAGTACCTCTGGACATATTGTAAGGGCTGGAAAACGTACAGATAGATGTATGTATGGCGAATAAAGAAGAGGAAGAAATGTGAATTACCACTCATGGGAAATTGATTTCGAAGTGCCTACCAATTACAACCGTGAAAGGTAGCCCGGTGAGGATAACGACACAGCAGCCGATATGACCAGGACCGGTAATAGAATCGAATACTGTGTCAGGACAGCACAGCTGGCTATGCAGCAGCGTGTTTCGATCGGCAAAGCGTTGCCATGCAAATCGACCAACGTGTTCGTTTGGGGCGAGCAAGTGCGTGTGTGTGCGTGTTTGTGCGGGTGACGAAAGCAGCAAGGCAACGACGATAGTATGACATCGGCTATGGCATGACGGTCTGAAATGTGTGAAAACAGCTTCCCTTGCGACCTGGACACGCATACATCTCGCGTGGTAACTAACTCGTTGAGACGTTTGGTGCGTGCGTCACATGTCGCCTATACGGAGAGCATGTGCACACGCTAGCACGTCAGTTTACATGAGGCCACATAAAGTTAGGCCACATATAGTTGAAAAAAGCCCCAGTAAAGGGGCAGAGACGACCGAAGAAAACAGGACGAGGTCTTATACGTTACAAGATTCACTACGTGCCAGGAAACCTGGTGTGTACGGCATTCCCATGACATACGTGTCGCAGGGTATATCGGACAGACGGGCCAATGCACCAATGAGCGCTTCAGACAACAAAGGACCGAAGAAAATAGGACCCACTCCTATGTGTTAGAATGTTCATTACCTTCCAAGAAATCTGTTGTGTGTGAAATTCCCATGACATATGTGCTGCAGCATATATTGGACAAACGGGTCAATGCACGAATGAGCCTCTCGGACAACAAAGGAATTCGTTGAAAGAAACGCCAACTTGCAATTAATGCTCTGCTCCCCAAGCTTCCGCGAAGCCAATACTTTCTTCAAGTACGCGAATCGACGAACAAGTGAAATCGGCGACAACAACTAGCGAAAACGAAAAAGTACAGGTTCGTGATCAAGCCAAGTCTCTGTGACTTTTGCAGCAAAGTTAAATTTTTGTTGCAATATCAGCTTCGTTAGCACCACTGACAATCTAGTCTTTTTCGCACGCATGGGCACACATTGCCGTTCGTGCATATTACGCGCGTCTCTAATAAAATATTTTCCACTTGTGAGTAAGCGCTCGTCCAGTTTGCTTCTGTCGTCTTTGTCACCGCGCTTTTCCTAACTACGAATGTACCCCAATTCGCATAGCGAACTATTTAGACGAAAGGTGGTCGACCTTAAAACAAGTTGCTTAAAAAAGAGATAACGTACATGTTTCTCCTATGTCTTCCTTCGTGGCAGTTAACGCTTTAAGAACTTCATGAATTTCACTCCCCTGTCTGGGGTCACAAAGGTATTACTAGGTCTTGGTATTGTAATCATTCCTTAAAGCACGCATCTTTGCTCGAAAAGGGGGGGGTCTGTGCTGGGGAAGGGGACCTTCTTGCAGGCACGTATAGATATAATGTGATATCATCGGTGCAGGCTGTCACCCTCACAACACCACTACCAGGCAGTGGGAGACCGCACACATAAAGGTCTCTCACTACTGAGCGCAGGAACGGCTCAAGGCTGAGCATAAAGGGTATTGGTGATAAAGGGCGCCCTTGACGAATACCACGAGTAGCCGAAAATGGTACACTTTCACAACCACCGAGGAACAATGCACTTCGGATATTTGAATAGGCATTCCTAATAAGTTCAAAAAAATTGGCGAAAGGCCGAATGAAGTAAGTACGTTACATATCTAGCTATGTTGAAGGCAATCGAATGCCTTTCCTTGATCTAGTGAAACAACACTCCAAAGTTTACACCCTTTGGGGTGTATATCTGCCACACAACAATAATCGTCATCTGCCTTGCTTGCGTTTCCTTTCTTGAAAACGCCGTGCCCGCTATACTTTCCTGTCGGCAATGCTGTCATGCTGATAACGCGCATGCCATTCGTTACTGGGAAGTACCGGGCTCGCAGCGTTAAAAATGCCGACAAGACAGGTGACGTTTATCGTTGTTTGGCAAGATACGACTCAGAGGGTGTAAACTTTTCCTTAGAGTGTAAGGGACCAGGTGCAGACCTGGCCAGCGTGTATGTCATTATGTCGCGCGTAACGAACGAAAGACTGTTCTCTCTGCCAGGCACTGAGCACGCCTGATGTTGTATTAAGGAAGGCATCAGCCTTCCCAAGCACCGCGTGACAACATCTGTGAAGGTTTTCTAGTCAATGTTGAGAAGTGCGATTGGCCTCCGTCCCTCTGGACGAACTGACGGTGGATCATGCTTAGGTATCAGCACAATACGATCGTCGCGAGAACTAGACGGGAATTCAACGTTCTCAAAGCAGCGGCTGATAACAGATACGAAAGTGACATCAATATCTTCCCAGAACGTTAGATAAAACACAACGGGTAACCGGTTTGGCCCTGGGGACAAGCTACGCTTCATGGAAGATAATGCTGCCTTCACTTCATCAGCTGATGGTCGTGCACAAAGACGGTCAGCTACCTCAGGTGGAACCTCAGGCAGCCCACCAATCATTGTACGACATCCTCAAGAGCCAAGATCTATTTGGCCAAGATCATAGTCGTACGCGCCATGTTTTCAAAATGCGTTACACAAAGAAATAATCACGCGTGGAAGGCGACGTAACAGGAAGTGCTCCGGAGGCCGCGGAACCGAATGCATTCGGCTCTCTAAAGAGCGAGTTTCTTGCAAAGCACAGAGCTTCAGGGTGTGCACAAGGATTACGTCTGCAACGCCAAGCAGCAGCTGACAATGACGACATCGCGATGAGGCGTTGGAAACGCCTCCGTAGCTCACGCTTCCATGACCGCATCAACGTAATCAGTTGACTGACCCGAAGGGCGATACGGAGCTTCGTGGCAGTATCCGCCACTTCTTCTGACATGCGTCGTCTGAGTGCACGTCCTTCAACCGAACAATGCAGGCGCCACTGCACCTTGAGTGCGTCCCATGACTCTGGGTCAGATCTAGAAACAGAGGCGCGTAAGACTCTTGAAAAACAAGAACGCGAGCGTGCGTCATGTAAGGCGCGGATGTCTAGACGCCAATGCTTTACTGAGGAGGGAGCAGGGAAGCGAATTTCAAGTGTAACTAGTCTGTGATCGGAAATATAAACGGAGGATAAAGGTAAAATTATCACATCAGATCGGGTGGCATACTGAGCTAAGCTGCTTGGCACGTAGGCAAGGTCTAACCTGCTTGACGACGCGCCACGTCGCCACGTCCAGGCGAATAAAAAAGCATGACAAGTTGATATGTATCCGGCAACGAAAAGTGCTGGACGAGGCGTCGCAACTCCCGTGCATTCAAATCAGAGCGACCCCAGCCCGGGCCTTGCACATCTGCTCGCGTGTCTAAAGCGCTATTAGAATCCCCAAGAAGCACCACGTTACGACCGTCCAGGAAGTACACGTCCAGGTCACGACAAAAATAATTGGACTTAATGGCCTGCGCGGGTCCATATATGCACAAAATCCGTAACCTAAATGAAGATGGTACACTATCAAATGTCAATATTTGCCCTGTCCCATCGGAAAAGACATGATGATCTCGCAAGAGAGCTCTGTTGAAAATAATATCAACTTCACTGGAGTGTGATGTCGCGACGGACAAAAAAAAACATCTAGGTTAAAAGCACGTTTGAAAGTAAGAACATGCCCAACGTTGAAAAAAGTTGTTTCTTGCAAACACAGTATGTCACAATTTTTTTCGCGGGCCACGCTCATAATTTAGGCTTGTTTTACTGGACTTCTGAACCCTTGTACGTTTAATGAAATAATGTTCAGGGTGTCAGACATATTTAATTAAAAGTACCACCAAACTGACCTGGTCGTGTTCTTAAAGTCGGCGTCCCGGGAACAATTCCAGGAATTATGCAGTACACATGTCACTTTTTCGACCCTCTCGAAGAAGGCCGAGGTTTCTTGGACCACTGTAACTCGGCGCCGCGATTCGGACCTCCGCCAATCCAGAGGCTGACGCATGTGCGCGCTTTACATCTCGCGTGACCACCATTTCTATAGTCCGTCCAGGCTTGGCGAGAGTCGAATGCTGCTATCAACTCCGAGGCTGAAGCTTTTTTCTGATGAGGATGATGTCGGTAGCGGTAGGGCGGCGGGATTGATTTCATGGCCTCTGACAAATTCGGCAGCCGGCGGCTTATTCAGATGTAACGGATGCGGAGTTGTAGGTGATGCAATTCAGCCGGTTGAAGCCACAGCAGATTTCGCAGGTGTATCGACTGTAGTAATCGCAGGATCAGGTGTTTTATCTGTTTAAAACCTCGGTGCGATCAGGAGGACTGATGGTAGCAGCCGAAATGGAGGTGCTGTCGGCCTCAGTATGCGTGTCCTTGGCCGCTTGGAAGGCCAGCGAACATGGCGTGTGGCGATCCGCCACGTCACGGTCTTCTTTTTCGGTAGAGGAGGACGGCGAACATGGCTCGTTGTGATTGCCTGAGCTGCATGCCTCTTCTTTTGTAGCGTGAGCTACACTGGCCGAGGTTGAGCAGTTTCGCGTGGCTCCTCGCGAGACGTGCTGCGCATGCGCGAGCAGCAGTGACGTCACATGGCGCACAGCTGGCGCGCCACACAGCTTTGCAAAGTGTGGCTGTTCACCACTGCTTGACGACACACGTGTTTTGAAACGGTACAGCAATCAGATGGCCAGAGAAATCTTTGAGGCATTTTCAATGTGTAAGTTAGGAGCCACCTGTGTTAGTTCCCCTTCCATAGCACTTTGTGATAAAGAACTTAAATTCCTCAGAAGTTAATCAGTTTGGCCTGTGTCCACCTTGTTATGGTTGCATTTATATTGTTTAATGTTATTGACGCATGCGCAGCAGGAGTTGACCGACGATGAATCGCCTTCCCCTCCTTCTCTCCCTCTCTTTATGCCCATTGCAAATTGTATATATTTGCGCAGGCTCTATAAAGGAGTTGTTGGAAGTCAGCGCTCGTCCTGTGTCCTCCCTTGTCCGTGTTTTTTGGCGTTGTTTTAAAGATGAATGACTGTACGGGGAAGCCGTCGCGCCAGACGAAGACGTTAAGGTAGAGGCATGTCCGGATTTCGCCGATTTAGATGATCCGATGAGTGTGGCCACAGCTTTGCCATTGGACCAGCATAGTTTGGTGTACGATCAAGACGCGGTCATAACCATGGCACCGGGAGAGGGCAAGAGACCTGTCGGCATCTTGTATGAAACCCATGCTGAGGAGCTGCCTTTCCCCCAAATATACTTGGGTCAGGCTCGTTGTATAGCCCCAGAAGCTAAGCCTACTCTGTTCTCCGTTACCTCGAGTGAGATTCGGAAAAAGATAGACTGGGTGCTTTGCCGATGCACGTACTGTACATGGCTATGAAGGTGTTGCATCACCGTGTTTCGTCGCAGATGACTATGATGTATTGGAACAGCCCGACAACTCGTGGTATGACCAGACAGGATGTCCAAGATCCTGACAAGGTTAAACAGTTGATTGAACAGGATTTGAGATTCATGGAAGGTGTTCCAGACACTGTGCAGTATTAACACAGAAGGCCAATAGCCTCAGTACCAGCCTCAGGCACAGAAGGTCAATAGCCTCAGGCACAGAAGGCCAACAGATAGCCTCAGTGCTGAGCTCTAACATGGACGTCCAAGTAATTACTGATGTTTATGCCTGTGCGTATTATGTGGTAGAATACGTGTACAAGGCGAACCGTGGCGTCTCTAACTTGGGCAGAGTCATTCAAGCTTTAATCGAAGAGGACCGATCGGCCCAGCTGTCGTTTGAAAACGCTATGCGAGAGCTAGGGGTGAAGATGCTGAATGCAATTGAGATGTCGGCCCAAGGGGCTGTCTGGTTTCTCCTGCGGTTTGACATGTGTACCACTTGCCGAGACGTCATTTACGTTAACACCCATTGGCCAGAAGAGCGCCATCGGAGACGCAAGATGAAGGCCGAGGTGGAGGAACAGGGAGTGTTGCCCACGAGTTGTCACATTTGGCACAAGGCACCCTTTGAGCGGTACAAAGACCGTCCAGCCAAAATGAAGGAGGTGAAGTTCGCCGAATTTATTGTCGAGTACAATCCGAGTAATTTGAAGCGTCAGAAGCCAGCAGTCCTTAGGTGCTGAAACTACAGCATTGACGATGTAATAAACTATAAAAGGGAACATGTCCTGCTGTACGCACCGTTTCGCAAGGAATTCGATATTCTGGATGGCAACGTCCTTGAGAAAACGTTTGACGATAACAAAGAAGCCATTATGGAAATCAAGCAAAGGTACTCTGCTCGTGTAACCGTTTCGGAGTTTATTTCGGCTTGCGAGGCGGTTGGCTGTTCGGAAGCAAGTCAAACAGAAGAAGTGGAAAAACCTGAAGAGAGGCCGCCTGCGGTGCCGACCTTGGCGGACATGAAAGATAATTCCGACTTGGTCCCTGACGAAGCGACGACGAAGACGCAACAGAAGGTGGTTGCAGCCACGTGCCCTGGAGTCCGCCGCAGAGACAAAGTTATGCCATTAAGGGATTTCTACGCGTGCATACACTGCTTAAAGAACAGCAGGCATCGTTGTTACGGGAAGTGATACATCGCGTGACTGACCAGACGGCTAAACCACTGGAGATCTTCTTTACCGGGCCTGCTGGCTGTGGTTAGACCTTCACGTTGCGCCTCATCATGGACGTTTACAACCATTACTTTCGTAACCGTACCATCTCGTATGGGAATGACCAGGAAATCAGTGCGATAAATGCGTACGTGGCCTGTGCAACAACCAATAAAACAGCCGTTGCGTTGAACGGCGTAACCGTACATTCGGCATTCAAGATCGTTATGACCAACAGGAGAGAGGACCGGGGACTTTCATCGAGCGATTTAAATACGTTTCGGATGCTGTTTCGCGACGTGAAGTGGATTGTGGATGAGGTGCGCATGCTGTCGTCGGACCTTTTCAGACAAGTGGACATGCGCTTGATAGAAATCAGGGCTTCGAAGATGACGGAGCCGTTCGAAGGGTTCGACGTAATCTTCTGCGGAACCTCAGGCAGCTCCCTCCGGTGTGAGAAGGGAGCTATACAAGAGACAGCGGAGCGGCGGAAGCATCTACAATACGTCCGTGCTAGCGTCACACCATCTCTCATATTTCCCTTTAACCGAAGTGGTTAGACAGAGTGATGCAAGTTGCTCGGGTCTCCTCACCAAGATAGGCGACGGGAAGGATCTGAACGGCGACGAGATTGATGTGCTTACCGATCATTTCGTCACTCATGAACAGGCTGCTATACAGTGCCCCATGGCAGTCCGTCTTTTCTTTAGTAACAAGGAAGTCGACACCTGTAAAAGGATGGTTGCTGAGTCTTGTGAATACAAGCATGACAGTGTCGCCATACACGTGGCGACTGACTATCAGAGCAGACAAGAAGAACGTGAGGCCCTCGCGAGAATCGGAGACCTCAGTCGTGTAGAGAGTGGCAACCTGCCATCTGTGGTGACGTTCTGTACGAAACGGCCGTATATGCTGCTGAAGAACATTGACGTCACGGATGGCTTAGACAACGGCATGGTCGGTACGCTAATGGAGCTTGAGCTTAACGTTCATCGTATGCCAAAGAGATTTCGGCTGCAATGTCCCAGTGGTGTGGGAACGTCAACTAAGGCCAAAGTGAGCTACCGTTCGGGCGTGAGGCGGTATGCACAATGGGCTCCGATCGAGCTCATCACCATGTCGTTCGCCATGAAAGGAAAAGCTTTGAGGCATGTATCAGTGCGCAGAACCCGTTTCCTCTTGTTCCAGCAAGCGCCATGACGATACACAAGTCGCAAGGTGGTACCTTCGACACTGTGGTATACGACTATGCTAAGACTCACCCTCAAAAGCTGGTCTACGTTGCCCTTAGCCGTGTTACTACCCTCCAGGGATTGTATCTGACCAACGTGAAGCAAGACCAGAGATTCTACAACCATCTTTGTAATCCAGATAAGGCTTTGGTATCAGAGTTTGAGTGCCTAAACAAGCACGGCCTGAACACAGCATAAGCTCGCTGCAGCACGCTACTGAGAAACCCCGCCACGGTCTACACAATCGCCCTGCTCAATGTCCGATCGTCGATTTACCATATCGCGGACGTTTGTGGTGACCATCTCATGACCAGTGCTGATGTTCTCTTTACAGAAGTTGGTGTTACCACGGCATCACAAGCTGTCACAATCCCCGAGTTTAGCATGGTTGCTCATGCCAGCCGTGTTGACGCTACCAGAAGCTCGGGAGTCTGTATCTATGTGAGGAATGGGATTGCTGCCACTGAACTGCTAAACGTAGTGGTGACCATCTCATGACCAGTGCTGATGTTCTCTTTACAGAAGTTGGTGTTACCACGGCATCACAAGCTGTCACAATCCCCGAGTTTAGCATGGTTGCTCATGCCAGCCGTGTTGACGCTACCAGAAGCTCGGGAGTCTGTATCTATGTGAGGAATGGGATTGCTGCCAGTGAACTGCTAAACGTAGCGGTGCCCAAGGGTGAAGCCTGTGCTATTCAGCTTGACGAAAGTGGTGTGGTCATCGAAGCCATATACGTGTCGCCGAACAATTCAGTTAAAGACACTATAGACGTAGTGGCTACGTCTATACCTAGTCGTGCGGCACGTGAACTGTGTATGGTGGCTGGTGACTTCAATCATGCTCCAGACTCTCTTGGTGTTCCTTTGAAGGACACGTTTAACCTGGAACTAGCCAGTGTTCCAACGGCACATACGACTCAGTGGGGATCTTGTGTATACCATTGATCTTGTGTATCAGAGACACACAATGCCAAATACTGCGTTGGGGCCATAGAGACGGCAGCGTGTTACTACACTGCCCATCGAGCCGTCTTTGTGGCAATAGAGAAGCAACCAGACGTTGAGCAAAAATATACATGTGTCACACAATGCGTATATGGTGTGTGTGTCATTGAAGCAGCAGTAAGCATGATAATCAAGCGAATCCTCGACAACCAGGAAAGCTAACAATAACCAGCAAAACCTTAGCTCCCGCTACGTATATCCTGGCATAGCCGAGGTAAGCCACTGCAATCTTTTAGAGCGCAGCTCTTTGGCGTCCGTTCCTGGGTTTCGCGTCGTCGTCGGCGTTGTCGTCGGCCTCGTAACCAGCTCCGCCCCCCTTTCATCCCCCCAGCGCTAGCAGCGACCGACTGATACCGCTGGATGCCGCTGACGCCGCTAGAGAGTCAAGATAACGTGACTGCATAGAACACCGTCGCCGCCATGCAGAAAGAGGAGGAAAGGGTCCCCCCCCCTGTTCTTGTGTGGCGGATAGGGTGCTCTTCAGTTGCCGATGCGCCGGTTATTTCACGTAGGCCCCGGCACGTCGACGAATACGTGACCACCTTCCCACGGCTAGACCTGGTTCTTAGCGCTGCGGAAGCGAGGGTATCATATTGTTTGTGTCGGCATCGGCGGCGTTGTCCCTGAAACCAACTCCGCAGCTGGGGTTGACTCACTATCGGCGTCAGCGGCATCAGTCAGTCGCTGCTATCTCTTCCCTCCTCCCTTTATCGTGTTGTCCGCTTGCTGCGCGCGCTTCTGCCCCCATCGTTTGCCGCTGGGTGTACACGCCGCCCCCCTCCCCGCTCTTCCTGCGAGTCTCCGGTTGTCAAAGCGCCGGCTCGAACTTAATTCCTTTCTTCGCTCCTCCTCCAATGCAACCCCTGTGCGGTGGCAATCAGAGAGCCAGATCGGTGGCGGCGGATCTGTATATGTGCACCGCCCGAGCCGAAATTGCCGCTGCCGTTCGCCCTGTGCAGTGGCAATCAGAGAGCCAGATCGGTGGCGGCTTGACATAAAGACAAACAGCAATTTCCTAACACTTATGCGGGAGAACATCCCGTTCCTCTCGCTCGTAACGCGTCCCACGGCTGTGACAACCTCGCGAGGCACTTGTATAGATCTCGTCTTTGAGAATCAAGCATTGGTGTACCAAGTCGAACATATATCAGTCTATTTCTCCGACCACAAAGCTTCCTTCATGACTGTCAAGAACTGTTAGTGGAGTCTTTGTTAAAGGAATACGTGTGAAAAATAAAAAAAAATTCTGTGATAGCGCATACATGTGTTGCTCGATTTCTTTGCCTCAATCTATCGAAAAGGTGAAACAGCTTATTTGCTGCGCTCAAATTTCGCATTAGGAAGTAACGTAATCGTCGGTAATTTTTTCATTTGTCGATGCCGGCGTCATCGCAGTTGCAACTGCGGATGACGCCGGCGGTAAGGGGGGAGAGGCTCCAGCAGCGTTCGGGTATGAACGCCACACAGGGTACGGTCACCGTAGGGTGACCATTCCCGCAACGCCGACGAGGACGGTCACATCCGTCGCTTTCGTGGCCATGAATACCACAACGGCCACAGAACGCTACGGCGCACTGCGCACGGATGCGGTCACTGGAGCCGCCCCGACAACACACGCGTTGCAAGCCGCGGTAGTCCAACGTCACACGATGACCCTAGAGTCGCAGGTAATTGGGGACCGGGGTTGTGGTACTCATTTAAATACGAACGAAGCGGGTGCCTGTGAGCATGCCACGTCGTCCGCTCATAATGCCAGCGTTGACAGACAGAACCTTGCCGTATGGTCATAGAGCCTGGACAAGAAATTCGGAACGAAGGATGGCGAAAAGAGGCAGGTTACGTTGGTGACCTGCGGTCCGACTGGAACGACAGAACACTCGCCACTAATTACAAGGCCGCCAGCATCGACAATGAGAGTCATGGAAGCCATGCTCCTGAAGGTGACTTGGAAGTTCAGACCTCCCATGTGCTAAACACAGTAGAATTCATAGAGGCCAACTATTGAGGCCGTCCCGCCGACGACAGTCTCGGGACCATTCCCCGTAGGGACAACATGGAAGACGTTGGCCTTCGAGGGAGTCCACGACGCTGTAGCCGTCATGGCGCGAGAGGCGGAAGTTCCCGACGTGAAACACGCAGGAACGACAGCAGAAACTCGGTGGTGATGATGATGATGATGATGATGATGATGATGATGATGATGATGATGATGATGATGATGATGGCCTCATATTATGGATCGTACCCACACTGGGGGATTGGCCAAGAATTGCGTTCTGAAGCGATTACCTAGTATTTTGAAGTGTTACTTATTCGATGAAAAAAAAACTTGTTCCATTATTCTCCTTCTTCTGTACTTCCTCTTTCACGTTTTAACGCAATAGCGTTAAGGGCCCCGTCCTGCCTCGATCGTTGGGCGTTGTTTTGGCAAAAAGAATTTCGAATCACGCATACCCAACCACACAGGCCCTCCATGTGGCGCAAGGAAGTTACTGAACGAAGTGAATTTGTCAAACTAAAATATGCAGAAAAATCGTAAAGTACGGCTTAAACCCAATTTATAGACATGATAGAGTCGGTTGTAATTTGAATATGTGACAAAACACTGTTACAGGAAAACTCCGAAAATAAAACACACACAAGGCCTTTTTCCGGCGTTTTTAGCATACCTAGACCTGCCATGGCCACCCAGATTTGCGCGCGCAAATCTAAAAAGCCCTAAAGCGGCGCCCCCGGTTTCTTCCAACACACCCAGGTGGGGCTCCCCTCCGTCGATTGTAGAGGGCCACATTCAGGACCCGATGACAACCAAAGGTCAGTGGGATACCTCACAATGGGTGCTCACGGGAAGAGAGAGATATCCAAATGAGAGAAAGGCAGCAAAGGACTACAAATGAAGCTGTGCAGGATGATACAGGCTAGACAAGTTTTGAAATGAGAGAAGCTCACAGCAAAATTTACTATGAAAAACGAATGAGGAGTATGGGGAAGAAATTAAATGGGCCTGGAGAGTGTTCTGGTATTTGTACAGGAAAAACACCGATTCACAGTGAAGGAAAAGACTCAGTTCGGTTGCTGCATCCGAAGGCTCAGCAGCCAGGCTTGATTTGCTTGCAGTCAAATGCGAGTTCGACAATCGGGACACACATACACACACACAATAACGTAGGGAACCTGCGCTGCCTGCGCTCTAACTCAGCCGGCCCGCCCGGCGCTCGGAAGGTATATGGCACATCAGAGGTCACATGGTACGGTTGGACCAATGAACGCGTCGGTGGCGCGGGGAAAACGAATGCGGTACTCTGAAATTTTTTCCAGTGACTCTACGAGGAACGCGCTCGACGTGTCCTCTTTCGAAATTTATGTGTACCGGGACGCCGCCTGCACCCCCCTCCCCAGTCTACCACCCCACTCCCCTCCCCCCCCCCAAAAAAAAAACTCCTAGCTACGCCACTGCACTCAGCTGTATCGCCATGCTCCATTCGTCTCGGACCCTGCACGCCTTTTGTTGTCTCCTGAAGAGACGGAAAGAAGGGGCCAAAAGCGCGATGCCGAGACAAAAGATACCACCGTGCCGAGCGACGTGGAGAGACGAACATGCGGACGTCTGAAGAGGAAAGAGCGTAGACTGGCGTCACAGAGCGTGAGCCAATGATGGCAGAAGTACTATGAATCAGCATAAGTTCAAACACGAACAATTTGGAAACGACAAAATGCGTGGCTCCGTTTCTAGGTACGCCTTCATTTAAAAAAAAACTTCGTATAATGTAAGATGCATACCTCGGACTAACTCAGCGCTTTGTGACCGGTTACGGAGCAATCACGCATGTAATGAACGTTTCTCCAGCGAGCGACCCTTCTAACGGCACCCACTTTAACAAAATTTGATGGGTTGGGCAGCTATGCACAATGCCGCGGGATCGAATCCCGCCCACGGCAGCCGCATTTCAATGGGAGCGAAATGCGAATGCACCCGTGTACGTAGATTTACCGCGCGTCAAAGAACCCAAGGCGGTCGGAATTTTCGGAGTCCCCCACTACGGCGTGCCTCATAATCAGATCGTGGTTTTGGCATGCAAATCCCCATAATTTAAAACAAAATTTGACGGACGACACATGCAACCTGCCACCCGTTGTCGCCTCGATGCAGTTACTTTTTATGCCGCTTGTTTTCTTGAAGCGTAGCTTTTCATTTACTTAATTTAATAAATAATGAGGTTTTACTTAAAAGGACGATCCGATAATGAGGCACGCCTTAGCGGGGGACTCCGGAATAATGTGGACCAGCATGGTTTCTTAAACGTGCTTCAAAATCTTAGTACACGGGTGTTTTCACATACGACCCTCATCGAAATACGGCCGCCGTAGCCGGAATTCCATCCCGCGACCTCGTGCTTAGCAGCCCAACACCATAGCCACTAAGAAACCATGGCGTATAGTAGCTTTTCAGCATCCGTTCTCTGAAGCACACGTATTTGATCACCTGTATAGCTACGCATAGCACGTAACCTTTTCATTTACCGACCCGAAGGCAACATGCTAAATGGGACATGCCGGTCATTAAGAAAAAGCACGGAACCAAGATTGTACAGGTTAGCCTGCGCTGGTTCTTATGTGAACAGCTTAGCCACTACTTTGTTCCAACTGGTGAATACATATGTGGCTGTCAAGCGCATCGCGACAGGAACTTTTTTCAGAATAGACTCACCCGTCGAATTTGGCGGTCAACATATGCGTCCAAGTGCTTGCCCTCGATGAAGCGTGGGCACTGCAAGCAGCTCATCATGATGCACAAACAACGTGCAAAAGCTCTGCACGCGTACTGTTAAGTGCACTGCAAGAGCGAGTGCTCGACTTGGTCCTGTGTGTGACGCATTCCAATGGGCCGTGTGAAGACATCCCTCTTTTTCTTTGGTCCCACATGCAACCATACAGCTATCTTCGCGATGCATGCGCTTACGCTGTTCTTCAGCCAATGGCATAAACCGTGCGACATACGTAGCGGTTTAAATTTAACAGGCGGCGCTGAGTGTGAAGTGCTAACTTGTTTTGATCAGCGATCTGAAGAAAAAATTTTCTAATTTCCGGGAACGCAGTCAAATCCAGGCACTACGGCAAAAGAAATGCTGTGTCTTGCTAGGAGGCCGAAGTAGAATGCAGTCTGCTATTGACGTGATCACGGTCTCCCAAACAGGCACTCAGCGAAATATAGCTACTCTAACAGATCAAATTGATGGTATCGAAAAACAACTATCAACGACTACCGCGCTGACAAACACCGTAAAAGAAATTGAGACAAATCATGCGATGTTGACAAACGAGCTTACATCACTTTAGAAAGAATGGACGATCTTGAAAACAGAGGACTTAAGTGCCACTTAATGATTTACGGCGTAACTGAGCGACGCACAAAGATTACGTAGACGCTACCGATGATAGTAAACGATGAAGTATTCGAGCATAAACTGGGCGTATCAGCAAAAAGTATTGAAGGAATTCGTTATCTGAGTCAAAAGACTGAATATAAAGTGCGACTTTTTATAGTACAATTTTTGGACCATCGCGAAAGATATCTGTCCTGAAGGCCGCCTATAAAGTAAAAAATGGTGACCTATCTGTATATGAGGACTTTTGAAACCGAGTCCTAAATATTAGAAGATAGTTATCCATGCAATTATTTTCGCTTCTCGACGTTGATGATAGCACAATTAGATTCTGTGGAACCCGCTTGGCTGCATGTTTGTAACACGCTGATGACAATGGCTAGAGCTTTATATACAGTTTCAAATGCAACATTTTCGAACTTGATCTACTTGAATGCCGCCCTGAAGTACTGATTGGTCTGAAAGCAGTGAGAAACGGAAGCGATTCGTTCAGTCCCGTTTGAACGAACTCAGCCGTTCTGATATTTATGCGTTTTTTTTCGCAGTCGATATGTCTTATTCACCGGCTGTGTTCTAAATCTGAACGCCATATTTATTCGATTTGTTTTTGGTAAGTTAACTCTTTGACACGCTTGGGCACATCTACCGGTGTCACTAAATGGATTTAGTGACACCGCTGAACCTTCAGTGCTTATGACCGCATTCAAATAGGTTTTGTAAATATTAAACAAACATTAATTTTGTGAGCACAATGTGAAGGCTATGATGACCACTATGCTGGGAAGCACAACCTCAATGTGAAGGCAACCAATGTAGAGCAAACCTTTGGTTTATCATGATGAGGTAGCCCATGCAGCGTACAGTGAGTTTCGGCCACCTACATGTAGCTTTTGAATGTAAAGGTGCGTTTTGGAAGGCCTATATTCAAGCAAACTGTTTCACTTAAAGTCGTTTAAGTATCGTCAATTGTTGTCAAGTCAATAAAAAAGTAGCCGTTTGCTTAAATAGAAAACTGCCGTAAACGACAAAGTGTCAATAAATCTAGCGACATTATCGTTAATATGGCAAAACTGATTAAATACCGGTAAATTATAATATGAAAACATGGTTTTGTGTTTTCAAAGATTGTTAGTTTAGACGGCCCCAGCAAACACCTTAAGATGCAAGGGGCGCACGATTAAAGTTGTTTTGGACCGCCCAGCGACACCTTCTTCAGCAATGAAGACTTGCAAGACACGTCCTCCAGGCTTTCATTTACAACAGCAGGTAGCGACACACGCTCGAAAGACAATCCCAACTGTGCAGGTGATACGTAATAAAGAAATCGTACCTATGTGAGCGCAATTCTGCGAGAGAGCTGGGCATCAGCTGTTGTTTTGTTGGGTTGGGATGACCACGAGCCCTCAATGACCACAAGCCCTCGATGACCACAAGCCCTCGATGACCACAAGCCCTCGATGACCACAAGCCCTCGCTGTCACAACGCGGGCGTGATGAAGAGTCCAGGTAGCGAGAAGCGAACGCTTCGTGCTGCCTCCAGTTTCACCGTGAGAACACCTTTAGCGGCCAAATAAACTAAAGCACTCTTGAAAGTACTCGGAACCTCAATTGCACTATTGAGTTTCCTAGTATGACTGACCAAGTAGCCCGAATCAATGCCTAGGTCACATCCTGAAAGACAACTGCAGACTTGTAAAGGTGGGGAAATTCACCAGCTGGAACCGCGTGGACCCTGTGTGCTATATAAATACCGGTGATGAGTGCCCTGAAGAACCAACGTGGCGGAAATTTCTCTCTACTAGAACACCTCACATAAAATCACGTGCGACAACACCCACCTACACCCTATACCCCGGTCTAGCACGAGCCGCCACTATACGCTCTAACAAGTTTGCACTCTCTGTGGCGCATATTGTCCCACAACGATAATCGTCATCTGCCTTGCTTGCGTTTCCTTTCTTGAAAATGGAGCGCTGGCTATTTTTGTGTCGAGAACACTGCGCCGCGCTGATAACGCGCGAGCAGTTCGCGACTTGGAGTTACCGGGCTGGCAGCGTTAAACATAGGAAATGCGGGCAAGACAGATAATGATCATCGTTTTGGGACAAGAAAACACTCTTAGTACGGTTGCACCCTTTGGCGTGTATGTTTGTCCTACAACTATAATCGACATCTGCCTTACTCGCGTTTCCTTTCTTGAAAATTCGGCACCAGGAACTTTCCTGCCTAAACTGATGTGTCACACTGATAACAGGCAAGCCGTTCGTGACTGGGAAGTACCGCGCTCGCAGCGTTAACGAAAGGAAACGTGGGTAAGACAGGCGACGATTATCGTTGTGGGACAAGATTAGCCCCAAAGGGTGCTTGTTCAAATAGTGAAGCACCAAAGGGTGTAAATATGTTTAAGAGTGTAACCATCACCTTTCTTGCGGGAAGATATGATAGGCTGCGTGTCGCTCTGAAGTCTCGGGCCAAGATGGTTTTCGCTTCGCCCGGAGAGCGCCCACCACGCGTTCGCCACCGTCGCCATGCCAGTTTGAGCCTGGTGACACTCGGCCCTGCATCCCTCGACGAACTCCGGGCAAGGGAGGACCTGGAACTTCGTGCCACTCGCATGCTGGGCCAGTGGCTCAGTCAACGGGCCGCCACCCTCGATCTCCCTGTGGATCCCCCCCTGCCTACTACAGCTTCGAAGCCTCTCCAGGACGGCCACCCAGTACAAGAGCCCCATGCTTCGGTCCCGCTCCCCCCCTCCGACGACGAGGACATGGATATGTCCAGCTCCCGGAAACGCGCCCGCGAGACGGAGAGCGAGGACGAGGAGCCAACCGGGCGACGTAAGCAGCCGTCGAGCTCTCCCCCCAGCCCGGAGCAGCACACGGCAGCCAGCTGCCACGTGCAGCAACCGGACCACGGCAGCGCCATTTCCCCACACTCGGGCGAAACAGCCGCCACCTCCTCTCCGCCTGCCGCCCAAGACGGAGGCCCTCCAAGAAGGGCGCGCACCACCTCTCGACATCCCGCCGAGTCTACAGCCGCCGCCTCCGCGTCCCCTCAGTGCAAGGGCGCGCCCGGAACCATCCTCGACGCGCCGTCTGCTCCTGATGGCGGCGCGTCCCCTGCAGCGTCTGCTAGCGAACCATCTACAAACGAAAGCGCTGCCGACGAGATGGAGCTGACGGACGCAACACCCACTGTTTCGTCACATCAGGGCCCTGATCACCCCGCGGCGCGGTTCCTGAAGGACGCCCCATGCCAGCCTGCTTCGCGGCCGAAGCCAAAGGGGCAGAGGAAGCAGAAGAAGAGGAAGGAGCCTGCCCATGTTTCCCGTTCGTCTCCCGGGGCAACGGACGACTCGCGGCGCCCGCCCGCTACCCTGGTCACCCCCAGTGTGCCTACAGCCGCAGCACAGAGTGTGACACCATCCGCCCGCGAGTCCACCACGTCCGACTTCACGCTGGTGCAGTCAAAGAGGGACCGGCGCCGTGCACGGGCCCTGGCGACTGCTGCACTTCCGGTTGACCCTGCGGTCGTCGGTACGGTGCTCTTCCGTCCCTCGGCGCCCGGCGGAACCTTCCGAGGAGCACCGCGCCTCTCACTCGCTGCAACTCTCTCTTCGCGGCCCGGTGTTGCAGTGGTTCGCGTTAACCATAAGCGCAACATCGTGGCCGCCGATACTACCACCCGGGAATGCCTGGAGGAGCTGCTGGCAGTCACTGAGCTGCACGGAATTCCAGTGACTGCCCGACTGCCAGCCGAGCGCGGCAAGAGCACCGGCTTCCTGCACGGGGTGGTCGGGTTACCCGCGGACACAGACCTGCTGGGAGCCATCGAGTCGAGCGTTCCCGTGCTGTCGGCAACGAGGGAGGAGAGCACCATCACCATCCGATTCGCGGGACCGGTCCCCCCTGAACACGTGCGCCTTTTCAAGCTCGGGTTCAGGGTGCGACCTGCCCGGCCCCGTCCAGTGCAATGTCGGCAGTGCGGCCGCTTCGGGCACGTGCTGGAGTCCTGCAGATGGCCGACCGACTGTATCTCCTGCGGCAAAAGCCACGCGGAGGGCGCCTCCTGCGAGAAAGTCCGCTGCCGGAACTGCGGGGGCCCCCATAGGGCCGACACTCCCGCCTGCCCCAAATGGCAGGAAGAACGGGAGGTGGCCACCATCATGGCTTCCTCCACCTCGGCATTGTCGAGGCGTGCTGTCAGGGCAGCAGTACGGGAGGAGAAGCAGCCACAGCAGTCCTCATCTTCTGCGCGGTCCTATGCGAGCGTGCTGAAGGGCCCCAGTCCTGCACCCAGGCATCCGGTACCAGCCCCTCGTGCCTCTCAACGCCAGCAGACACAGGATACTGCTGCTCCACCCGCCCAAACTACTATGGATCAGCTGGTAGAAAACCTGCTGCTCACCATGCAAGCAGTCAGCACCTTGCTGCCAGCTGACCATCCGCTCCGGGCCATCTGCCTGCAGGCAGTGGCATGTCAACAGCACAACAATCACCATGGCTAGTCGCACAGCAAAACGTCGGCCGCGCATCCTGCAGTGGAACGTGCGCTCGCTGCGCAGACGACACGCCGAACTTTCCGAACACCTACTTCTGCACGAGTACGACGTGCTCGCGTTGCAAGAGACATACACGCGCGACGGGGAGTGCAACTTTCCGGGATTTGTGGGCTACCACAGTGCGACCACCTGCGAGTTACGGACTTGCGCCAACGTGCAGTGCTGTGATCCGCTCCATCAACCCGGTCGCTCCCGCGCGTCTATTTACGTCCGTGCGCGTCTTGCCCAAGCCGTCGTTCGTGTGGCCGACATTGTGCCCACCTCCGTAGAGTGTGTGGCTGTGACTGTACGCGTTGGGGGGGTCGACACTTGTGTCGCCAGCGTGTACGTGCAACCCGTACGACGGTGGGATACGACCTTCATCGAGAGCCTCACCGCGCGCATCGGTGGTGACTGTGTCGTGTGCGGTGATTTCAACTCCCACCACACGGCGTGGGGAAGCGCCCACAGTGAGCCGAACGGCAGGGACCTGCTGAGTTCCATCCATGCTTCGGGCTTGCTAATCATCAACACCGGAAGTCCCACATTTGTGCGTCGGAGGGTACACGGGAGTGCGATAGACTTGTCGCTCGCGAGCGAGCGATGCCACTACGAGTGGGTTCGCAGCCCTGACACGCAGGGGTCGGATCACTATCCGATCTCTCTCGACCCGCTCGGCCTGAACCGCACGAGGACATGTACGTACCGCGTCACGGACTGGTCCAATTTTCGGTCCCTCTGCGCAATATCCCCTCCGGCAAATACAAACTTTCTTACGCATCTTACGAGGTGTTTGGATGCCGCTACAAAATCGTGCGCGGTGCCTGCTGGAACGCCGGTCCCCGATATCAAGCTTCTCAATCTGCGCGCTGTCCGTCGTCGCGCCGAACGCCGTGCCATCAAGAGCGACAGAGTGGAGCTTTGGACTTTATACAACCGCCTGGACGCTGCGTGTCGCCGTCACGCCAGGCAGCGCCGCAATCAGAGCTGGCAAAGTCTCTGCGTGTCATTGGAGGACACTCGCGACAAGTCGCGCCCTTGGCGCATTCTCGCTTCCCTCCTCCGTCCCAAGATCCCTCGCCATCCTGCACTCTCCATCGCGGTGGCTACGGGCTTGAGCACAGAGCAACTGGCCGAACTCTTCGCCGATGCCTTCGCCCCACCGCCACCGTCTGTGCGCCCCGTCAGTGCACCCTGCGAACTACCGCCGCACAACAAGGCTGAACTCCTCGCTCCCCTGCGCTACTTTCCTACGAGGGCAATCTTGGAGCACGTTGAGGTGCTTTGCTCGGCCGAGTTTACCCTTAGTGAGTTGCGCATTGTTTTGAACACGCGTAAACGACGCTCAGCGCCTGGTGCCGACGGACTAACTCATCAGGTCCTCAGGAACGTCGACGCCGCGCAGCTCCCTTCCCTACTCGAGGCCTTCAATGCCGTCTGGCGCAGTGGCATTATTCCTGCTGACTGGAAAGAGGCGATCGTCGTCCCTATTCTCAAGCGCGGCAAAGCTGCCACGAGCGTCAGCTCCTATCGCCCAGTGTCGCTTACTTCGGTAGCCGGCAAAACTCTGGAGGCCATGGCTTTGCGCCGCCTTGAGTGGATTGCCTCCGCCCTCGACGCTTTCGCCCCTGAACAGAGTGGTTTCCGGCGACTGCGCTCAGCAGCTGACTCGCTCGCGGACGTCGTAGCTACGCTCGAGCACGCAGCAAGTCGCCAAGAAGCCGGATATCTCGTGCTGCTCGATGTGCAACGCGCATTTGATGGTCTCCCTCACACCACCATCATTCAAGCCCTCCGTGAGCTACGTGTCACCGGCCGCCTCTTTGACTACATCGCGGCCTTCCTCAGTGACTGCACGCTCAGAGTGCGAGTTGGTGACACGCTCAGTGCCCCTCGCAGCGTGACCTCCGGGGTTCCCCAGGGCAGCGTGATCAGCCCATTTCTATTTAACTTGGCTCTGGCAAGACTACCTGACTACATCCCCAAGATGACAGCCCACGAAGTCCACGTGGCGATCTACGCCGATGACATTGCACTGTTCGCGTGCGGGCCTACGTCCCTCGGCTTCCAAGTGCGAGAATCCCTGCAGTCGGCGATCAATGCCGTCGATGAATATCTCGCCAGCATAGGGCTCCAGCTCTCGGCGTCAAAAACTGAGGCGTTGTTGGTACACCCCCGTGCTCGTGCGCGCTTCGAAATGCCTTGTCTCACGCTGCGCGGAAGCCCCCTCCCGTGGCAGAGAAAAGTGCGCTATCTCGGACTTGACATCGACTGCCGGGTCAACTTTAACGCCGCCGTCTCCCAGCTCTGCAAGAATTCTAAGAAGGTGGCTGGCGCCGCACGCTCCCTGCTCGCCCGTGGTCGTGGCTGTACACCGCAACTTGCGCTTCGAGTTTACAACTCTGTCGCAACAACGCGAGCACTCTATGCGCTTCCCCTCACGAACGCCAGAGCCACCAACTGGAACGCCATCGACATGGAGCACCGCACCGTAATTCGCCAACTTTACGGGCTTCCTCGCAACTCGCAAGTAGGAGCAACTCTCGCCGAAGCGGGAGACTGGCCGCCCTCACTTCGCGCACGGAAGCAAGCGATGAACCACATCGAGCGCCTTCAACGTTCGCCACAGGGACAACGCCTCGTTTGTCGCCTCCACACCCTCGAGGGCTCGGGCATGGGCCAGCGTGCCACCGAGTTCAGCGCACTCGTCGCGTCGACGCCGCAACTCCTACCACTGCCGGTATCGCCGCACGCCTCCGCGCTACTCGATGTAAACACCACGGTGCCAGGCGTCAAGTCCAAGCGTCAAACAGCTGTTTGTGCTATGCAGCAGGAAACGGCCGCACTGCTACACGAGCGCCTAGGGGGCCGGCTGCTCGTTTACACCGACGGCTCCGTGGCGAGTGATGGTTCTGGTGCTGCAGCGTGCACGGCGCCGGATATTTGCGCTACACGGCAGTGCCGCCTTCGTGCTGTGTGGTCGTCGACGGTGGCCGAGCTTGCTGCGATCGACCTAGCAGCTGATCTCCTGCTTCAACAGCGCAGTGTTGTTTCTGCCGCGATCCTTTCGGACTCGCGCGCGGCACTGTGTATGCTGGCGAAGGATTACCTTGGACCTCCATTGGTGCAGCGCGTCGGCTCAAAGCTCCGCCATCTCGTCAGCCAGGGCTGCGATTTGGCGTTGCAATGGGTTCCAGCGCACATCGGCCTGCAAGGGAACGAAGCCGCGGACGCTCTCGCAAAGCAGGCTCACTCCCTGCGCTTCCCCCTCGCTACCTCGGTCAGCGGCTTCGACGTGGCCAAAGCAACCATTCTGCGAACTCTCCGTGCGCAGCACCCGGACCAGCGCGTCGCCGCGGGTGCGTCACTTCGGCTCCTCCCCCGCGTGGGCTTCTCCCGGGCGGACCGCTCTTTCCTGCTTCGCCTGCGCGTCGGCTGCTACAGGACGGCTGCTAGAACGCACAGGCTGCAGGGAATTGGCGACCCCGCGTGCAGCAACTGCGCCGATACGGAGACGCTCGACCACTTGCTACTTCGCTGCCCTGCCTTCGCTGTGGAGCGCACGGACTTGTGTACAGTCTATCGGCGACTGGGACTGACTTACGATACGGCGACCGCGCTGCTATTCCCTGCAGCCCACTCGTCCATCGTGAAGCATGCTCTCTCGGCACTGCTAGACTACTGCAATGCGACGCACTTGAGAGCGCGGCTGTGAGCCCCGCACTCACATTCTTTTTTTCCCCCTTCCCTCGTTCGTCCAGTCTTTCTCTCCTTCATCCTTTTCTTCCCATTCCCCCTTCCCCGTGCAGTGCTGTTGAGGTGTCCTCCTGTGAGAGACAGTTACGGCGCTGCACTCATCTCTTCCGTTTCCTTTCCAAAAATCACTTCACACACACACACACCTTTCTTGCGTATCCTTCAAGCCTAAAAGAGATTTCACCCTTTTGGTTTTTTTGTTTTTTTTTTGTCCCACAACATTATCCGTCATCTGTCTTGCCAGCACTTATTTAACGCTGCGAGCTTGGTACTTCTCAGTCACCAAAGGCTTGCACGTTATCAGCCTATAACACAACATTCTCATCAGGAAACTAGCGATCGCCGAGTTTTCAAGAAAGGAAACGCAAGCAGGGCACATGACGATTGCTGTGGGACAAGATAAGCCCCAATGGTGCAAACTTCATGTTGGTGTGCTTTGGCCTCAAGTGTTTCACCGATGTCGCCGTACCCACCACTCGTCACCGACGTGCATCGACCTAACCTTCGGGAACAACATTAACACAGTGAACGTTCAACCACTTCCCTGTAAAACAGTGATCACAAAGCAATTATTACGAGGGGGCTCGACTTCGCGCTGAGGATGTACTCGCGGCTGCTTGTGACCCAGGTGCTCCTTCTTGCCTGGACACACCACCTAAGCACGGCGTTCGAAGTTCCAGCGACGACTGAGGTCACCCCTGCTGCCGAGCAATGGCACTACCCTGGCCACGTCGGTGACCGTGAATTCCTGCATTCCGACGGATTGGCTCCACCAAATCTCTGCAGGGTTGCGGACTTCAGCTGGCAAGTAAGGACGACACCGGTGGGACTACATAAGGAGCACTAGACGGACCTGCCAGTGGGGCTCGACACCGCACTGAGCAGGTTTGAACGGCTGTATGGGCTATCGAAGCTCAGATCGCTGCCTTGTAGCAGTGTCGTGCCCCAATGACTCCCGCTATCTGTTCCAACGTGTCACTTCAATGCGCCTGCGTTGCATTTATCAGGCTGTTACCACCAGCACGCTTCTATTGTTATCTCGGGATACTGAGACAAACCCGGGGCCTGATGGCGTCGCTCAACTTGTGATGCAGACAGATCCTACTGAATGTTTAGTTCTTTTGGGAACAATACAACGCGTTAAGCCGGGGCTGTTTCAGTTACGGAGAGACTTACGAGAATGGGAAAAGGGTATCGAGTCTAAGATGAAAAACATCGAGGAAAGGATTAAGTGCCTTGAACAGGAAAAATATCTCACAGGGCAATCCCGCGTTTCTCGCAAATCAGCGGTTCAACGCCCCCGGCTAGGTTCAGGACCTAGTATTGCTAAACGCAGATGCCGGTGACGCCGAAAAGCGACTGCGCAGAAATAACATTTCATTATTCGGAATTGCAGACAACGAAATAGAGACATGGGCCGAATCTGAGGACGCCGTTGGTGCCTTCAGCGCCCAGTCCTTCAACATGACGATTGACAAAAATCAACTGGAACAGGTGCAAAGGTTCGATCGCTTCCAGCCAAATAAAGATCAAACAATTGTTGCTAAGTTCGGCCGTCTCAAAGATAAATATTTAATTTTAGCCTCCGGCACGAAACTAAAGAAAACAGATTCTGCGTTCGCGAAGACTTTTCCGCGTCTGTCCGGCTTCTGTTTGGTGCAATGCTTCCCTTCTTGGTGGCGAACATATTACATTTGGTTCTTTCTACCGTTGCCCCGTAGCAACACTTCTATAGTGCCGTTTGACATTTTGTCGCAGGAAATTCAGAAATTAAAAACAAACATTCTCCTTGGCGGAGACTTCAATATGCCTTAACTTAGATGGTTAGACATGTCCCCCGTTCAATTTTCAGACTATGCACGCTCCGTGGAATTAACAAATTTGATAGCTACTAATGGCCTCTCCCAATACGTGGACTTCCTAACACGACGATACGGGGATGGCGCTTCCACGCTTGACCTTTTCTTTTCCAATTAAGACAATCTAGTGCAATACATATGTCCTGCGCCTGGTATCAGTGACCATTATGCTGTGTTAGCATCTATTCCTTGTAAGCGTCCCTCACCCGTAATCGGACGACCTCGGGAAGTGTTTATGTACCAAAGAGGAAACTACGATCCAATGATACGGGCCCTGGAGGAGCACGTTCAAATGTTTTCTGAATTAAGCTAACATATAATGTTGAACAGCTGTGGAAATGTTTCAAAGGCAAGTTATCAGACCTCCATTGATTCTTATATCCCATCCAAAACAATCTCTAATACATCTAAAATAAACACCCGTGGCTCGCCAGAGAAATTAAAGCTCTACTAAATAAAAAACGCCGGCTTTTTTCCACGCATAAAGCCGACAGGAACGAAGAGTTATTCGGCACTCTTGACGCCATACGAAAAGAAATTAGACTACAGGTTACGGTAGCAAAATATTCGTTTCTTCAATCTTTGGGAAACAAGCTCAAACAAAGTCCCGAAGGGATGTACAAGTTTGCTTAGTCAAATGGCAAAAAGTGAGGTTCAATAACAACAATATAAGGATCTCAGGGTGACATCATTGATGATATTCAGAAGGTCAATCCTTTCAATGAGTACTTTAGGTCAGTATTTTCTGCACATATTACTCACGTCCATGCTTTGACCGATCATAACTTTAACGACAATATGCCCGAAATCTCAGCGTCCCATGAAAACGTGCATAAACTTCTGTGTAACCTAAAGCGAAACTCTGGTATTGGAATGGACCTAATCCCGTCATATGTCCGCAAAACATGTGTATCGGTTATTTGTAAATATCTTGTCACCCTCTTTAGATTGTCCCTCAGTTACGGTGAACTTCCTTGGGACCGGAAGCCTGGAATGTCACACCAGCTCATAAAGCAGGCACTCGTAAGCATGCACAATCTTACAGACCCATATCTTTTACTAGACTGTGTTGCAAAACACTGGACATGTGTTATACTCGACCATTTTTCACCACTTAGAGGAGAACAACTTTTTCAACAGTGCCTGGCAAGGATTCAGTGCGGGATTTTCGTGTGTCACACAGCTGCATGAATTTTCCCATTATATTTTCTCTTCACTTGACGCTGAAAAGCAAGTCCACTACATTTTGTTAGACTTTAAAAAAGCCTTCGAGGCTGTTCCCCATTCTCTCTTAGTCCTTAAGATGTCTTGCTTTGACCGACCTGATTCCGTGCTCAACTGGATGCAGAATTGTTTGTAGGGGCGCTCAGAAAAGGTGGTTTTAAAAGGCTATGACTCAAAATCTAATGCTGTTACTTCGGGAGTACCACAAAGGTCTGCTTGAAGACCGTTTTCATCCATCATATACATCAATGACATCACCTAGAATATTACATCGAAAATACCGTTATACGCTGACGATTGCGTGTTTTATAGGGACACATACAGCGACGTTGATGCTTTGTTCTTCCAGGGTGACCTTGACCAAATAATTGCTTGCTGCCGCAAATGGCACATGAACCGTAATCCTAAATATGCAGTTATATGAACTTGAGCAGAAAGCTGGCTAACCTTCTCCAAACTATGATTTAGACAACTTTCAATCGGAAAGGCAGATCAGGCAAAATATCTTCGTGTGTTTTTGTTTTCTTTAGATCTATCGTGGAATAAATATGTGGACTACATCACCTTAAAAGCCGGACATGTTCGTAATTTCATTAAAAGGATTTTTAGGAAAGCCCCTCAAGATCTCAAACAACTTCTGCACTTTTATAATGTTCACTCAATTCTAGAGTTCGCGGCAGTGGTCTGGGACCTGAACACTAAAATTCTTTTCAACATGTTGGAGGCAATACAAGATCGCGCTGTGTGGTTGGTTACTAACCAGTATAGTCAGGACGTTAGCGTTACAAGTCTAAAGCACACTATTCGTGGGATACTCTCAAACTCCGGCGCACCTTTTCTAGGTGTTTATTTTTGAAACAGATTGTGTGTGAAGGGGTGGCAATAAATCAACATGTGCACCTTCTGTCGCCCCCCCCCCCGCACATATCCAGACGAAGAGAAAACAGCAAAATTTGGCGAATATTCATGCTGTACATCTGCGTTCTAAGCATTATTTTTCCCCATACTATTACAGAGTGGATCGCCCCTCCCGACACTATTGTCACCGCCCCCACTGAAATGTTTTCTGCTGCGCTCCGAACGCATTAGGGCATGAGTGCAATATGACTTCAATTGTTTTCATTGAGTGTGTCGCTGTCACCTGCTAGTTCCACTGTAATCTGCGTCCACTGCTATAATCACGCCAAACATTTTTTTTTATACCGTGCTTGTAAGTTCTTGCGTCTACTCATGTATAACACCTCCCAACAACAACGCCACAGGGCGAATATAGGTATGTTAAACAAGAAATAAATAAATGGTCGCGAAATAAGTAGCGACAACCGGAATATTTGTTTAACTCTCTGCTTATTCGCCCAATACTAAACTCGTAATAGTCAAGTTCAATACAGAAAATCCCCCATCATAGGAAAACACTAAAATAGCATAACCAACCATAGCCTCAGCTTCGCTGGATTTCTCCCTTCACAGGGTGGAAGAGCTCTAAAATTTTTTCGATGGTGTTTTCCAAGCGTGCTAGCTTCCAACCAAAATCAGAAGGCTTCTGTTTCCGGCAGGTAATGATGAGAAGGCAACTGCATGTCTTTCGTGCTTATTCGTCAAGGACCCGGTTTACGGCGTAGTTATTTTCTTTCACTTAGCCTCCGTCCTTGCATCTATCTCGCCATCTTGACGCCTCTTTTACGAATCGACTGGCTGACAAATAAGGGGTCCGAACTGTTGAGTGGATTTTAATCTTCACGGTGCCACAACTGATCACGTTGACGGAAGGTTGGGATCTCCTGGAGAGGGAAACGAACAGGAAACTTAATGTGTCTTCTCTACAGTCATCAAAAACATACGTGGCAGATGAGACATCGATTGGACACAATTATATACCCTGCAAGCATACAGCACTACCTTTCATTTCGCTTTTATTAACATCTCTCTCTCTCTCTCTCTCTCTCTCTCTCTCTCTGTTTAGCTTTCATTTTTCTCCCTTTCTAGGGCATTCGCAGTTTCTCACTCACTATGTGACCAATAGAATAGGGGTTGCTAAGCGGTGATCGGCCGATTTCGCACCCGCTATAGGTCCTCGAGGAGGTATATACTGGCATTACCATTATAGTAATGACGGAGTACCATAGCTCAGTCACGAGAAGAATGATGCACACCAGGAGACGGGTCTCATCTGTGCTCATGGTTGTTATCCTCGACCTACTGAGAAAAGACGCGGGTGCATCACCGGAGGGCGCCCGGAAAAGTCTGCAGGACTTCGTTGAAGCACCTACGCCGGCAAAAGTAAACGTCGTGGTCGTCTCTTTCAATAAGAATTGGAAGGACGTCGACAACACATTGGCGCGTCGGCTAGCGTGGCCGAGAACGACTTGGATTTTCCAGAAAGGCGGTCTTCAAAGCTATATCTTGGAAAACAACGCTGCTGACAGGACGACTGTCGCGATAGTTCCGAGCCTCCGCGATGATTGGCGGGATATGGCACACCACGTACGACGGGTATTGGCGAACGGATTCGTGCGTTGGATTGTACCTCAAAATAATCTGACGTTTTCGAACAGCGAGGGTCCAGTGTCGGTGCTGCCTGCTTGCTTCGTGGGAACATCGCAAAGGAAGTACCTTAGTCGTGACGTTCCTGATTCCAACTTTGACGGGAGTCCGTTGCGGTACGACCATCGGCCACACGAAGAGCTAGGCGCCTTCAAACGTGCGACGAAGAAGACGACCTTGCGTGGAAAGCTGATGAAGGTTGGGTGCGCTCAGTCTCAGGATTCAGAAGACTACAATATTTGCTTAATTTTTCCCTACCTGTTTGACATGCTCGAAGCGATGAACGTTTCGCTGGTGTACCAGTTTTACTCAAGTTGGTCGGCGACGCTCGACGACTTCTTCTGCGAAAACATCGACCTGGCAGCCTTGGTCATGCCTCTCGATCAAACATTACTTGCGGCGGCGACGTACAGTGATATTATGCAGACTTCCGAAACTTTCTACGCCCTGGAGAGCAAGACCCAAGCCTTGTCTGTTTTCGAAACTACAGTTCAGTCCATGTTCACCGTTGTCGTGACTGCAGCGTCACTGATAATTTGCGCCGGTCTCCTCGTTGTGATAGGCAGAGCTCCTGTACAGGAACGGGCCCAATCTGAGACGCTGTTCCTCTTGGCTATCCTTCTGGGGACGTCCACGCCACTTCCGAACCCGTACGGGCGGGCGAGAACCCAGAAAGTTGTTTACTTGTTCTGGGTGTTGGCAATGGTCCCGCTCACCCAGTACTTCCGCTGCGTGCTGACGTCGCAGGTGGCAGTCGGACGTCCAACAAACAGCCTGGACACACTGGAGGAACTGGAAGCCGCTCTGGACGCCGGTGCCGTAGCACCATGTGTTACAAAGGAAACAGCAGCCCTGGACAGCCTTATTAACCCGCACCAACTGACGACACTGGGAAAGAAGCTGCGCGCGTCACTCTTGCAATACGGGGACCAACTACTAACCGCTAAAGTGCGCGCCTGCATCATCTGTGCCACGAGGAGTGATCGCGTGTGCTACACACATCGTGGCGCGTCGCTCCTGAAGATCGAGTCTGTCCGCGTCGCCGCTT